>NC_092230.1:11890392-12042892 GCF_036320965.1 Panulirus ornatus | reverse complement strand
AGGATGCAATGATATTTCTCTTGGTAATAGAGTTAATAACTGAGATGGCGTTTCACTTTGCTTCCCGTGTTGCTTAAATCCTTTAATGTAAATGTTGCCTTTAGCAACAATAATACTATAAAGAATATCTTAATCAGGAATTCACCAGAAAATTCTCTTGGTTGCAAATATAAAGTGCCTTGTGGAAACTATGATAAATTCTATGTTGGTCAGACTGGTAAGGATCTTTCTGTTAGACTTAAGCAAAATAAATATAGTGTAAGAACGGGACAAGAATCAAATGCCTTGTTTAATCACGTTAAAAACTATGATCATTGTATTGACTGGAGTAACGCCATCTCAGTTATTAACTCTAACTCTATTACCAAGAGATATATCATTGAATCTTCTATCATTAAATACACAAAGAATTATAATCTTGATATTAGTGATAGTATATACAAATTAGATAACTTTATTGTTGATAAAATTTGTAAAATGATAAGTTTATGAACGCTCGTTGTACATTTTGGACAATCACATGTTTACTAAATGGCGTCCTAGCTTCGTCTCTTCGATGTATATCAACTGACTTATATTTCTCTCTTGTGTCTCCCCTGATGATGTGATCATTACACGAAAGTGCACTTGGGAACTTATCGTGTTTCATTTTCCCCGTGGACTCATAGGAATATATATATATATATATATATATATATATATATATATATATATATATATATATATATATATATATATATATATATATATCTTTTCTTTCTTTCATACTATTCGCCATTTCCCGCGTTAGCAAGGTAGCTTTAAGAACAGAGGACTGGACCTTTGAGGGAATATCCTTACCTAGCCCCCTTCTCTGTTCCTTCTTTTGGAAAATAAAAAAAAATGAGAGGGGAGGATTTCCAGCCCCCCCGCTGCCTTCCCTTTTAGTCGCCTTCTACGACACGCAGGGAATACGTGGGAAGTATTCTTTCTCCCCTATCCCTAGGGATATATATATATATATATATATATATATATATATATATATATATATATATATATATATATATATATATATATATATATATTATCCCTGGGGATAGGGGAGAAAAAATACTTCCCACGTATTCCCTGCGTATCGTAGAAGGCGACTAAAAGGGGAGAGAGCGGGTGGCTGGAAATCCTCCCCTCTCTTTTTTTTTTTTTTTTTATTTTCCAAAAGAAGGAACAGAAAAAGGGTCCAGGTGAGGATATTCCCTCTAAGGCCCAGTCCTTTGTTCTTCACACTACCTCGCTAACGCGGGAAATGGCGAATAGTATGAAAGAAAAAGATTTATATATATATATATATATATATATATATATATATATATATATATATATATATATATATATATATATATATATATATATATATATATACACACGTCCACACATAACACATATACACCTATACATCTCAACGTATACATATATATACACATACAGATATATACATATATACACATGTACTTAATTCATACTCTCTGCCCTTATTCATCCCCGTCGCCACCCCGCCACACATGAAATGACTACCCCCTCCCCCGCATGTGCGCGAGGTAGCACTAGGAAAATACAACAAAGGCCACATTCGTTCACACTCAGTCTCTAGCTATCATGTATAATGCACCGAAACCACAGCTCCCTTTCCACATCCAGGCACCACAGAATTTTCCATGTTTTACCCCAGGCGCTTCACATGCTCTGGTTCAATCCATTGGCAGCATGTCGACTCCGGTATACCACATCGTTCCAATTCACTCTATTCCTTGCACGCCTTTCATCCTCGTGCATGTTCAGGCCCCGATCACTCAAAATCATTTTCACTCCATCTTTCCACCTCCAATTTGGTCTCCCACTTCTCCTCGTTCCCTCCACCTCTGACATATTCAGCCTCTTTGTCAATCTTTCCTCACTCATTCTCTCCATGTGACCAAACCATATCAAAACACCCTCTTCTGCTCTCTCAACCACACTTTTTATTACCACACATCCCTCTTATCCTCTCATTACTTAATCACACCACATGTTGTCCTCAAACATCTCATTTCCAGCACATCCACCCTCCTCCGCACAACTCTATCTATAGCCCACGCCTCGAACCATATAACACTGTTGGAACCACTATTCCTTCAAACATACCCATTTTGGCTTACCAAGATAACGTTCTCGACTTCCACACATTTTTCAACGCTCCCAAAACTTTCGCCCCCTCCCCCACCCAGTGATTCACTTCCGCTTCCATGGTTCCAACCGCTGCCAAATACACTCCCAGATATCTAAAACACTTCACTTCCTCCAGTTTTTCTCCATTCAAACTTACCTCCCAATGGACTTGCTCAACCCTACTGTACCTAATAATTATTTACTCTCAGCTTTCTTCTTTCACACACTTTACCAAGCTCAGTCACCAGCTTCTGGGGAGCGGGGGGCTAGAAACCCTCACCTCCTTGTATTCTAATTTCCTAAAAGGGGAAACAGAAGAATGAGTTACGCTCATCCTCCTTGAAGGCTCAGATTGGGGTGTCTCAATGTGTGTGGATGTGGATGTGTGTGTGTGTCTGTGTGTTTGTGTGTGTGTGTGTGTGTGTGTGTGTGTGTGTGTGTGTGTGTGTGTGTGTGTCTGTGTGTGTCTGTGTGTGTGTGTGTCTGTGTGTGTGTGTGTGTGTGTGTGTGTGTATGAGAAAAAAGGAGAGATAGGCAGTTTGTTTGAGGAAAGGAACCTGGACGTTTTGGCTCTTAGAGAAACGAAACTCAAGGGTAAAGGGGAAGAGTGGTTTGGGAATGTCTTGGGAGTAAAGTCAGGGGTGAGTGAGAGGACAAGAACAAGGGAAGGAGTAGCACTACTCCTAAAACAGGAGTGGTGGGAGCATGTGATACAGTGTAAGAAAGTAAACTCTAGATTGATATGGGTAAAACTGAAAGTGGATGAAAAGAGATGGGTGATTATTGGTGCATATGCACCTGGGCATGAGAAGAAAGATCATGAGAGGCAAGTGTTTTGGGAGCAGCTGAGTGAGTGTGTTAGCAGTTTTGATGCACGAGACCGGGTTATAGTGATGGGTGATTTGAATTCAAAGTTGAGTACATGAGGTGTTCAGTGTTCTAAATGGAAATGGTGAAGAGCTTATAGACTTATGTGCTTAAATAGGACTGGTGATTGGGAATACCTGGTTCAAAAAGAGAGATATACATAAGTATACGTATGTAAGTAGGAGAGATGGTCAGAGAGCGTTTTAGGATCACGTGTTAATTGATAAGCGCGCGAAAGAGCGACTTCAGATGTTAATGTGCTGAGAGGTGCAACGAGAGGGATGTCTGATCATTATCTTGTGGAGGCGAAGGTGAAGATTTGTATGGGTTTTCAGAAAAGAAGAGAGCATGTTGGGGGGAAGAGAGCGGTGAGATTATGTGAGTTTGGGAAGGAGACTTGTGTGAGGAAGTACCAGTAGAGACTGAGTACAGAATGGAAAAAGGTGAGAACAAAGGAGGTAAGGGGAGTGGGGGAGGAATGAGATATATTTAGGAAAGCAGTGCTGGCTTGCGCAAAAGACGCTTGTGGCATGAGAAGCGTGGGAGATGGGCAGATTAGAAAGGGTAGTGAGTGGTAGGATGAAAAAGTAAGATTATTAGTGAAAGAGAAGAGAGGAGTATTTGGACGATTTTTGCAGCGAAATAATCCAAATGACTGGGAGATGTATAAAAGAAAGAGGCAGGAGGTCAAGAGAAAGGTGCAGGAGGTGAAAAAAAGAGCAAATGAGAGTTGGGATGAGAGAGTATCATTACATTTAAGGGAGAATAAAAAGTTGTTTTGGAAAGAGGTAAATAAAGTGCGTAAGACATGGGAACAAATGGGAACATCAGTGAAGGGGGCGAATGGGGAGGTGATAACAAGTAGTGGTGATGTGAGAAGGAGATGGAGTGAGTATTTTGAAGGTTTGTTGAGTGTGTTTGATGATAGAGTGGCAGATATAGGGTGTTTTGGTCGAGGTGGTGTGCAAAGTGAAAGGGTTAGGGAAAATGATTTGGTAAAGAGAGAAAAGGTAGTAAAAGCTTTGCGGAAGATGAAAGCCGGCAAGGCAGCGGGTTTGGATGGTATTGCAGTGGAATTTATCAAAAAGGGGGGTGACTGTATTGTTGACTGGTTGGTGAGGTTATCTAATGTATGTATGACTAATAGTGAGGTGTCCGAGGATTGGCGGAATGCTTGCATTGTGCCATTGTACAAAGGCAAAGGGGATAAAAGTGAGTGCTCAATTTACAAAGATAAAAGCTTGTTGAGTATTCCTGGGAAATTATATGGGAGGGTATTGATTGAGAGGGTGAAGGCATGTACAGAGCATCAGATTGTGGAAGAGCAGTGTGGTTTCAGAAGTGGTAGAGGATGTGTGGATCAGGCGTTTGTTTTGAAGAATGTATGTGAGAAATACTTCGAAAAGCAAATGGATGTGTATTTATGGATCTGGAGAAGACATATGATAAAGTGATAGAGATGCTCTGTGGAAGGTATTAAGAATATAAGGTGTGGGAGGCAAGTTCTTAGAAGCAGTGAAAAGTTTTTATCGAGAATATATATATATATATATATATATATATATATATATATATATATATATATATATATATATATATATATATATATATATATATATATATATATATATATATATATATATATATATATATATATATATATATATATATATATATATATATATATACACATATATATATATATATATATATATATATATATATATATATATATATATATATATATATATATATATATAGGTGTTGGAAAGGATCAAAATTTTGCGCGTGATCAAGATAATCCTATGAGTCCACGGGGAAAAATGAAACACGAAAAGTTCCCAAGTGCACTTTCGTGTAATAATCACATCATCAGGGGAGACACAAGAAAGAAATATAACAGTCAGTTGATATACATCGAAGAGACGAAGCTAGGACGCCATTTGGCAAACATGTGATTGTCCAAAACACACAACGAGCGTTAATAAACTTATCATTTTACAAATCTTATCAACAATAAAGTTATCTAATTTGTACAGACCATCACTAATATTAAGATTATAATTCTTTGTGTATTTAATAATAGAAGATTCAATGATATTTCTCTTGGTAAAAGAGTTAGAGTTAACAACTGAGATGGCGTTACTCCAGTCAATACAATGATCATAGTTTTTAACATGATTAAACAAGGCATTTGATTCTTGTCCCGTCTTTGCTTCCCATGTTGCTTAAATCCTTTAATGTAAATGTTGCCTTTAGAAACAATAATACTATAAAGAATATCTTAATCAGGAATTCACCAGACAATTCTCTTGGTTGCATCTATAAAGTTCCTTGTGGAAACTGTGATAAATTTTATGTTGGTCAGACTGGTAAGGATCTTTCTCTTAGACTTAAGCAACATAAATATAGTATAAGAACGGGACAAGAATCAAATGCCTTCGTCTCTTCGATGTATATGAACTAACTGTTACATTTCTCTCTTGTGTCTCCCCTGATGATATGATATTACACGAAAGTGCACTTGGGAACTTATCGTGTTTTATTTTCCCCGTGGACTCATAGGAATATATATATATACATATATATATATATAATGAACTATAGTTCATTATCATTATAGTTCATTATTATTTTGAAATTTGAAACATTGGTATTGGTTCTGAACTAATGATGGTTCAACTTTGTTGTATTGATTAAGAAGTAATGAAGTTGTGTTTTGTAACCCACACAGCAACTAGAGGCTAAGATGTTATCTTTTTGAATTCTGTTTGATGTACATGTATAGAGTATATATCTTATGCTTAATCATTTCCAAACGTGAAATGGATAACACCTCACCCCATTTCACTGTATCCTGTGCATGCATTTCACCCCAAGCACTCAAAATATTTTTCACTCCATACTTCCATCTCCATTATCCCTGGGGATAGGGGATTAAGAATACTTCCCACGTATTCCCTGCGTGTCGTAGAAGGCGACTAAAAGGGGAGGGAGCGGGGGGCTGGAAATCCTCCCCGCTCGTTTTTTTTTTTTTAATTTTCCAAAAGAAGGAACAGAAAATTGAGTCAGGTGAGGGTATTCCCTCAAAGGCCCAGTCCTCTGTTCTTAATGCTACCTCGCTAACGCGGGAAATGGCGAATAGTTTAAAAGAAAAAGAAAATATATATATATATATATATATATATATATATATATATATATATATATATATATATATATATATATATTCATACTATTCGCCATCTCCCGCGTTTGCGAGGTAGCGTTAAGAACAGAGGACTGGGCCTTAGAGGGAAAATCCTCACCTGGCCCCCTTCTCTGTACCTTCTTTTGGAAAATAAAAAAAAAAGAGAGGGGAGGATTTCCAACCACCCGCTCCCTCCCCTTTTAGTCGCCTTCTACGACACGCAGGGAATACGTGGGAAGTATTCTTTCTCCCCTATCCCCAGGGATAATATATATATATATATATGTATATATATATATATATATATATATATATATATATATGTATATATATATATATATATATATATATATATATATATATATATATATATATATATATATATATACATATATATATATATATATATATATATATATATATATATATATATATATATATATATATATATATATATATAAAAGGGAAGTGAGCGGGTGGCTGGAAGTCCTCCCCTCTCATTTTTTTTTTTTTTTTTTCCAAGGGAGGGAACGGAGAAGAGGGCCAGGTGGGATGTTCTCTCAGGGGCCCGGTCCTCTGTTCTTGGCGCTACCTCGCTATCGCGGGAAATGGCGAATAGTATGAAAAAAAAAGAAAATATATATATATATATATATATATATATATATATATATATATATATATATATATATATTCCTATGAGGCTATTCCTTCGTCTCTTCCATGTATATCAACTGGCTTTTATTTCTCTCTTGTATCTCCCCTGATGATATGATTATTACACGAAAGTGCACTTGGGAACTTATCGTGTTTCATTTTCCCCGTAGACTCATAGGAATATCTTGATCACACGCAAAATTGTGATCCCTTCCATTACATATATATATATATATATATATATATATATATATATATATATATATATATATATATATATATATATATATATATATATATATATCATCCCTGGGGTTAGGGGATTAAGAATACTTCCCACGTATTCCCTGCGTGTCGTAGAAGGCGACTAAAAGGGAAGGGAGCGGGGGGCTGGAAATCCTCCCCTCTCGTCTTTTTTTTTTAATTTTCCAAAAGAAGGAACAGAGGGGGCCAGGTGAGGATATTCCAAAAAAGGCCCAGTCCTCTGTTCTTTACGCTACCTCGCTAACGCGGGAAATGGCGAATAGTTTAAAAGAAAGAAAGAATATATATATATATATATATATATATATATATATATATATATATATATATATATATATATATATATATATATATATATATATATATATATATATATATTTCTTTCTTCTTTCAAACTATTCGCCATTTCCCGCATTAGCGAGGTAGCGTTAAGAACAGAGGACTGGGCCTTTGAGGGAATACCCTCACCTGGCCCAATTTTCTGTTCCTTCTTTTGGAAAATTAAAAAAAAAAACGAGAGGGGAGGATTTCCAGCCCCCCCGCTCCCTCCCCTTTTAGTCGCCTTCTACGACACGCAGGGAATACGTGGGAAGTACTCTTAATCCCCTATCCCCAGGGATAATATATATATATATATATATATATATATATATATATATATACATATATATATATATATATATATATATATATATATATATATATATATATATATTATTATTATTATTATTATTATTATTACACTTTATCGCTGTCTCCTGCATTAGCGAGGTAGCACAAGGAAACAGACGAAAGAATGGCCCAACCCACCCACATACACATATATATACACACACGTCCACACAGGCACATATACATACCTATAAATTTCATGGTATACATATATATACATACACAGGCATATACATACATACACATGTACATATTCATACTTGCTGCCTTTATTCACTCCCGTCGCCACCCCGCCACACATGAAACAGCATTCCCCCTCCCCCCGCGAAGTAGAGTTAGGAAAAGACAGAAGGCCACCACATTCCTTCACACTCAGTTTCTAGCTGTCATGTGTAATGCACCAAGCCACAGCTCCCCTTCCACATCCAGGCACCACAAAACTTCCCATGGCTTACATCAGACGCTTCACATGCCCTGGTTCAATCCATTGACAGCACGTCCACCCCGGTATACCACATCATTCCAATTCACTCTATTCCTTGCACGCCTTTCACCCTCTTGTATGTTCAGGCCCTGATCACTCAAAATCTCTTTCACTCCATCTTTCCACATCCAATTTGGTCTCCCACTACTCCTCGTTCCCTCCACCTCTGACACATATATCCTCTTTGTCAATTTTTCCGTACTCATTCTCTCCATGTGACCAAACCATTTCAAAACACCCTCTTCTGCTCTCTCAACCACACCCTTTTTATTACCACACATCTCTCTTACCCTTTCATTATTTACTCGATCAAACCACCTCACACCACATATTTTCCTCAAACATCTTATTTGCAACACATCCACTCTCCTCCGCACAAACCTATCTACAATCCATGCCTCACAACCATATAACATTGTTGGAACTACTATTCCTTCAAACATACCTTTCTTTTTTTTTTTTTTCGCTCTCCGTGATAACATTCCCGCCTTTCACGCATTCTTCAATACTCCCAGAACCTTCGGTCCCTCCTCCACCCTGTGACTCACTTCCACTTCCATGCTTCCATCCGCTGCCAAATCCACTCCCAGATATCTAAAACACTTCACTTCCTAAAGTTTTTCTCCATTCAAACTCGCCTCCCAATTTACTTGTCCCTCAACCCAACTGAACCTAATAACCTTGCTCTTATTTACATTTACTCTCAGCTTTCTTCTTTCACACACTTCACCAAACTCAGTCACCAGCTTCTGAAGTCTATCACCCGAATCTCCACCAGCGCTGTACCATCAGCGAACAACAACTGACTCACTTCACAAGCCCTCTCATCCACAACAGACTGTATACTTGCTCCTCTCCAAAACTCTTGCATTCACCTCCCTAACAACCCCATCAAACAAATTAAGCATGGAGACATCACGCACCACTGCCACAAACCGACGTTCACTGAGAACCGATCACTTTCCTCTTGCCTTACATCCTCGACAAAAGATTTTCACTGCTTCTAACAGCTTGCCTCCCACACCATGTATTCTTAATACCTTCCACAGAGCATCTCTTTCAACTCTATCATATGCCCTCTTCAGATCCATAAATGCTACATACAAATCCATTTGCTTTTCTGAGTATTTCTCACATACATTCTTCAAAACATACAGCTGATCCAAACATCCTCTACCACTTCTGAAACCACACTGCACTTCCCCAATCTGATGTTCTGTACATGCCTTCACCCTCTCAATCAATATCCTCCCATATCATTTCCCAGGAATACTCAACAAACTTATACCCCTGTAATTTGAGCACTCACATTTATCCCCTATGCCTCTGTACAATGGCACTATGCATGCATTCCGCCAATCCTCAGGCACCTCACCATGAGTCATACATATATAAAATATCCTTACCAGACAGTCAACAACACAGTAACCCTGTTTTTTTATAAATTCCACTGCAATACCATCCAAACCCGCTGCATTGCCGGCTTTCATATTTCGCAAAACTTTTACTACCTCTTCTCTGTTTACCAAATCATTCTCCCTAACCCTCTCACTTCGCACACCACCTCGACCAAAACATCCTATATCTGTCACTCTATCATCAAACACATTCAACAAACCTTCAAAATACTCACTCCATCTCATTTTCATATCACCACTACTTGTTATCACCTCCCCATTAGCCCCCTTCACCGATGTTCCCATCTGTTCTCTTGTGTTACGCACTTTATTTACCTCCTTCCAAAACATTTTTCATTCTCCCTAAAATTTAATGATACTCTCTCACCTCAACTCTCATTTGCCCTCTTTTTCACCTCTTGCACTTTTCTCTTGACCTCCTGCTTCTTTCTTCTATAAATCTTCCAGTCATTTGCATTATTTTCTTGAAAAAGTCGTCCAAATGCCTCTCTCTTCTCTTTCACTAATAATCTTACTTCTTCATCCCACCACTCACTACACTCTCTAATCTGCCCACCTCCCACGCTTCTCATGCCACAAGCATCTTCTGCGCAAGCCATCACTACTTCCCTAAATATATCCCATTCCTCCCCCACTCCCCTTACGTACTTTGTTCCCACCCTTTTCCATTCTGCACTCATTCTCTCGTGGTACTTCCTCACACGTCTCCTTCCCAAGCTCACATACTCTCACCACTCTCTTCACCCCAACATTCTCTCTTCTTTTCTGAAAACCTCTACAAATCTTCACGCCATTAAGGCAGCACCACACATGCTTCAACATCCTTTCATCTTGCCCTTTTAGGTGCTCTAATGAAGTTCAAGTTTCTTTAGAGAGGTGGCGCCAGGAGCAGACGAAATAGAAGCAGAATACGCTCGCATCCATTCTCTACATACCATCTATATTACACCGAAACAGCTCCCTGTCCACAACCACGCTCTACAGAGCATTCCATGTCTTCTCCCGGTCTCTTCAAGTTCCCTAGTTCAGTGCAGTGACGTCATGTCGCCTTCTGTATATCACATTGCTTTAATTTACTCTATCCCGTGCACGCCTTTCACCCTCCTGCATGTTCAAGCTCCGATCACTCACATTCCTTTTCACTTCATCATTCCATCTCCGATTTCGTCTCGCCTTTCTCCTTGTTCCCTCCACTTTGACACATATATCCTCCTCGTTAGTTTTCCACACTCATTTTCTCCAAATGTCTGAACCATCTCAGCACGCCCTCTTTAGTTCTTTCAACCACACTCTTTTTATTACCACATATATCTCTTCACCTTTTATCAATTTCTCGATCAAACCAGCTCACACCATATATTGTTCTCAAACAATTAATTTCTAACACATCCACCCTCCTCTGCAAATCCTGATAGATATGTAGCCCATGCATCTCATCCATCCAACATTGTTAGTACTACACCTTCTAACACCCATTTTCGCTTCCCTGATAATGACCTCTCTTTCCACACATTGTTTAGCACTCCCAGAACCTTTGTCCCCTCACCCACTTTATGGTTCACTTCCTCTTCCATGGTTCCATTTGCTAGCATCCTTTCCCGGGGTTCTAGAACACTTTACTTCCTTCAAATTTTCACCATTCAATTTCACACCCCCTATTAACCTGTCCCTTTACCTTGTTAAACCTAATAGCCTTGCTTTGTTCATATCTATTTTTAAACTTCCTCCTTTCACACATTCCTCAAACTCAGTCAACAACTGCGGTTTCTCGCTTGAATCTGCCACCAGTGATGTGTCATCAACAAACAACAAATGACTCATTTCACAAAAGCCCTAGCCACCTACTTACTGCATCCTCGCCCCGATCTCCAAGACCTCTGCACTCATTTCCTTTACCACCGCATCTGTAAACAAATTAAACGGCCATGGTGACATCACACATCTCTGCCAAAAAAAGAAAAAAAAAAAAGTTCACCTGAAACCACTCTTCTCCTCTCTTCCTACCAGTAAACACACTTTACACTTTTGATAAAAATTACTCACTCCTTCAAAAAGCTTTCCTCCCATTCCATATGCGCACAAAACTTTCCACAAAGCATCTCTAACGACCTTATCATATCCTGTCTCTATATCCATAAATGCCACAAAGAAATCCTTCTATTTCTCTAAATACTTCCTATACATTTCTTAAAGCAAACACCTGATCCACAGTGACACTATACAGGCATTCTGTCAATCCTCAAGCACTTCGCTATGAACCATACATACACTAAAAATCCTAGCAAACCAGTGAACGACACAATCATCTCCTTTCTTATGAAATTAAACTGCAATTCTATTCAATTTAGCCCCTGTGGCGCACTTCATCTTAAGCAAACTTTTCACCACTTTTCTTTTCACCAAAGCATTTACCATGAGTTTCATTTCGCGTACCTCCACATCCAAAACATCCCACAACTGCCAATCTGTCATTGAATACATTCAATGACCCTTTGAAATACTCTCTCCCGCAGCTTGTTACCTCTTCTCCATTTGCTCCCATCACCGATAGTCCCATCTGTTATCTTGTTTTTCTCACACTATGAACTTCCATCCAAAACATTTTCTTCCTCTCCCTAATGTTTGTTGATACTTACTCACCCCAGCTCTCACCCACCCTGTTTTTCAGCCTTTGCGTCTTCTTGTCCTCCTGTCTCTTGTATATCTAATCTCTCGCACTCCATCCACCTTAAGTAACTCCAATACATCTCTCTTTTTCTCTTTCACTAACAATTCAACTTCCTCATCCCAACAAACGCTACCCTTTCTAGCATACCTACCTTCCACACCCTGCATACCACATACTCCTCTCGCAAGTGTGAGCACTGTTTCCTTAAATACTCCCTATTCCTTACTCGCTCTCCTATTTGCATTTACTCTCGCGTTTTATCATTCTCCACTCAATCACTCCTGATATCTCCTCACACTAGACGCTTTTCTAAGTTCATTTTCTTTCGCCACCCTCTTCCCACTCATATCATTTCCTCTTTTCCTATAACCTCTGCAATCCTTCATCCTCTCCTCTAACAGGAAGTTATCAGATCATATCAACTCCCTTCCTCAACACATTCACATCCAAGAGTCTCTTTTGCACCCCTAGAGACTAGTACATAATCTAACATTGCCTTCTTACCATCTGCCCTACTTATCCATGAGCACTTATGTATGCCTCTTTCTTCAAACCAAGTATTCCCATAAGAAAAAAAAATTCGTCACACAGCTCCACAAGCTGATCACCAGTTCTATTCACGTCATTGGTTACCTCACTAGCCATATTATTCACTCTCGCATTCAGATCACTATTAATCCCTCGCACCAGTATTGTTGACGTCCTCACTCAGCTACTAGAATATTCGCCACTTTGGCTTACTCCCTTCGTTTCCATGTGCTTTAGCACGAGCAATCACCTAACCCTTGTAATTAACTTTCGTCTTTACCAAGATCAATCTGGAACTCACTTCCTTGCACTCTCTCACACATTCCCACAACTCCTTCAAATGGAGTGCCATTCCTTCCTTTGCTCTCGCCTTAACACTAACCTCCGACTTTGACCTAACGACATTCCCAAAACCTTTGTTTAACTCAGAGCCAGAACATCCAGGTTCCTCTCCTCAGACGTACAACCTATCTCTCGCTTCTTTTCATCACGGTTACATCCTCACACTTTCGTACACCCAAGCCTGAGCCTTTGAGGAGGATGAACACTCCCCGCTTGGCTTCTTCTGTTCCAGCTTTTAGAAACTGAAAAAAGGAGAGGGTTTCCAGCAACCACTTGTGCCACTTTTATGCAGATGTTTGGAAAAACTCTCCTTCCTCTGACCTCCATTCAGCTTTTATCACTGCCTGTAATCGTTGCATGTTATTCTTCAGGCAGAGCGTTCCTTGGTTCAAAGGAAGTGCGATAACCTCTCCTCATCATACAGTGATAGGTCTCTCTGGTCTTCAATTAAGGGAGTCTCTAACAACTTCTATTGCTCTACCTTTCCATTACTTTTTCGTTCTGACGGTACTATAGCTGTCTCTCCCGTAGACAAAGCAAACTCTGGCTCCCGTTTCTCCTATAACTCCGATTTAGATGACCCTAATATTCCTTTGCCCCTTGATGCTTCTTTTACTACTCCTATGCCTCCTCCCCATAATCTTTTTTCGAACTGTCCGGAAAGCGCTTCTCTCTCTGGACTCAAACAAGGTTTATGGTCCACCCCGAGTACTAAAAGAGTGTGTCTCTGAACTTGCACCTGTGTTTGCTCCTCTCTTCCGTTTCTATTCAAAAATCAAAACTTTCTCTTCTCCTTGGAAGCATGCATTGATGCATCCCATCCTTAGGAAGGATGACTGTTCTGGTCGCTCTAACTATCGTCCTATTGCTTTAACATCTACCATTTCCAAATCCTTTGGATCCCTCCTTAGCTCCCATACCGTTAGATATCTTGAATCTCACAGTCTTTTCTCTGATCACCAGTGTGGCTTTCGACAGGGTGTGGCATCGGGGTCTCATCTCTAAGCTCCCCTCTTTTGGCTTCCCTCCCTCACTTTGCTCCTTCATACCTAGCTTCCTCTCCGGCCGATCGATCTCCGCGGTTGTTGATGGATAAGCCTCCCCCCCCCCCCTCCACCTTTTTATCCACAGCGGTGTCCCTCAAAGTTTTGTCCTGTCCCCTGCATTTTTCTTCTTTTCTTCAACAATTTCCTCTCCCCTTCACAAATAATTAATCAAATGCACTCTGACGACGCAACACGACATTCCTCCACATTCTTCAATTATGCTCCTTCTCTCACTCAATCTGCATCTCGTCTTGATACAACTTCCTCAATAAACTCAGACTAAATTGGGTACACAAAATCGTGTTAAGTTTAATGCCTCCAAGACCCAGTTTCTACTAATCTTTCTCTAGAAAACTCCTCACAACTCTTGTCTCTCTTTGACAGTTTTCTAATTCCACCTCTTGACTCAATGAACATACTTGTTATTACTGTAACATCCACTCCTTCTTGGAAACCCCATATTACGGGAATAGCTAGATCTGCCTCTAAAGAACTGGATGTCCTGTTTAGATGTCGAAACTTTTCTTCTGAACAGTTGCTCCGTTTATACAGAGGATTGATTCGTCCTTATAGGGAGTACTGCTCACACATCTGGAGTGGTGACAGAGTGAGTCGAAAGCGGTCCGACTAAGTCCAAACTTGACCCCCGTGCCCTAAGCCGCAATATTGGTTCACTTGCCCTCTTCTATGGGTATTACTTTGGGTTTTGCTCCTGAGAGCTGGCTGTTTGTGTGGCCCCACCATTAAGTAGATCACGCAATATTCTGCAGGCTGCTGCGTCACATGATCACTGTTTGACCATTTTGATAACTGTTTCTTTCACGACGCCTCATCTCTATGGAACTCTCTATGCATTCATATCTTTCCCAGTAACTATGACCTGCCACGTTTTAAAAGAGAGGCTTTTCATTTCCTGCAAATTTCTTATAAACTTTCCATGTCTCTTCTTTTTCTTTTTCATAATTCTTTTTTTGTATTTCAATTAAGGTCCAGCCTTGAAGTGGACTTTAGTGTATGACTGGTGCCTTCAACATGAAAAAAGTAATGCAACAAAAGGAGACGAGAATCAGACAAAAAGACAATGTACAAGGTTTACTGTGTTTAACGAGAGTTTATGATTACCAATGCGTGTATAGCCACGACGATAAATGAGTTATCTGATGCAAGAAAGAGATAAGTAATAGTGAATATTTTATGCTATATTAGCGTAAAACGATTACCAGTTAAGTAGATATCGGGACGACGTAATGTTTGTTCCTCTTTCCATCAAACATCGTAGGAAGCGGTAACGATTAGTATGGGTGAATGTGTTCTGTCCAGTTGGGTCATATACGTGAGTTGGCTTAGATAACCCTTCCTACGGGGCACCTGCAGCTTCATGTGAAATGATGGATTCATGATGAGTGAGAAGTTCCCATGCTGACTTTTCGTTGGGTTTGTAACCACTTGCAGGACATGACCTTGTCTTCAGTTAATTGATTCCTTGTTTTTCTTCTACCGTGAGTTAGGAGATTGTTCACTTCAGTTATCAACACAATAATACAACCATACCAAAAGAGAATGTCTGTAAGTAATCAGCAACATGATAAATCTCACTCACTGATCTCATATTGGGATGACAAATCTCAGTCATCTAGCCAGCTGGTGTATCTCATAAAATGTGTATTAACTACATATTCGAGAGGAAACGAGAGTAATGTACACTTTAATGATAGACACAACATGACAGTCAAAATTCCCGTAACCAATTTGGGGTATTAGATGCAATGTCTAATTTGAGCTTCAACTGTTACAATAAGAGTTGTCATCTCCCACCCGCCAGCCTCCAGCCAGAAGGAGGTCATCTTGCAGGGCATAGAAGACTTCCACCAGAAGACCTGCCTCAGGTTCGTCGAAAGGACCACGGAACCAAACTTCCTGGAGATCGTCTCCGATGACAGTGGGTAAGTACTGTGCCTCAGTGTCTGCCTGTTTCAGTAACTAGAACATTCACGACCTGGAAACTAAAACTAACAATATCACAAATCCAGTACTCCACTCCTTTACGATATCAGATGCCGAGGTGAGAGAATCATCCATATCTCTGATTTTTGAAGAATTACATTTTAGCAGCATATCCAAAGTCTCTAAAATTTTCAAAATACGTTTCGAGTATATGAATCATACGGTGATCACCGTGTATTCATCCGTCCTCGGCCAGCAGCAGAAGTTCGTCTGTGACCATAGGTCGACATCAGGAATGAAACGATGAGAAGGAAGGTATTCAGAAAACTGTATGTAAGTTATGAACGAAATCTCTGGTGGTTGGGGCTTGTGAACCAATGGGAGTGGGACCTTTAATCTTGGACGACAGTTTATGGAAAAAAGGACCAGGAAACCCAATGTCTAAGAATTTCAAGGAAGAGGCAAGACAGGAAAGACTAAACTTATGGCAAGTGTCGTATGGGGAAAAGTTCCAATGAATGACGCAACGTACTAGACCCCACACCTTCACGTTCCCTATGTTGAAGATTGTTCGTCATGATTAATATCTCTTATGGTTTTTGACAGATTTGTGTTGTCGATGAGTTCCACTCAATTCTTTTGGAATAGACTCGACTATATCGGTTAAGAGAGCTTCTTACACGTATCTAAGATCAGATGAAAATCAAGGAATAATCAACGTAAGAAACAGTGATGTAAAAGCATAAATGAGAATATATCGTGTGGATGTTAGGAGAGGGGAAGTGGGAGCAGCCCTACCACACCGGTAATTATTTCTGGAAGATTCATCAAACTTCCTATGGTCATCCCTGTGACCAGAGGGTCTTCAACCTTCGGTTTCATAGGCAGGCCTTAGTGGCTTACATCAGAGGCTATTGTAAGGTAGAAATTTATTTACAGAACGGCTTCAAGTGGCGTCATCACGTGCAGCGCCAACAGATGAATAACAATCCTTGTTGTTGTGTACGGGAGTAGGAGGACGTGTGATTCAGACTGATCTTGTGTCATACTGTAACCAGTCGGAACTTGCCATGCTGTGAATGCTGTCACAGTTATGCAGCAGACGATACATGTCTCAACACTGCAGCCTGCCAGAGAGGAAATATCAAGTGAAAAAATTGTGTGGAGACCTGATCTCTGATCGGCTTTGACGTCAAGAACATGAACGGTGAAATCACGAGGGTATCATTTTCAACTTCACATAGAACTGGATTCACTTGGTTGTAACTTTTAAAAGATATTTTATGATCCTCGAACGGATATCATTCATAATGACAAAACAGGGTCGTAGGATCTATGTTCACCTCAGCTTAACAGCGAACAAGTAAATGTGGTAATCAGAAGAGAGTCAGGCAAACAAGAAGCGTTATGAAGGTCACGCAACCTTGGAGCTCAACCTAACTGCTACCAATGTCTTTGTGTAACAGCCGTCTGTTCTTTAGGCTACGGTGACGACACCTTTAGCCTATCTTTGTGACACTGCTGCCCTCCTGCAGGTGCTGGTCCTACGTCGGCATGCTGGGAGGCATGCAGCGTCTGTCCCTGGATACGAACGGATGCATGTACGTCGGCACGGCCATCCATGAGCTGATGCACGCCATCGGCTTCTACCACGAGCACAACCGTAACGACCGCGACGACTACGTCACCATCTACTACGAGAACGTCATACCTGGTGAGTATTGGATCTGTATGTTGCTGGTATGGACGATGATGGAAACATTGCAAGAGAACTTTACTTGAAAGTGTAACGTGGTCAGTGTGGTCAGTGTTCCTGTCAGTTCCTCTGTGGCCATGACAAATAATGAGGATTGATTTTTCCCAGACCCCATAACCGTTATCCTGGACATTTTAATGAATGAAAAAAAAATAAGGTTCGTCACACATAGGATTGGATTTCCTTAGGTGATCATTCAGTGTCCTCTACTACTTAATGTGAAGAGGTACAGTAATACCAAGTATGCTCTTGACTCAATGAACTTACTTGGAATTACTGTATCATCCACTCTTTCCTGGAAACCCCACATTACGGGAATTGCTAAGTCTGCCTCTCATAAACTGAGTGTCCTGTTCAGATGTCGAAACTTTTTCTCTTCTGAACAGTTGCTCCGTTTATACAAGGGATTGATTTGTCCTTGTATGGAGTACTGCTCTCACATCTGCGGTGGTTCTAGCTCTGCATCCTTACTTGACAGAGTCGAGAGCGGTCCGACTTATAAACTGTCTCAGGCTAACTTGCAAACTTGACCCCCTTGCCCTACACCGCAATGTTTGTTCACTTTCCCTCTTCTGTAGGCATTACGATGTTTTTTTCTCCCGAGAGCTGGCTGCTTGTGTGCCCCCACCACTAGCTAGACCACTCAATACTCGGTAAGCTGCTGTGTCGAAGCTTTGGAACTCTCTGCCTTCTCATGTGTTTCCCAATAACTATGATCTGGTATATGTAAATTAGCAAATACTTTTTTTCTTTCTTTTTCTGTTTCATAATTCTCTTTATATTTCAATTAAAGTCGGCCTTGATGTGGACTTTTGTCCGTGACTGGGGTCTTCATCATAACACTAAACGAGATTTTCTTTACTAACAAGCTACTTATACTCCCATATAAAGAAAAATCTTTGTACACATTTGAGAGAAATGGTAGCACGTTACCTTAATTTAATACACAAAATAATTCAATCTTCCCAATGCCTCACAGCCTTCACAAAGGGGGCAACTTAGGCTAAGACGGTAGTTCAGGCCACCTCAAGTCTCAACTGTCACACATACTCTGAATTGTCCCTATGGAATGATACAACCAGGCGGTATGACTTGAGTTACAGCGCTACACGGACTTTAGAGACATTGTAGTCTGTCATGGCTTCCATAAGAAGCTTCCAGCCGTTCACTGGAGACTCGACGATGTTCCCACTGTACCAGCTGCCGTCGGGAGACCACTCTCGGTCTCCTCACAGACAATAGTTCCATCGAGAGAACAGACTGACAATTACCAGTGCCCTTCATAGAGTGAGTCCTTCTCCCATGTACAATGTTAAGAATCTAGTGATAAAAAATGAAGAACTGATTCTTGCACGGACTCAGCAACGGCAGTAAAATCCAAGAAGTAAAGGTGCTGGTCCTCCTACCTCAGAAACGAGTGCACCGTCAATGACATACATCAGAGTGTCTCTTCTAAATGAGTCACCGACGACAATATTTCATAAGATATATTTATAATTTCTTAACGACAAACACACAAAAACAATCTTACACGTTAATTAATGTGTGACAAAGTTATTCAGATCTCCGAGGCTTCCAGAGTCGACAGCGAACTCATCTTTAGTTGTCAGTGACCTGGTCTGGGAGGCCATTCGTCTCGGCCTCCAGCATGTCAACATCTGCCGCTGCGAGGGATGATACGTACTTCTCACAGCCTTCTCAGTCCTACACATATACGTTGTACACTTGAGACCGGAGCAGGGTTCTGCACAACTACGAATATTCCACCCTGTTTCGAATCTCCTGAAGCCGCCGTGATCCATATCATGATACCGTACGTCATCCGCGGTAATAATCCAGCCCCAGGAATCTCAAAAGCTTCCAGACCCAACAAACATTGAGGGATCCTTGTTGAAGCACACAGCAGGCAACCTTGAGAGTTCTACCTGTACTTCTGGTAGCAGCTAATATATGTGCATGACAACGTGAGAAGTTATGATATGAAGTATGATATGGAGTATGACTCTTGTATGTCACTCATTAGCTTCCGGGAAAGTCCACTTTCCTGGCGAGGGTTGCACATCCACAACTAACCCTGCATCTGATGATAACTTTATGTCAGTGTAAAATCGTACGGTCTCCTACCCACAACGAATCATTCAGTACTCCATGTACCTGATGTTGTGTCTTCTCCAGACACACCTGCAGCTTCCTCATGAGCTCTGGTGCACTTTCCAGTATTCCTGCGTGAGGCAGACATCCGATCATGATGATATCCAGCAACAATTGCTGGCTCTACTGGTACGTCATTAGCAAGACGAGTAGCTTCAGACCCTCCTCGGATTGTCCCTCAGTGCAGAACTTTCCTAAAGAACCAGTCAACTTCACCACTTTCTTAGGGTCGCCCTAGCCTTCTTGATACCCAGTAAACAGCAACACTCCTAGAAGGCCCGTTGAGCTGGGGATGGGGGTGGGGGGAAAGGGGAGGTCTGATTTCGGTGTATTTTACATGACAGTTGAACTGAGGATTTGAGCCCGTTTCTTCTCCTGGTCCCTGGCGATACCTCGCCAAAAGAAGCTTGCTTCGAAAGTAAGTCGTTAAGCATATCAAAACGGACGAAGAGCTGGTCCGCCAGTATCCTCTTGATAATTGTGCATAAGATGGATAAGACTTCGGGCCATTTAGCGAAGCACTCCCTGGCTACACAAATGTACACATGTCCTTTTTCCCAACCTTGATATCTAGACTGGAGGTGGTCCCACAATGTCCAATGCGAGTCTTGCTATGAGCGCCCACACTGGTTAGATCTGCAGAAAAGCTCTACCTCTCCACTTACGTCCCTCTTTTAGCACATAAATCACATGACTGGTACTACTCTTTTTTCTTAATGACTGTGTACATTCCAGCTGAAGCTCTGACGGAGCAGATTCTTTTTCACCTCAAGATGACCATCGTCGTGTATCTTTCTCAGTATGGCACCAGCTGTCTCCCACCGATCTTGCAGTGGTCTCTTCCAACGACAAAACATTCCACTGTGCCAAGTGACAGGACTCGTGGCCGACACCTTCTCTTAAGGTTGCCCCATCAGAGACTCCCACAGGGGTTGAATGATGAGGCGCAGAGCCTGGTCCTCCTGCTGCAGACGTCTTGAGTTCACTTACGTAAAAATGCTCTGAGATGTCCTGGCAACACGTGCACAGGCTGAACTACGACACATTTTCTGCATTCCTATGCATTCGTTTTGAACAATGCAAAATGTCAACGCCGATCTGCTCCAGCTTGTCGACCTAACGTGCCACCTGTCCCTCCAAGTTCTTCAAGTTTCTCAGCCAACATAGTGCCTGAACATGGCAGAAAGGTGATGGGCGTGTGAGGGATAGAATGGACTCAAGTGATGTGATATAGAAGGGGGCGACATGCTCTCAATGGGCCGAACCAGGGCATTTAAACCAGCCAGGGGAAAACAAAGAAAGGTTCGTTGGGCTTGTCGGTGAACTGGGTAGTTCTGATATTATTGCATTATATATGACAGCTGAACTGGATCTGAGCCAGCTTGTTCGTCTGGTCCTGGCGATACTTCGTTAACACAAGAAAAAACGTATAGATCTGAAAAGAGCGTATGATAGGTTGACATAAAAACCTTGCGGAAAGTTCTGCGAATATATGAATCAAATGGAAAGTTATTAAATGCAATGAGGAATTTTAACGGCAAGATAAAGCATATGTGCACGAAGAAAGGACGAAGATGAATGTCTCTAATGGTTGTTTACTCTGCTGATGGATGGGATGATGATGGAGGTAAATACAAGGGTCTTGGAGAACGGGGCAGGTCTACGATATGCTGGGGATGGATGGGCACTGGAGGTGAGTCATTCTCCTTTTGCGGCCTCCAAAGAAAAGAAAAAGGCTTAAGCTGGTAGTAGACTTAGTTGAGTGTGTGAAGAGAGAAAGTTGAGAGAAAATGTGAACAAAAGTAAAGAACTGAGGTGCAGCAACGGAATGAGACAGGTTTGAGCGTAAGTTAGAATGAGAGAGGACCTGGAGGAAGCAGAGTGGCAATAGATGGGACAACAGCGTCTGAAAAGAAACATAATTCAGAAGTTCTAGATGCATAAAGGAACATATAGAAGAACAGGTTAACATCTGCAAAGGTAAAGATGAATATGAATAGAGACAAAGATGGGCCTGAAGACATAGTAGTCAGGACAGGATTATATGAAGCCAAGTCTTGGGTCTCAATTGCATGTGCAAGGAAGAAGGTGAATATATGGGAAATGAAATGGCTGTGGACAGTTTGTGCTTTGAGGCAGGATCATCATGCAAGGAGTGATAGTGTAAGAAAAGGTGTGGTTGGTAGTAAATTTGATTTGACTGAGAGAACCGATCAGAATAAGCTGATGTGATTAAGACATATGAAGAGGATGAAGGAAGAAAACTTTATTTAGAGGATCTGTGTTGAATGTGGAAGGAGGAAGGGGAAGAAGGAGCCAGCAAAGATGAAGGGATGGAATGAGCGAGGCTCTCAGGTACCTGAAAATTCAGGAGGGCTAAATCTCGTGCTTTGAAAAGAATGAATTGGATATTTTGGTATATGGGAGGCGACGTGCAATCATCGCGCTGAACAAGGGGAATCTGAAGTGGTCTCGGTGAACCAGGGAGTAACCTGTGGGGCTTGTCTGTGTATGGTCGGCTCGAGTCTCGGTACATGATGCATAACAGCTGAGAGTGGATGTGTGCCAATGAGGCCATTTGAACGTTTTGATATGATTTAATATGATTTCCATCAACTTCAGTCAAAAATATACTTTTGACAGTTAATAGCATCATCATCAATATAATAGCTTATCAACATTATCAAAATAATTACTATTCCAAATATTGGTATGCAAATATTGGTATGCAAATATAGTTGCATTAGGACTCATAGCAATTTGTGATTTTTCCAGCGACTGACAGCCACATGTCTCTCAAGGAAAAGGTAGTTTCACTCATATCTACAAGCTCTCGTATCTTGTGCTGTCTTCTACGATATGCAAACTTTTCATTATAGGGTACGGATACGCTTTTGACAAGGACACGTACTGGCGCTACGTGGGCGAGAATTACAACTACCTCAGCATCATGCACTATGGCACCTACGCCTTCTCTGTCAACTGGGGGGTACTGCCAACCATTGTGCCCACTGATCCGAACATCGAACTAACGGAGGCGTACGATAAGTATGAGATGGCTCAGTCTGACGCTAACCAAATCAAGAACCTGTACGGATGCCCGTGAACTGATGGCTGTTTTCCCAGTAACTGTCGCCAGCTAACAACAGGGAGCGACCATCTTCTAGTTAAGAGATTTTAGCAGCTTGTGTACTTACAGTTTACATGCCTCATCTACTGACTCAAATCAGTTCTTTTATCAGATTCAGTTGTGATCAGGATTATTGAAATGAATCAATGAATTCAACTAATCATACAGATGTCAATTATTTCTTGTTTACTCAAAACAATGGACCAGCTCGTTGAAGTTTTGCGTTTTCTTATCCTTTTTTGATTAGGACTTTTAAAATCTTCCTCGTGAAAATTTGGATCCAGGACGATGTTCATGATGTACACCACGATAATTCTGTGTTGTATATCCAAGAACATAATGACTGAAACCACAAAAGCTCAGCATCTTCATCTACCAGATGCTCACTCATGTCTTCTTCCTCTGTGTCCCTCTAGTCTGCGCACCTGAGAGCTGCTTTTCATATATCCATAACACTGTGTAACACAGTTTGTGTTCCTGGTTAGTATGTGTTATTTCCTCATTGCTTATGCGTAAAAAGTAGGAAAGGCTATTAATCCCTTCAAACTTTGCTTGTGTGACCAGGACAGTGATATTTTGAAATTTCCAGTTAGACAAGGGGCGAATTTGCACATATTATTTCACATAAAGTAAAAAAAACAACAGATGAATCAAAATTAACATATATTTACACTAGATTTAAACAAAAGTGATCATAAAAGATTTAGAAGTGAGTAGCTTTTCGAGATTTACGATTGTATTGTAAATCATATTCACGAATCAGACCCTAAATATAATTTCCAATCATGTTCTCGTTATATGTTCTGTGGCAACGGTGTTCAAAGTCCTGTATATCCTGGTGGAAAGCGCTCGCCTTGCTCCTCCGAATACGCTCCCATATCCTTGAATCTATCAAGATGAGCGTCAAGGATATGGACTCTGACGAACATCCTACAGCCTATTTTGCCGTAGTTCTTCACCATAGTCTCGACCAGCTCCACATAGTTTTCGGTCTTGTGATTGCTCAGGAAGCCCCGAACCAGTGCGGCAAAGCTGTACCAAGCTGCTCTCTCCTTCCTAGTAAGCTTCTTGGGGAATCCTTACACTCTAGGATCTTCTTTATCTGTGGTCCGACGAAGACACCCGGTTTGACCTTTGCCTCAGACACCTTTGGGAGGAAGTCTTGAGGGTATCTAAAGGCGGCAGACTCCTGCGACGAATTGTTTCATAATGACTAAGTTCATGTGTAGTGAAGGTAAGGATACGTGATAGCAGGTGCAGTCTTGCCAGTCGGACGTTTGGGAGGGTCCACCATGCAGAAGTAGCAGTTGCTTAAGTGGTCAGTGGGGTCCCGCCAAATTCTTGGGATACGACTTGATCCTGTACCATCCTGCATATGAACTCTAAAAACTGAATTAAAAAGAATTAAATAAATGAATTATTCACCATGATTTATGTGTATGAGAGTCTCTCTACACTTGATTATGTTAAGATTACTCAAATATTTAATATATATATATATATATATATATATATATATATATATATTATATAGGGAGCAAATGTAATTCAAGTATCTTTAGTACAGTATGAGGGCAACTCAATTGGAGTAAGTTTGAGGAAATGGAGGAAGAGAAGTGTTAGAATTGGAGTGGATCGCCGGAGGAAGAGCGAATGATCATGTGGGGGGCGAAAATCCTGGAGCCTGAAGATGAGAGCGGAATTATCTCGGGTAATTTGTAATTTTGAAAGGAAAGTCAATACTTGGGCGATAACCTTACGTAAAGGCCTCAGAGTCTGCGGCTATTCTCTAAGCGGCAACCGCCACACCCCTCAAAGCGAACATTATCATTGTGGATTCCCTGTATGTAAGTAGAGTATAATCTATTTTTTATTTCATCATAATAAGGAATGAAGATTATACACGCTATAGTTATTAGGTCACGGACGAGGCCGATACACTCTGGCCATGTAATTTTAATCAGTGATAAGTGAGAAGTAAGCGTTTAGTTCAAGGTCCAGTACCTTAGGCGCGTGCACGCATTCAAGCACGTTCAAGGTCCATCATGGCAGGTAGCAATTCCAGGGTCCATTGCAAGCAAAGTTCGATAGTCAAGGACCAGTTCTCGAAGCAAAAGATCGGTAGTTCAAGGTCAGTTGGTCAACATGTTTCAGTGTTTCAAGGTCCAGGCATGGTAGGATCAGGTCCGTTCAAGGTCGTCTGGTCAAGGTCAGTCACGTTTGGGCCAGTATGGTGGTTCAGTCGGTTGGGTCGGATGTCGTGTGGGTGTAGATGTGTGTGGTGAGTGAGTGGTGGTGTGATGAGGTAACGTCAGATGTCAGTGTTGTTGCAATGGTAGTGACAAAGTAAAGTGACCGAAACGTTCCAGAGGTTATAGGTCGGGTGAGCGGGACACGTGTCACAACCTAATAGGGAAATACTAAATGCCGGGTATCTCTAGCGATTTTTGTATCGGGCTGAAATGTAGCGGGTAAAGTTGGCATTTTTATTTGACATCATGTAATGTGTCAAAATAATCGTTGGTCTGTCATGATCAATATTGCTGGAAGACTCGGATTTGTGACTCATAAATGCCTAATTTGTACGAGTTGGCTATGTGTACAGATGCCTCATACCCATGTGTTACATTCTGCTAACATTGGTGGCCATCAGCTGATTACTCTTGCGCTACCCATCGCAACATCGTGATAGCCGGTGAATGATAATATAATATATATATGATCAATCCGTATTATGATCAGTACAGTATATATTCATATTTTTTTGTCATGTTTTCCTGTTATTCATTTTCGATATGAGATTCAAAATGATGCGATCTTTGAATTCAATAATCGCATTATGCAATCATTCCGGCATCAGAGATCAGTTCGGTTATATCATTCACAGTTTTTTTAGACCATGTGTCCCAGGTGAAATGAAAGTCCCGGTTATTGATCGTGACGGATGATCACTCCAGTAATGATCAGTCCCCGGTTAGACCAGTCCCTTGGCTGATGCTGCCACGCAGTACAATGCGTTTGCGCTCTTGTTTTGATAAATTGGCCGCAGACATAGCAAAATGCGTCTGCCGGATGCTTGCAGCTTCTAGATATCATCTCAGAAGAATGTATGTATACGTATCCACTTAGGCAGCTAGATCTAAACTGAACTGGTTGGCTGAATACCCTTATATTTACAATACTACACTGAAAACTTCTAGAAAGTTCTGTATCAGCTACACAGCATTGAAGCTATGCGGAATGTTTTGAAAAAATAGGAAAATTTCAAAATATCACTGTCCTGATCACAAGGGAAAAGGTTCAAGGGAATAACAGTCATTTTCCATACTTTTTAGACATGATCAATCAGAAAATAACACTTATTAACCAGAAAGATAAATAAACATTTGTTACAGTGTAATCAGACAAGACTAAACACCTTCCTACTTTCCAAAAATCTTGTTCCTACCTGCCAGAGGATCAGGTGCTTTTCCCGTGATCAGTTAGAATGATTCACCCACTGCTCTCCTGTTGGTTCCTCGTCTACCAGAAGCTGTCATCTCTATTTCATGATCAGTCACAAGTGCACGTCAGGTCTCGTGGCTCACATCGTCATATATCAATCACACGTCCATGATCAATGATTAACTTGGCCTGTGTACCTGTGTGGCGAGCCAAGACTTAACCGCTATCAGACAGGGACACATGGGTTTTTATGAAACAGTTATTTCTGGGTAAAACCTGATGTAAATGGCAGATTACAAATGATAGGAAGTGGAGTCATATCTTACATGGAGCAAAACCTTACAGTAACTGTGCTTTCAGAAGTCGGCGCGCATTCTCTACGCCCCCCCCCCCCCCCCCCCCCCCGCGCCCTTCTCATTGTGGTTCCCTGTATGGGTGAGGTAGGGAAGCGATGTTTCATCATAATCAAGGAATGAAGATTATCCACGCTATAGTGAAGGTCACGGACGAGGCACGATAACACTCACTGGCCACTCATGTATCATTTTAAATATATCAGTTGTAGTGTACACACTAGCGATTACGTTCAAGGTCCAGTCACCTCTTAGGTCGTCACGTTCAAGTTCCAGTCACGTTCAAGGTCCAGTCATGGTCAAGGTTCAGTCACGTTCCAGGTCCAGTCATGGTCAAGGTTCAGTCACGTTCAAGGTCCAGTCATGGTCAAGGTTCAGTCACGTTCAAGGTCCAGTCATGGTCAAGGTTCAGTCACGTTCAAGGTCCAGTCATGGTCAAGGTTCAGTCACGTTCAAGGTCCAGTCATGGTCAAGGTTCAGTCACGTTCAAGGTCCAGTCATGGTCAAGGTTCAGTCACGTTCAAGGAGCGGGGATGTCGTGTGGGTGTTGTTGTGTGTGGTGGTGAGTGTGTGTGTGTGCATTGGTAACGTTCAGATGTCCAGTGTGCTGCACCGTGACCAACTAAAGTCGACCCTCTGGTCGTTCCAGACCGGTTATGGACGCGTCCGGGACACGTGTCACAACCTCACATGAGAAATACATAAATGCTCCGGGTATCTCTAGCGATTTTTTGGCTTTTTTTTGACATCAATTAACATGTGCCAAAAAAATATTGGCATTATTTTTCGGGCAGACACGAGATTTGTGACTCATAAAATGCCAAATTTGTCACGACGTGGCAACTGTACCAGCAGCCATCACTGAACCCATGTGTTTACATTCCATCTAACATCTTGCTAGCAGCTCACACAAGCAGTGACTCCTCACTCCTGTCCACATTCCCACATCTCGATGATCAGTCCCCGGTGATGAACCAGTCCCCATTTATGATCAATCCCCGCTTATGATCAGTACCCGCTGATGATCAGTCCCAAGTTATGATCAGTCCCCGGTTATGACCATTCCGGTATGATCAGTCCCCAGTGATGATCAGTCTTCACTTTTGATCAGTCCCCCAGTTATGATCAGTTCCCGGTGATGATCAGTCTCCGGTTATGATCAGTACCCGCTGATGATCAGTCCCCAGTTATGATGTCCCCAGTTATGATCAGTCCCCGGTTATGATCAGTAACCGCTGATGATCACTCCCAAGTTATGATCAGTCCCCGGTTATGACCAGTCCCCAGTTATGATCAGCCCCCAGTGATGATCAGTCCCCACTTATGATCATTCCCCCGGTTTTGATCCGTCCCCGGTGAACATCAGTCCCCAGTTATGATTAGTCCCCAGTTATGATCAGTCTCCGTTTATGATCGGTCCCCAGTTATGATTAGTCCCCAGTTATGATCAGTCTCCGTTTATGATCGGTCCCCACTTATGACCAGTCCCCAATTATGATGTCACCGGCTATGATCAGTCCTCGGTTATGATCCGTCCCCAGTTATCAGTTCCCGGTTATGATCAATACCCCGGTTGTGATCAGTCCTCGGTTATCATTAGTCCCCAGTTATGATCAGTTCCCGGTTATGATCAGTCCCCGGTTATTATTAGTCTTCAGTTATGATCAATCCCCGGTTATGATCAGTCCCCAATTATGCTCAATTCCCAGTTATGATCAGTTCCCGGTTATGATCAGTCCCCGGATATTATTAGACCCCAGTTATGATCAGTCCCCGACTATAATCAGTTTCCGGTTATGATCAGTCCCCGGCTATGATCAGTCCTCGAATAATAATCAGTCCCCAGTTTCGATCAGTTCCGCTTATCATTAGTTCCCAGTTATGATCAGTCCCCGGTCATGATCAATCCCCAGTTATGATCAGTTTCCGGTCATGATCAGTCTCTGCCTACGATCAGTCCTCGGTTATGATCAGTCCCCAGCTATGATCAGTTTCCGGTTATGATCAGTCCCCGGCTATGATCAGTCCCCGAATAATAATCAGTCCCCAGTTTCGATCAGTTCCGCTTATCATTAGTTCCCAGTTATGATCAGTCCCCGGTCATGATCAATCCCCAGTTATGATCAGTTTCCGGTCATGATCAGTCTCTGCCTACGATCAGTCCTCGGTTATGATCAGTCTCCAGCTATGATCAGTCACCAATTATGATCAGTCCCCGGTTGTGATCAGTCTCCGTTTATGATCAGTCCCGGTTAAGATCAGTCCCCGGTTATGATCAGCCCGCTGCTATGATCAGTCCCCGGTTATGATCAGTCCCTGGTTATGATCAATCCCCGGTTATGATAAGTCCTGTGTTAATGGGTACTCGTTTACAGAGATGGTTGGACATTGATTAAGATGCTACTACTACTGCAGGATCACGTATGCCCACACATGGATGGTGTCCTTATTGTAGACTATACATGTGTTGATCCATCTGGAGCATCTCGGCTGATCCCCTAACTTTCTCATAGACTCTCTCTCTCTCTCTCTCTCTCTCTCTCTCTCTCTCTCTCTCTCTCTCTCTCTCTCTCTCTCTCTCTCTCTCTCTCTCTGTTATGCATCTTCAACTTTCTCATGCATCGTATGCCTTTTAAATACACACACACACACACACACACACACACACACACACACACATGCTGATGATACATAATCCTCCAAAGAATTTTACAAATCCATAACAAATTAACAATGACAACAACGAAGGAACAATCAGAATGGTATGAGGTGTAAAACATGCACTTCTCACAGTAGGCAACGTACCGAGAGTGAGGGATTTTAATTTTACAACAGTGGCAGGATCTGCATGCTCATGGTGACAGGGAATTAAGCAGACACAAGTCCCTTAAATCAGTTGAGGAAATTTTCCTATTCCAGCATGTCAGTGAACTCACTAGGATGAAAGGGACTGGTTTAGCCTCGTTACTAGCTTTTGGGACTGGTTCATTCTTCACTAACTACTAGCTTTTCGGACTGGTTTAGCTTCATTGCTAGCTTCTGGGACTGGTTTAGCCTCTATACTAGCTTTTATCTTCATACATATCAGCATAGATATTGAAAATGTCATATACTAAACACCACGTGAATTAAGAGATCATGTATTGCTTGATTCTGAGGTAAATGAGGAAGTTAGAGGAGCATGAGATGAGATGGGACTTGTGGAGGAGATACGATCATGGAAACTACAAAGAAGCTAATCATTTCTAAAGAAGTTAACCATTTCTATGATACCATGGGAAATGGATTTCAGTAGCCAGGAACCATAGTACTGTGGTGAAAGGGTCCGTGAATTTTACGATGAAGAAATAGGGACATGTGTACCTTGTAGCCCCAGATAAAATGGAAGGTTATGGATGATAGAAGTATAGTTTAATCAAAAATATCAAAAAGCAAAGGAGCTTCAAGATGTGCCCATGCAGAGATACAGGCAACACTCTGGCCAGCCATCTTATGCAAGGTATAAAGGTGCAGGGAACGAGTATAGCAAGGAAATAAAGGAAGAATTGAGAAATTTCAAAATATTTCAGACAAGGCAGACGGTAAACCAAAGACTTTCATAAATTCATCAAAAGATTGTCAACTATAGATCAGCTAATCAGGTCAAGGGGATTCAGAGGGAAACATAGTTGGGGACGATGTTGGAAAATGTGAGGAACACAGACACAAGTTCAACAGTGTTGTCACACTGAGAGATACTATAGCCTTATCACTAGTGAGATGAGGTTGGGAAAAGGCATTAGAGTACACTGAAATACCAAGAAAAGACATTAACAGAATACTAAAAGGCCTTGACCTATAAAAAGCTTATGATTCCTATGAAATTTCACCATCTGTGCAAGTGATGCTGGTAGATACACTAAACAGACCTCTTGGCTTACTTTTCAAGATATCACTGCAGAAATACAGAGCGCCTAGGGGGTGGTTGATAAGGGAATATGTCATAACCATATAAAGGAAATGAGACCATGAATACCAGCTACTGACTTGTACAGAGCTGTTGCCGTCTTCTCAGAGCAGCGTCATCGCAATCCTGGCTTTGTTTTTAAGGTTTGGTAAAAGTTATTGTTTATCGATATCTCTTTATGAGGTTGTTTTGTGCAGAAGAGATCTTTCATTGACGGGTGTCCGCAGGACAACTCCGCCTGGCCTTTGTGCTACCGGCTCCGCCCTGAAACCTTTTCTGTGTAAAACAATTGCCTTATTTTTTTTTTTTTTTGGGGGGGGGGGGTAGCTACTTTATTTTTTCTATTGCCTGGGATGGTTTGCCAACCCAGATTATGGAGCTAGGCCCCTGTAGGATGGACCCCAGGTAAGCCATCCAGTACTCCCGCAGGGTGTAGCGGTGACGAATCCAACATAAAAAGTAAGAACGCTGATTTTGTTTTGACCCATGCGACCGGAGTTACGGCCCTTGTCTCCCTCAATCCATTCCTAATCAGGAATATCATTGACGGATGGTCTGGGTCTGTTGAAAGATAAGGAAACTGGTTAATGGTGACTTGCTGATACAAGTCAAGTCGATGAAACAGGTGGCGGAACTACTTAAGTTGACAAAGTTCATGATGTTGCCGTCTCGTTACCAATTTCCATGACTTCATGAAGGAGAGTCATCTACTGCACTGATGTCATGGATATGTCAGGTGACGACATTGTGAAGGAACTAGCAAACGAGGACGTTATCGCTGCCAGGTTCATCACTGAATTCATCAATGGCTTAACCTTTGGAAAATCTCGGCTGCCAGAAAATATCTCAATTGCTTACATGAGATGTCAAGTTCGTCCCTAAATCCCTAATCCCTTACGTTGCTTTAAGTGTCAGAAATTTGGCCATCCCTTAAAGTCTTGCACTCTTTCTACTAAATGCGGGAGGGAAGTGTGCTGCAGAGGGTCATACAGCGGAGGATTGTACGGCCAATAGGATGTTGTGCGTCAACTGCGATGGCAACCACTCATGCTGGGACCGGACCTGTCCCCGGTTCCAGTCTGAGAAAGAAGTATGTCCAGTTAAGACACAAAATAACATCTCATATGGCAAGGCTAGGAGGAGGGTTAGGGAGTCTCGTGAGATCCCTAAACCTAATGAATCCTACGCATCGGCTCTGAAATGTAAGTCTATTATGTGAACAATCTCGACGGAGACTCCTTGTGATACGCCGACCGTCAGTTTTAAGAACCCTGCTTCATCTAACCCTACACCTAATCCTCCAATCACACTGCATAACAAATCTTATGCCAACACCACATCCTCTCCCCACCCTAAAGAAAAGAAAGAGAACAGAACTAACGTATCTTTAAACATGACTAAACTTGTAAAAAGTACGTCGCACGTCATTGTTCACTGGTCCTCTTCGTTGGAGGACATAGAATTGATGGAAGCCAGACAATCCATTTCCAGGGACCGACCGTTCACATTCCCCTAGGGACTCGCCCAAGTCCCGACATAAACCGGCTAAGAAGGCTGGTCGGTTGAATAACTTTTAAACCAACACGTTCAATATCATTCACTGGAATTGTAGAGGCCTTAAGCATAAACAAGTACAACCTCAACTGTTGTTTGTACTGTGTAGGGTAGCCGTGATCTGTTTACAAGAGACCCTTCCGAACGGCACTGTCGAAGACTGTTCCGTTTTAGATAGCTATCACTCGTATAGAAGAGACGAGAATCGTGGGGTAGCTATCTATGTACACCCGAGTTTACCCTACACAGGAGTGACACGAATTCTACGCTAGACGCTGTCGCATGTAGAGTAAAATCTAATAACACATACCTGGCCATCTGTTCAATACACTGTTCCGGGTCCAATGCACTTGATAATGATGAGTTAAACTTGTTTGTTAATCAATTACCTCACCGTAAAGTAGTTTTAGGAGACTTCAATGCTCATCATTATCAGTGAGGAAGTATCCGGGCAGACACAAGGGGGGAACAAATGGTTCATTTTATGATCAATGCTAACCTCGCTCTTCTGAACGATGGTAGTGGAACTCGTGTAGATGACCGGACTGGCAATATCTCAGCAATTGATTTATCCTTGTCTTCGCTAGGTATACTTAACGACACCACCTGAGGTATCTATAAAGACTCCCTAGGGAAGTGACCATTTTCCGATCTGTCTTTCTTATTCATGCGACATTATTACCAACCCGTCTCGTCTCCGCCTAAATTTAACTATAAGAAAGCAGACTGGGTGTCATTTACAAGGCAAACCGTCCTTGATATATCCGTTTGTGACATTGATGCAAACGTCCTCAAGGTTACCTCCACCATACTGAGGGTTGCTGAGAACTCTATACCTAAGGTTTCTACAATTTCCACAAAGCATACAGTTCCTTGGTGAACACCACATTACCGGAATGCACTACGTGAGCGCAAAAGGAGATACAGGATTTTCGACAACGAGCCTTCAGATGCTAACTTTGTTGCATACAAACGTGCGAGGGCTCAGGCAAGAAGAACTACCAAACAAGCCAAACGAGACTCCTGGCGCGGCTTTATCTCCACCGTGAACAAGGACACGCCAGTAAGTCAGGTCTGGTCCACAATCAATGAAATCAAAGGAAAACACAAGCCGCCACTTCCTCCGCAAATCCGCCACCAAGATCAAATCATCGACTACCCGGTGGACACGACCAACACACTCGCCAGGAGATTCTCAGAAAAGAGCAGCTCGGCGAATTATGACCACAAGCGCCAGGCCGAGCTGCAAATACCAGACTTTGCCACAGAAGATACTTATATTATAACAAAATATTCACAATGAAAGAACTGCTTCTTGGCCTAAAATCCTGTCAATGTTCGAGCGCGGGACCCAGCGGGATCACTTAAGAGATGATCCATCACTTTAGTCAGGGCCGCTAAACTGACTAAGCTTAGTATTGTACAATGAGATTTGGACGTCTCGAACATTTCCAAACTCATGGCACTTTGCGCACGTCATCCCCATCCCAAAGGTTCTCCGGACGCCCTACGAATGTAAATTAATTTCGACCTATTGCGCTCACCAGCTACATTTGCATAGTCGTGGAAAGAATGGTTAATAGAAGGCTAATTTTTTGTTAGAACAGAAAGGTTTATCAAATGACAAACACTGTGTTTTCTGTCGTGCCTGAGGCACATTGGATCATTTAATACACCTGGAGCATTCTATCTTAGAGTCATTTAGTTAAGCGCGTTTTTTGGTTGCAGTATTTTTAGATCTAGAAAAATCCTTCGACGTGACATGGCGAAATGAAATTTTAAGCAAACTTTATGCTTTTGGTTTAAAAGGTTATTTACTCTTATTTGTAAGGAATTTTTTAGATAATAGAGCTTTTGCTGTGAAACTTACAGCACTCCATGTTACTTCGGACACATTTGTCCAAGAGAATGGGGTGCCGCAAGGCAGCGTTCTTACCCCAGCATTACTTAATATTATGAATAATGATATTCTGTCTCCAACTTCCGTCTTAAATACTCGCTTTATGCTGATGATTGTGCGCTATGGCACTCTTCGCCTAGTGCACAATTTTCGGCTGAGCGGGTTCAACTGCGCTTCAGTCCGTTCATCGTTGGGCGCTACAGTTGGGATTTAAGTTCTCACCCAACAGAAGTATCGCAGTTGTTTTACCCGAAAAATTAGTATCCCGAATTTGGTTTTAACGTTAGACAACAACCCGATCTCAATTCGAAATACCGTAACATTTTTAGGCTTAAATTTTGATAAAAGACTTAATTGAAAAGTCATGTTGATTATTTAGTAACAAATTGCAGGAAAAGATTAGATATTCTTAAATATCTTTCGGGTTCCTTCTGGGGAGCCAACAGAAAATCTTTATTAATGATCTATAAGTCCCTAATTAGATCTAAATTAGACTATGGCTCTCAGGTGTATGCTTTGCCGAGCTTGTATATACCCTAAGGAGGTTGGATGTGATACAGAATAAATGTTTGTGAATGTGTCTTGGATCCCTAACCTGTAGCAGAGTTCCACGATTGGAAGTCGAGGCCCATGTACCTCCTCTCCGACTAAGGCGTGAGATCCTGTCGTGGCAAAGCGGTATTCTGATGGCCAGAAGGAACAATACAACTGTCTGTCGCCTCATTCTGGAATGTTCTCAGCTCGTCAACAGAGGCGTCAGGCCTTTGGCCGTCAGAATACACTTCCTCAGTGAGAACTTCGGTATTAAAGTGAATGAAGTAAACTCGCTGGCTAAAAATCCCCCCCCCCCCCCAAAAAAAAAAATCCCCGAGGATTCGGAAATTAACATTAAGACGAGCTGGCTTCCAGCCCAAAAGGCCAATACACCAGAGAGCGAGGTACGCCAGCGTTTTCGTCAGTTCATCATCGATCACTTGCCTTATGTTCACTTCTACACTGACGGCTCCAAGACGGATGAATGTGTTGGTGCAAGTGTGTGGTCGATGGAGTGTGCTGGCACCTCAGATACAGCTTGCCGAACCATACATCTGTATTTTGCGCTGAATTGTTTGCTGTTGATCTCGCCATAGACTATATGATTCATTCAAATCATGATAAAGCAGTCATTATTTTCAGATTCTCTTTCTTCTCTTAGAAGCAGCAGGCTCTGAATATAAAGAATCCTGTGAATTACAGGACAATATTATTAATAAACTTAATTCGTGTAACAAAGATATTACCTTAATCTGGGTGTCTGGTGGGTCACTTCAATATATACAGCAATGAGCAGGCAGACAGCTTGTCTAAGTCGACCTCAGAACTCGAAAAAGTCGCTCCGATCCCTCGGGAACTGGGGTCCTGCCTTTCCTTGGGTAAGAGAACGGTATTTCTGTGGTAAAGTCAGTGGACCAGCCTGGCAATCGACAATAGATTCAAAGAAGAAACGGCGGACTGGCCGACTTCCTACAGACCGAACAGACAAGCGGAAGTCAGGCTGGCCCACTTAAGATTAAACTGCACCAAAACCACCCACCTTCAACCATTCCCGCCCTCCTCACCGACTGCATCATACTTTACAATCAACAGGGTAGACAACTGCAACAATATTTCGATATAAAATGTTTTGTTTTCAATGTAAGAAACATCCTGCAAGATGATCCCACAATAATAAACAAACTGTTCGTCTTTTTCCAAGGAAATATAAGGCGGTGAAGAGCGCGCGGCTCTGCACGGTTGGCCTGCCCGGGGTGTGGTGACGCTGGCTGGGAGGGAGGGAGGGACATGGGTGACTGTCTCCTGACACAGGTCTTGGTGAGGAACATGGTTTCCCTGGGGTTGTCTCTGCTGATGTGCCGGTCTGCTAGACTCCCAATATGTAAAAAGAAAAAAGAAATTAAATAAGATAAAAACTAAAGACGATGGTGATGGACCATTTTTCGCAGCTCTTCACAACGTCTGCTGCAGTGGTGGACGCTGCACCGGCTGGGGGACCAGATCAGTGCAGCGTCCACCCACCTACACACCCTTTATTTCTATGTTATATACACATTTAGCTATAACACGCATTAGCTTTACAGTTATGACCTTGAATAGCCTATAGGAAAAAAGGTTGTTTATGGATTACTGGCCGTTAAACCCAACTAACAACAACAACAACAAACAAATCACCCACCCAGCCATCACATGGTCCACAGTGGCTCACAGCGCACAACCATCACATGGTCCACAGTGGCTCACAGCGCACAACCATCACATGGTCCACAGTGGCTCACAGCGCACAACCATCACATGGTCCACAGTGGCTCACAGCGCACAACCAGCCCACCATACACCAGCAGATGGAAGGTCAGTTTGCCTATGTTACCTATATGCAGAGAAAGAAAAAAACAACAGTAGCTGTCTAGTGTTACTGCTGCTATATGATGTGGTGGGTAAGGTATGTAGAAAGTGGGTGTCGTGGATGTGGGAGTGGTGTGTTGGGTGAGGTGTGTGTTGTGAGTGTGGTGACAGAGAAGTCTTGTGGGTGTGTTGGGTGAGGTGCCTGTGGTGGGGGTCCTGGGTGAGGTGTGTGTTCTGGGTGTGGTGAGAGAGATGTCTTGTGGGTGTGTTGGATGAGGTACCTGTGGTGAGGGCGCTGGGTGAGGTGTGTGTTCTGAGTGTGGTAGGAGAAATGTCTTGTGGGTGTGTTGGGTGAGGTGCCTGTGGTGGGGGTGCTGGGTGAGGTATGTGTTCTGAGTGTGGTGAGAGAGATGTCATGTGGGTGTGTTGGGTTAGGTGCCTGTGGTGGGGATGCTGGGTGAGGTGCGTGTCGTGGGTATGGAGGAAGAGGTGTGTGTTGTGGGTGTGTTGGGTGAGGTGTCTGTGGTGTGGGGAAGGTGTGTGTCATAGAAAGTGCAGTGGGAGAGTGTGTTGTGGGTGTGTAGGGGAAGGTGTGTGGTGAGTGTGGTGGGGAGGATGTGTGTGTGTGTGTGTGTGTGTGTGTGTGTGTGTGTGTGTTTTCGTTCTGGTAGGAGAGTAGACGCCCAGGAATTGGTTGTGGTAGTGTGACGTCATGGACGTTGTGAATGGCATGACTCGTTCTGAGGTCAGAATTCTTATGGAGGTGCTGGAGTTCGAGCAGTGGTGGGTGGTAGTGGTGACAGTTGGAGTATGAGAGTGTGTGTAGGGAGAGGGTGGGTGACGGGTAGGAGACGGACTGGTGAGTTTGGTGTACTTGGCGAGGGGGGAGAGATGAGGGTTACAACCAACTGATAACTTTTACTTTATATTATGTGTAGCATCAGTACCATCTGACGCAGCTTAGTTTCTGGCATATTATGACACCTACGTATTTACTTTTTCCACACCTTGCAAATCGTTGATGTCTTCATATGATGATTCACTTGCTCCTGACATGTCGCTATGCGTCGAGCTGTCATTATCAATATACAGTAAATTTGTAGTTGCTTTTCAAGCATTTCTTCAATAACCGGCCGTCACACCTGTCCGTAGTAGGATGGTATGCCACATTGCCGGTGTTTAATACAATAACGTGGGGCAGAATCTGATTTGTGACGGTGTCCCCGGCAAATTTATTGTGCACCCCATGCTCATCCTGTGAGCGGTAGCGCAAAAGGATTACAGGGGTCACAAAGGGTCTTAGTCAGACCCCAGTGGATTGATATTACATAAGATATTACAATTCATATTTTAGTACATATATTACATAGTTCCATACGGTAAGTTTTACGACTAGGTACAAAAAGTGGATAAACTTAAAATTTCAGGTATCTTGTTATTTACAATAAGGTGTGATAATTCGTGCAGCGGTTCTTTAGATCTATCCCTAATAGGCTATTTTCTAATATTCTAACGCATAGTGTTCTAGTTTGTGTCCAAATCTTTGTTCACAAACTTTACAATTCACACGGTTAACATCTTCAGTATAGCCAAAGCGCTAATAGTACCTATAGCCTAGCCTTAACTGGCATTTACAAGATCATGTAATCTGCTGATCTTACTACTTTCTCCACGGCCATGAAAAGGGGGAATGGTATAATCCGCGTTTCCGACATGACAGTCACAATGAACTCTCAAACTGCACCATCTGATTACAAGCCATTTAATAGGCTAGTTGTGTGACCGACGCGCATGAGTGTAGCGCTGTGGTATATACACCTGCTTTGCTTCACGCAACACACTAATATGCACTTGTTTTTCTATTCCTGAATGTGTACGGTAGCACGAGACTTCGCATGCCTCTCTCTTGCAATTCGTTAACTTTTCAACCAGTGGCATCCAGAGGTTTTAGGTTTGGGTGGTATATGCGACGTATGTTAGGAATTTGATTACCCACACTCCCGTTTTTGACCCCCACCGATTGAGCTCGTGATTCTTCTGTTATTTGCTACAAACATTTTAAGGTGAATGTTCCTGATAATATATTTTATTCTGCCTAGCACTACACGATTGTCTTTAGCCAAGGTAATACCTAAGTAACAAATGTTTTAAAAGAACTTCGTTTCTAATTCTGAACGACAATGAAAAGCCAACATAACTGCACGTATTTAGCATTTCTTACGAATGGTTGGAATAAAACTTTACATTATATATAAAGGGAAACATTACCGACCTCCTCATCATGAAAAAAATAGCTCCTTGGGAAAACGCAACCTATCCTAACATTACGCTCGCCCATCCACACTCTGTGTTGTGTGGTGGTATACCAACGAGTTTCCTGGCCTGAGTGACCAGTACACCTGGTATCTTCTTCATAACGTTACTACATGGATGTGAACTTTAATACTTACTAGTGTCATATCGACTTAGGACAATCAGATTATGCAAAACTGTAATCGTGGCCTCTCGTGACATAATTATGCAATAACCAAACGTTTGACAAATCAATGATGACAGTGATTTAATGTATTTAGTGTAATAATCATTTGTGGTTCAGCTTAATACAACATTTCTTTCTCTTCAATACAATCGTTACCATAGTTGTGTGAATCATCACATACCACCAGTATATTGTGTGATGATAATATGTATTACGGTATGTCGTTAGGACCAGTATGTTGTTCATATTAGCCATCTGTCTTGATCATGTTATGTCAAAAACTGTTTTTGTAGCAATGCAAGTCGTTTAATATCAGTATCATAATCCAGACATAGTAAGCACAGTAGGATCTTATGGAATATCCAGACATAGATACTGATACATGTTTTCTCCACAGCCTGCCTGCCTGACACACGCTCCAACCAGCCAACATGTTATCACCACCCGTGCGTGGCTGGCAGGATTGTCGGAATGTGGGATCGAGGTGCGTCAGTATCTGTTATCGCACAAGAACTGGGACTGCGCCATAAAACAGTCTACCGTTAGGTAAGGTGATGGCAGGAGAAACAGTCATTAGAACTAGGCCTCGGAGTGGCAGACCACTTCTAACTCAAGACCAAGATGACCAGATCGCACAAGCAATACGGAAGCGACCAAACACTACGACTGTGCGCTGAACTGCCCACCTACATCTAGGCTGCCATCCTAACACGGTACGACGACGCCATTATGAGAACGGACTACACTGTCGGGTGCCTGCCATAAAAGAAAAGTTAACCCGTGCATACAAAGATGCTAGACTAGGTCTTGCTCTGCAGCATATGGCAATGACAGCTGAGTATTGGCAGACGGTCGTCTTCTCTGATAAAAGATCATTCTCAACAATACCGGCAAAGGAGAGACACTGTTGGAGCCCTCCTAATACGTGAATCATGGAGGAACACTTGCAAGAACGCGCTGTTAGTTAGCAGAGTCAGCACGGCTTTCTGGGGGTGGATGCCAGCGTATGGACGGACCTGGAGAGTTGCTAGACATAGGCGGATGCCTCACTGCAGCTGAGTATGTTGACATCTTGGAGCACGTCCGACTACCGCCAGTCCAAGACATGCAAATTCCTGCACCATAACCATTGAAGTTGTGCAGGACCTGAGTTCCATTCATATCTGTTGCCTTGTCCAAAACTGTTATGAGCAGCATTCAAAAATTGTGTTACTAGACTGGCCACCCAAAGGACGCGATCTCAATCCGATCGGGAGCGTTTGGGGGATGATGTCTGGCGACTGTGATGTTGGGGAACAACGAACGATCTAAGGTATTGACAGGAAGGCAAATGGCGTATGGCAATCTGTAATGCCCAACAGTTGTCACAATCTCGTTGCATCAAGAACAAGACATTGTATAAATGAAGTCATAGACGTTTGTGGTGGTGGTGGTGGGCGGAGTTCGTACTGAGCTGGGAGAACATATGAAATATTTGTGTGGACTACCGTCGTTACACTGTGACGTCATATTCTGTACTGTAGTTTATTTTTCACATGATATTAGTTACTACTTAAGTGGTCACAACGTATAAAGTGACACAAATCTTTACTTTGGGACGATATTGACAGAAATCATTAGTGGGTTGCTGAACAATTTGTGTGCGTACAATACTAAGAGAGAGAGAGAGAGAGAGAGAGAGAGAGAGAGAGAGAGAGAGAGAGAGAGAGAGAGAGAGAGAGAGAGAGAGAGAGAACGTGGGGTCTCATCATTATTATTTCAGTTAGACTAAACCTACTTAAAGAAATATGAATATTTATTTATTATTTATCATACTTTGTCCCAGTCTCCCGCGTTAGCGAGATAGCGCAGGGAAACAGACAAGAATGGCCCAACTCATCCATATACACATGTATATGCATACACGCACGAATACATACCTATACATTTCACTGTATACATACATATAAATACATAGACAAATACATATATACACATGTACATATACATACTTACTGCCCTCAGCCATTCCGTCGCCACCCCGCCACACATGAAATGGCACCCCACTTCCCCCGCACGCGCGCGAGGTAGCACTAGGAAAAGACAACAAAGGCCACATTCGATCACACTCAGTCTCTAGCTGCCATGTGCGATGCACCGAAACCACAGCTCCCTTTCCACATCTAGGCCTCATAAACCTTTCCATGGTTTACCCAGACACATCACATGCCCTGGTTCAATCCATTGACAGCACGTCAACCCCGGTATACCACATCGTTCCAATTCACTCTATTCCTTGAACACCTTTCACCCTCCTGCATGCTCAGGCTCCGATCGCTCAAAATCTTTTTCACTCCATCCTTCCACCTCCAGTTTGGTCTCCCACTTCTCTTTCCCTCCACCTCTAACACATATATCCTCTTTGTCAATCTTTCCTCACTCATTCTCATCCATGTGACCAAACCATTTCAATACACCCTCTTCTGCTCTCTCAACCACTCTTTATTACCACACATCTCTTTTACCCTTTCATCACTTACTCGATCAAACCACCTCACACCACATGTCCTCAAACATCTCATTTTCAACACATCCACCCTAGGGCCTCCGCACAACCCTATCTATAGCCCACGCCTCGCAACCATATAACATTATTGGAACCACTATTCCTTCAGACATACCCATTTTTGCTTTCCAAGATAATGTTCTCGTCTTCCACACATTCTTCAACGCTCCTAGAGCCTTCGCCCCCTCCCCCATCCTGTGACTCATCTCCGCTTCCATGGTTCCATCGCTGCAAAATCCATTCCTAAATGTCTAAACCACTTCACTTCCTACAGTATTTCTCCATTCAAACTTACCTCCTGTTACGAACTCAATACTTGTTGGGGCAAGGCCGCCAGTAACATATATATGTTACAAATACTGTATCAATCCTTGTCTCTGCAAGGACGTTAGATTTGTTATGTTGCACAACTCAGGATAACTCTATCTAAACGTTATGGGGTTAAATTAAAGACCAGCATTACATTAAATCTACTTATAATGAAAGAATTCAGGTGTACAAAGATAAGCACATAAATCAGACCTGAATCATTGACGTTAACACTGAACATGAGTTTAACATTGAACATGAGTTAACACTGAACATGAGTTAACATTGAACATGAGTTAACATTGAACATGAGTTAACATTGAACATGGGTTAACATTTGTACATGAGTTAACATTCCAGATAAGATTTCAAGCCAGGAGATCTCTTTCCTTTATGACAGTTCTTCGATAACCTTACACTTAGTTAATTACAACGGGCTTACAGCACAGTACTCTGGTAACGGGCTTACAGGCTTAAAGCACAGCAGGGCTTACAGGCTTACAGCAGGGGTACCACTTACCTCGCTGGGCTAGAGAGAGAGGAATCTCAGCGGGTGTCATAGGTATTTACAAAGACGAGTCTCCGCCCTGCTAGCTATAACGCCACCCTTGATTGGCTATGGGACTCAAGAGCACTTGTGATTGGTTGGGGTATTCTAGCGACGCACATTCTGGGCAGCTCACACTCCTCTTGATTGACAGCCCAAGAACAAATGACCAGCTGGCTTCAAAATTGAATTATCAAGCTTAATGCTTGGTGGGAACAGAAGCTCCGAGCCATCCTCAGAGGAAGACATCTCTATACACAATGACACACACACATTATATACACGAACATGTGGACACACGCGCACACGTTCGTAACACCCCCCCCCCCCCCCCTCCTTAAAGGAGAAAATTCCTGGAAGAGGAACTTTCTCACCTTAAGAGCGGTATAAACAATTAGCTAACACAATCTGAGGTGTGCTGACAATAATGTAACCTATAAATCGTACATAACAAGGCCCACCTATTTAACATTGACTCCGATCCCGCAACTTAACATTTTGAAAGGGGTTGGTAGTCAGTACACTCTAAAGTGATTGGCTTAAGGGCACAAACATACAGAAAATGTAATAATACAAATAGCAAAAACAAAGGTTACTTCACACACGGCTACCGCTGGACGTAAGATGATGCAGACTGGCACCGTCGGTTCAAAGGGGGTTGGATCACGACTGAAATATGGCTTAAGCATGTCGACGTGGCATAATCTCCGATCTCCGACCTCTGTGCCTATCGGGGGTAGAGACAAGGTAATTTGAGTCTCCCACACTCCAGATAATGGTGTAGGGACCCTGAAAACGGACAGCCAAGGGTTGACCTGGCTGCTGTAGTGGAAGCCACACCTCGTCGCCCGCCTCAAACCTTCTCAAACGAGATCGTTTGTCAGGCCATATTGTCCTCCGTTCCTGAGTCTCTCTTGAATGGGCACGAGACAAATCTTCAGTCTCACCCACTGAATCTCGTTCGGACTCGAAACTAGCAGAGGAGGAATCACATAGCTTCTCCTCACTAATTTCATCCCCAGGGAGAGTCTTCTCTCTTGAATGGGCATGAGACAAATCCTCAGTCTCACCCACTGACTCTCGTATGGACTCACTCTCAGGGAGAGTCTTCAAATCCTCTGTCTCAACGGAGGCTACACCAGGGAAGAGGGTATCACACAGTTTCCTCTCGCTGGTCTCACTCTGAGGAAGAGTCCCCTCGCTGGTCTCACTCTGAGGAAGAGTCTTTAAGTCCGCCGTCTCAACGGAAGCTACACCAGGGGAGTGGGTATCACACAGCTTCCTCTCGCTGGTCTCACTCTCAGGAAGTCTTTAAGTCCGCTGTCTCAACGGAGGCTACACCAGGGGAGAGGGTATCACAGAGCTTCCTCTCGCTAGCCTCACTCTCAGGGAGAGTCTTCAAATCCTCTGTCTCAACGGGGTCTACACCAGGGGAGAGGGTATCACACAGCTCCCTCTCATTAGACTCACTCGTAGGGAGAGACTTCATTTCCTGCGTTTCAACGGAGTTTATACCAGGGGAGAGGGTATCACACAGCTCCCTCTCATTAGACTCACTCGTAGGGAGAGACTTCATTTCCTGCGTTTCAACGGAGTTTATACCAGGGGAGAGGGTATCACACAGCCTCCTCTCGCTGGTCTTCCCTTCCTCCGGTTTAACGGCTATGTCCTCAGGCACACGGCCTGCCGTGCCAGCTGTCATGGACCTGGCATCATCGTGGTTGGGGACTATCTCTGGTACCTCTTCATCAAGCTGCACTGCCTCCGTGGACTCCACTGGGCCCGTAAGCAACACCGGCACTGGGTTCATCTTCCCACCCGCTAGGTCATTGCCTAACACAAAGTCCACACCTGAGACAGGCAACCTACCTACAACCCCTATGAGAGCATGGCCCGTGAAGAGATCTGTTTCTACCCTCACATCGACTAGTGGAGCTTCCTTGGGACCCGACAGTCCATCTAGCAAGACTCGGTCTCCAAACTCTCCTCGCGGCACCAAGCCATCCAACATCAGGGACTGCAGCGCACCAGAATCCCGTAATACGGTTACTTTTCGTCGTACACCACATCTACTAACATAGCCCTCAGACAGGAACGCATTGTAGTTCCCACAGAACGGATCCTTAACTACAGATTGATTAACACTCTCGCAACCCTTCACTTTCCTAAGAGCAGGGACAGCCTCACCTACTTTACTAAGTGGCCCTAAAGTTGAGAAGAGACTCACCGACCTACTTTTGGTAAAGTCTCTGGATTCCCTCTCTCGAGCCTAGTAATCCCTCACCTGGTGCCCAGCCTTGCCACAATAAAAACAGCTCTTAACTCTGTTGGAGTATTTCCCCTGACTTTTATGAGTTACCGGCAAGGTAGCAGATTCAGGTGGGATTACATAACCATTGGTCCTCCCTCTGCCGTCAAAGCCCTTTGAACGTCTCTCCACGTCAAGTTTGGGATTTAGCACGTACTCATCTGCTAGTTTCCCAGCCTCCTCAAAATTCTCCGCTGTTTTAGTTATTACGTACTGCAGTACATCACTGGGTAGACCGTCCTTACATTCATCGAATACTACTAGTTTTAAGACCGAGTCAGCATCATGATAAGCTCTCTCGGAGCGTACCCATTGCACGCCTAGCTTGTACTTTTCACGAAAGTAATCTAGGTAGGTTTGATCAAGACGCTTATTTTTAGCTCGAAATCTGAGTCGGTGTGCTTCCGGGCTTAAATGATAAGAATTCAGCACTGCCTGTTTCACGACTTTATAATCATTACACTGGTCACCGGTCAACGCGGTGTATGCAGACTCAGCTTTACCAAAAAGGATGGGACATAACACGGTCGTCCAGGACGATTTCAGCCATGAGCAATCATGGGCAGTCTGCTCAAATTTAAGGAAAAAGGAAGCCACATCATCTTCATTGAACTTTGGTACGAGATGTAAGTTACTCAATTGGGACGACACTGGTCCTGATGGTGAAGCGTTAAGTCTAAGTTTTTCACGTTCGAGAGTGATCCTCTCCTTTTGCATTTCGGCATTGATCTTAGCTATCTCTAGTTGAATTCGCCAGTACTCGGGATCAACATTATCATCATTAGGGATATGGGGAGGGATCGAGGCTTCGGCCGACGTCACTGATGGGGCGGTATCGTCGACACTAATTTCAACATCAGGCGCAGCATCTACAATCTGTTCTCTAGCAAAATGATTTATCACTAAGGTCTCCAACTGTACTTTACTAGCTTTCCGGTCATAATTCACTTTTAACATATCCGCAACGAGTCTCAGCTCAGGCTTTGTCAACGATTTAATGTCCTCGGGAGAGGGCTCAGATCGACAGAACTGGTCAACGTAAGCGTCGCTGGTCAACGGCATGATTAACGAATCAAGGAAAGAGATTCCGTTAAGGCAAGAAAAATCCTAACAAGGTCGCCAATCTATATGTTACGAACTCAATACTTGTTGGGGCAGGGTCGCCAGTAACATATATACGTTACAAATACTATATTAATCCTTGTCTCTGCAAGGACGTTAGATTTGTTATGTTGCACAACTCAGGATAACTCTATCTAAACGTTATGGGTTTAAATTAAAGACCAGCATTACATTAAATCTACTTATAATGAAAGAATTCAGGTGTACAAAGATAAGCACATAAATCAGACCTGAATCATTGACGTTAACACTGAACATGAGTTTAACATTGAACATGAGTTAACACTGAACATGAGTTAACATTGAACATGAGTTAACATTGAACATGAGTTAACATTGAACATGGGTTAACATTTGTACATGAGTTAACATTCCAGATAAGATTTCAAGCCAGGAGATCTCTTTCCTTTATGACAGTTCTTCGATAACCTTACACTTAGTTAATTACAACGGGCTTACAGCACAGTACTCTGGTAACGGGCTTACAGGCTTAAAGCACAGCAGGGCTTACAGGCTTACAGCAGGGGTACCACTTACCTCGCTGGGCTAGAGAGAGAGGAATCTCAGCGGGTGTCATAGGTATTTACAAAGACGAGTCTCCGCCCTGCTAGCTATAACGCCACCCTTGATTGGCTATGGGACTCAGAGCACTTGTGATTGGTTGGGGTATTCTAGCGACGCACATTCTGGGCAGCTCACACTCCTCTTGATTGACAGCCTAAGAACAAATGACCATCTGGCTTCAAAATTAAATTATCAAGCTTAATGCTTGGTGGGAACAGAAGCTCCGAGCCATTCTCAGAGGATGACATCTCTATACACAATGACACACACACGTTATATACACGAACATGTGGACACGCGCACACGTTCGTAACACTCCCAATTGACTTGTCCCTCAACCCTACTGCACATAATAACCTTGCTCTCATTCACACTTACTCTCAGCTTTCTTTCACACACTTTACCAAACTCAGTCATCAGCTTCTGCAGTTTCCCACTCGAATCAGCCACCAGCGCTGTATCATCAGCGAACAACAGCTGACACACTTCCACAACAGACTGCATACTTGCCCCTCTCTGCAAAACTCTTGCATTCACCTCCCTAACAACCCCATCCATAAACAAATTAAACAACCCTGCCGCAAACCAACATTCACTGGGAACCAATCACTTTCCTCTCTTCCTACTCGTACACATACCTTACATCCTAATCAAAACTTTTCACTGCCTCTAGCAACTTGCCTCCCACACCATGTACTCTTGATACCTTCCACAGAGAATCTATCAACTTTAGCGAATGCCTTCTGCAGATCCATAAATGCTACATACAAATCCATTTGTTTTCTAACAATTTCTCACATAAATTCTTCAAAGCAGACACCTGATCCACACATCCTCCACCACTTCTGAAACCACACTGCTCTTCCCCAATCTGATGCTCTGTACATGCCTTCACCCTCCCAATCAATACCCTCCCATATAATTTTCTAGGAATGCTCAACAAACTTTTACCTCTGTAATTTAAACACTCAACTTTATCTCCTTTGTCTTTGTATAATAGCACTTTGCATGCATTCCGCCAATCCTCAGGTACTTCACCATGAGCAATACATACAATGAACGTCCTCACCAACCAGTCAACTGCACAGTCACCCCCTTTTTTGATAAATTCCACTGCAATACCATTCAAATCCGCCGCCTTGCAGGCTTTCATCTTCCGCAAAGCTTTCACTACCTCTTCTCTGTTTACCAAACCATTCTCCCTGACCCTCCAACTTCGCACCCCACCTCGACCAAAACACCCTATATCTGCCTATATGTATATATATATACATATATATATATATATATATATATATATATATATATATATATATATATATATATATATATATATATATATATACATATATATATATATATATATATATATATATATATATATATATATATATATATATATATATATATATATATATATATATATATATATATATATATAGATGTGTGTGTGTGCGTGTGTATGTTTTGGAAAGGATCACAATTTTGCGCGTGATAAAGATATTCCGATGAGTCTACAGGGAAAATGAAACACGATTAGTACCCAAGTGCACTTTCGTGTGATAATCACATCATCAGGGGAGACACAAGAGAGAAATGTCTTGGACAATCACATATTTACCAAATGACGTCCTACCTTCGTCTCTTCCATGTATATCAACTGACTTATATTTCTCTCTTGTGTCTCCCGTGATGATGTGATTATCACACGAAAGTGAACTTGGGAACTTATCGTGTTTCATTTTCCCCGTGTATTGATAGGAATATATATATATATATATGTATATATATATATATATATATATATATATATATATATATATATATATATATATATATATATATATTTATATTTATTTATTATACTTTGTCGCTGTCTCCCGCGTTTGCGAGGTAGCGCAAGGAAACAGACGAAAGAAATGGCCCAACTCCCCTCCATACACATGTATATACATACGTCCACACACGCAAATATACATACCTACACAGCTTTCCATGGTTTACCCCAGACGCTTCACATGCCTTGATTCAATCCACTGACAGCACGTCAACCCCGGTATACCACATCGCTCCAATTCACTCTATTCCTTGCCCTCCTTTCACCCTCCTGCATTTTCAGGCCCCGATCACACAGAATCTTTTTCACTCCATCTTTCCACCTCCAATTTGGTCTCCCTCTTCTCCTCGTTCCCTCCACCTCCGACACATATATCCTCTTGGTCAATCTTTCCTCACTCATTCTCTCCATGTGCCCAAACCACTTCAAAACACCCTCTTCTGCTCTCTCAACCACGCTCTTTTTATTTCCACACATCTCTCTTACCCTTACGTTACTCACTCGATCAAAACACCTCACACCACACATTGTCCTCAAACATCTCATTTCCAGCACATCCATCCTCCTGCGCACAACTCTATCCATAGCCCACGCCTCGCAACCATACAACATTGTTGGAACCACTATTCCTTCAAACATACCCGTTTTTGCTTTCCGAGATAATGTTCTCGACTTCCACACATTCTTCAAGGCCCCCAGAATTGTCGCCCCCTCCCCCACCCTATGATCCACTTCCGCTTCCATGGTTCCATCCGCTGCCAGATCCACTCCCAGATATCTAAAACACTTCACTTCCTCCAGTTTTTCTCCGTTCAAACTCACCTCCCAATTGACTTGACCCTCAACCCTACTGTACCTAATAACCTTGCTCTTATTCACATTTACTCTTAACTTTCTTCTTCCACACACTTTACCAAACTCAGTCACCAGCTTCTGCAGTTTCTCACATGAATCAGCCACCAGCGCTGTATCATCAGCGAACAACAACTGACTCACTTCCCAAGCTCTCTCATCCCCAACAGACTTCATACTTGCCCCTCTTTCCGAAACTCTTACATTTACCTCCCTAACAACCCCATCCATAAACAAATTAAACAACCATGGAGACATCACACACCCCTGCCGCAAACCTACATTCACTGAGAACCAATCACTTTCCTCTCTTCCTACACGTACACATGCCTTACATCCTCGATAAAAACTTTTCACTGCTTCTAACAACTTTCCTCCCACACCATATATTCTTAATACCTTCCACAGAGCATCTCTATCAACTCTATCATATGCCTTCTCCAGATCCATAAATGCTACATACATATCCATTTGCTTTTCTAAGTATTTCTCACATACATTCTTCAAAGCAAACACCTGATCCACACATCCTCTACCACTTCTGAAACCACACTGCTCTTCCCCAATCTGATGCTCTGTACATGCCTTCACCCTCTCAATCAATACCCTCCCATATAATTTACCAGGAATACTCAACAAGCTTACACCTCTGTAATTTGAGCACTCACTCTTATCCCCTTTGCCTTTGTACAATGGCACTATGCACGCATATATATATATATATATATATATATATATATATATATATATATATATATATATATATATATATATATATATATATATATATATATTTTTTTTTTTTTTTTTGCTTTGTCGCTGTCTCCCGCGTTTGCGAGGTAGCGCAAGGAAACAGACGAAAGAAATGGCCCAACCCACCCCCATACACATGTATATACATACGTCCACACACGCAAATATACATACCTACACAGCTTTCCATGGTTTACCCCAGACGCTTCACATGCCTTGATTCAATCCACTGACAGCACGTCAACCCCGGTATACCACATCGATCCAATTCACTCTATTCCTTGCCCTCCTTTCACCCTCCTGCATGTTCAGGCCCCGATCACACAAAATCTTTTTCACTCCATCTTTCCACCTCCAATTTGGTCTCCCTCTTCTCCTCGTTCCCTCCACCTCCGACACATATATCCTCTTGGTCAATCTTTCCTCACTTATTCTCTCTATGTGACCAAACCATTTCAAAACACCCTCTTCTGCTCTCTCAACCACGCTCTTTTTATTTCCACACATCTCTCTTACCCTTACGTTACTTACTCGATCAAACCACCTCACACCACACATTGTCCTCAAACATCTCATTTCCAGCACATCCATCCTCCTGCGCACAACTCTATCCATAGTCCACGCCTCGCAACCATACAACTTTGTTGGAACCACTATTCCTTCAAACATACCCATTTTTGCTTTCCGAGATAATGTTCTCGACTTCCACACATTCTTCAAGGCTCCCAGAATTTTCGCCCCCTCCCCCACCCTATGATCCACTTCCGCTTCCATGTTTCCATCCGCTGCCAGATCCACTCCCAGATATCTAAAACACTTCACTTCCTCCAGTTTTTCTCCATTCAAACTCACCTCCCAATTGACTTGACCCTCAACCCTACTGTACCTAATAACCTTGCTCTTATTCACATTTACTCTTAACTTTCTTCTTTCACACACTTTACCAAACTCAGTCACCAGCTTCTGCAGTTTCTCACATAAATCAGCCACCAGCGCTGTATCATCAGCGAACAACAACTGACTCACTTCCCAAGCTCTCTCATCCACAACAGACTTCATACTTGCCCCTCTTTCCAAAACTCTTGCATTCACCTCCCTAACAACCCCATCCATAAACAAATTAAACAACCATGGAGACATCACACACCCCTGCCGCAAACCTACATTCACTGAGAACCAGTCACTTTCCTCTCTTCCTACACGTACACATGCCTTACATCCTCGATAAAAACTTTTCACTGCTTCTAACAACTTACCTCCCACACCATATATTCTTAATACCTTCCACAGAGCATCTCTATCAACTCTATCATATGCCTTCTCCAGATCCATAAATGCTACATACAAATCCATTTGCTTTTCTAAGTATTTCTCACATACATTCTTCAAAGCAAACACCTGATCCACACATCCTCTACCACTTCTGAAACCACACTGCTCTTCCCCAATCTGATGCTCTGTACATGCCTTCACCCTCTCAATCAATACCCTCCCATATAATTTGCCAGGAATACTCAACAAACTTATACCTCTGTAATTTGAGCACTCACTCTTATCCCCTTTGCCTTTGTACAATGGCACTATGCACGCATTCCGCCAATCCTCAGGCACCTCACCATGAGTCATACATACATTAAATAACCTTACCAACCAGTCAACAATACAGTCACCCACTTTTTTAATAAATTCCACTGCAATACCATCCAAACCTGCTGCCTTGCCGGCTTTCATCTTCCGCAAAGCTTTTACTACCTCTTCTCTGTTTACCAAATCATTTTCCCTAACCCTCGCACTTTGCACACCGCCTCGACCAAAACACCCTACATCTGCCACTCTATCATCAAACACATTCAACAAACCTTCAAAATACTCTCTCCATCTCCTTCTCACATCACCACTACTTGTTATAACCCCATTTGCGCCCTTCACTGAAGTTCCTATTTGCTCCCTTGTCTTACGCACTTTATTTACCTCCTTCCAGAACATCTTTTTATTCTCCCTAAAATTTAATGATACTCACCCCAACTCTCATTTGCCCCTTTTTTTCACCTCTTGCACCTTTCTCTTGACCTCCTGTCTCTTTCTATATATATATATATATATATATATATATATATATATATATATATATATATATATATATATATATATATATATATATATATATATATATCATACAAAGCTCCATCAGCCAGGATCGAACCTGGGACCCCTTGTGCAAGAGGAAGGCATGTAACCGCTAGGCTAAGGGACTGTATAATAGGAAACAACTATTCGAAATACTAAGTACTCGAATACCCTTCGTCTCACAATGGTGAGCAACGGGGTCTATCGATTGTTTCCGAACAGAACACATAGCCAGCTGATAGCGTTTTACCGAACCTGACTGTACAACGCGGAGTTATATGAATACGAATAAAGTGTATATGAACGCGCACCTTCATAGAACATACATAGCTCCATCAGCCAGAATCGAACCTGGAACCCCTTGTGCAAGAGGCAGACATGCTAACCGCTAGGCTAAGGGACTGTATAATAGGAAACAACTATTCGAAATACTAAGTACTCGAATACCCTTCTTCTCACAATGGTGAGCAACGGGGTCTATCGGTTGTTTCCGAACAGAACACATAGCCAGCTGATAGCGTTTTACCGAACCTGACTGTACAACGCGGAGTTGTATGAATACGAATAAAGTGTATATGAACGCGCACCTTCATAGAACATACAAAGCTCCATCAGCCAGGATCGAACCTGGGACCCCTTGTGCAAGAGGCAGGCATGCTAACCGCTAGGCTAAGGGACTGTATAATAGGAAACAACTATTCGAAATACTAAGTACTCGAATACCCTTCGTCTTCGAATAGTACGAAAGAAAAGATATATACATATATATATATATATATATATATATATATATATATATATATATATATATATATATATATATATATATATATATATATATATATATATATATATATACATATATATATACATATATATATATATATATATATATATATATATATATATATATATATATATATATATATATCTTTTTTCTTTTAAACTCTTCGCCATTTCCCGCGTTAGCGAGGTAGCGTTAGGAACAGAGGACTGGGCCTTTTTTGGAATAACCTCACCTGGCCCCGTCTGTTCCTTCTTTTGGAAAATTAAAAAATAAAAACTAGAGGGGAGGATTTCCAACCCCCGCTCCCTCCCCTTTTAGTCGCCTTCCACGACACGCAGGGAATACGTGGGAAGTATTCTTAATCCCCTATCCCCAGGGATATATATATATATATATATATATATATATATATATATATATATATATATATATATATATATATATATATATATATATATATATCCCTGGGGATAGGGGAGAAAGAATACTTCCCACGTATTCCCTGCGTGTCGTAGAAGGCGACTAAAAGGGAAGGGAGCGGGGGGCTGGAAATCCTCCCCTCTCGTTTTTTTTTTTTTTTTTCCAAAAGAAGGAACAGAGAAGGGGGCCAGGTGAGGATACTCCCTCAAAGGCCCAGTCCTTTGTTCTTAACGCTACCTCGCTATCGCGGGAAATGGCGAATAGTATGAAAAAAAAAAAAAATATATATATATATATATATATATATATATATATATATATATATATATATATATATATATATATATATATATATATATATATCTTTTCTTTCATACTATTCGCCATTTCCCGCGTTAGCGAGGTAGTGTTAGGAACAGAGGACTGGGCCTTTGAGGGAATATCCTCACCTGACCCCCTTCTCTGTTCCTTCTTTTGGAAAATTGAAAAAAACGAGAGGGAAGGATTTCCAGCCACCCACTCCCTCCCCTTTTAGTCGCCTTCTACGACACGCAGGGAATGCGTGGGAAGTATTCTTTCTCCCCTATCCCCAGGGATAATATATATATATATATATATATATATATATATATATATATATATATATATATATATATATATATATATCTTTTTTTTCTTTCATACTATTCGCCATTTCCCGCGTTAGCAAGGTAGCGTTAAGAACAGAGGACTGAGCCTTTGAGGGAATATCCGCACCTGGCCCCCTTCTCTGTTCATTCTTTTGGAAAATTAAAAAAAAAAAAAAAACGAGAGGGAAGGATTTCCAGCCACCCGCTCCCTTCCCTTTTAGTGGCCTTCTACGACACGCACGGAATACGTGGGAAGTATTCTTTCTCCCCTATCCCCAGGGATAAATATATATATATATATATATATATATATATATATATATATATATATATATATATATATATATATATATATATATATATATATTTTCTTTTTTCTTTTTGCTTTGTCGCTGTCTCCCGCGTTTGCGAGGTAGCGCAAGGAAACAGACGAAAGAAATGGCCCAACCCACCCCCATACACATGTATATACATACGTCCACACACGCAAATATACATACCTACACAGCTTTCCATGGTTTACCCCAGACGCTTCACATGCCTTGATTCAATCCACTGACAGCACGTCAACCCCGGTATACCACATCGCTCCAATTTACTCTATTCCTTGCCCTCCTTTCACCCTCCTGCATGTTCAGGCCCCGATCACACAAAATCTTTTTCACTCCATCTTTCCACCTCCAATTTGGTCTCCCTCTTCTCCTCGTTCCCTCCACCTCCGACACATATATTCTCTTGGTCAATCTTTCCTCACTCATTCTCTCCGAACCATTTCAAAACACCCTCTTCTGCTCTCTCAACCACGCGCTTTTTATTTCCACACATCTCTCTTACCCTTACATTACTTACTCGATCAAACCACCTCACACCACACATTGTCCTCAAACACCTCATTTCCAGCACATCCACCCTCCTGCGCACAACTCTATCCATAGCCCACGCCTCGCAACCATACAACATTGTTGGAACCACTATTCCTTCAAACACACCCATTTTTGCTTTCCGAGATAATGTTCTCGACTTCCACACATTCTTCAAGGCTCCCAGGATTTTCGCCCCCTCCCCCACCCTAGGATTCACTTCCGCTTCCATGGTTCCATCCGCTGCCAGATCCACTCCCAGATATCTAAAACACTTCACTTCCTCCAGTTTTTCTCCATTCAAACTTACCTCCCAATTGACTTGACCCTCAACCCTACTGTACCTAATAACCTTGCTCTTATTCACATTTACTCTTAACTTTCTTCTTTCACACACTTTACCAAACTCAGTCACCAGCTCCTGCAGTTTCTCACATGAATCAGCCACCAGCGCTGTATCATCAGCGAACAACAACTGACTCACTTCCCAAGCTCTCTCATCCACAACAGACTTCATACTTGCCCCTCTTTCCAAAACTCTTGCATTCACCTCCCTAACAACCCATCCATAAACAAATTAAACAACCATGGAGACATCACACACCCCTGCCGCAAACCTACATTCACTGAGAACCAATCACTTTCCTCTCTTCCTACACGTACACATGCTTTACATCCTCGATAAAAACTTTTCACTGCTTCTAACAACTTACCTCCCACACCATATATTCTTAATACCTTCCACAGAGCATCTCTATCAACTCTATCATATGCCTTCTCCAGATCCATAAATGCTACATACAAATCCATTTGCTTTTCTAAGTATTTCTCACATACATTCTTCAAAGCAAACACCTGATCCTCACATCCTCTACCACTTCTGAAACCACACTGCTCTTCCCCAATCTGATGCTCTGTACATGCCTTCACCCTCTCAATCAATACCCTCCCATATAATTTGCCAGGAATACTCAACAAACTTATACCTCTGTAATTTGAGCACTCACTCTTATCCCCTTTGCCTTTGTACAATGGCACTATGCACGCATTCCGCCAATCCTCAGGCACCTCACCATGAGTCATACATACATTAAATAACCTTACCAACCAGTCAACAATACAGTCACCCACTTTTTTAATAAATTCCACTGCAATACCATCCAAACCTGCTGCCTTGCCGGCTTTCATCTTCCGCAAAGCTTTTACTACCTCTTCTCTGTTTACCAAATCATTTTCCCTAACCCTCGCACTTTGCACACCGCCTCGACCAAAACACCCTACATCTGCCACTCTATCATCAAACACATTCAACAAACCTTCAAAATACTCTCTCCATCTCCTTCTCACATCACCACTACTTGTTATAACCCCATTTGCGCCCTTCACTGAAGTTCCTATTTGCTCCCTTGTCTTACGCACTTTATTTACCTCCTTCCAGAACATCTTTTTATTCTCCCTAAAATTTAATGATACTCACCCCAACTCTCATTTGCCCCTTTTTTTCACCTCTTGCACCTTTCTCTTGACCTCCTGTCTCTTTCTATATACATATATATATATATATATATATATATATATATATATATATATATATATATATATATATATCATACAAAGCCCCATCAGCTAGGATCGAACCTGGGACCCCTTGTGCAAGAGGAAGGCATGTAACCGCTAGGCTAAGGGACTGTATAATAGGAAACAACTATTCGAAATACTAAGTACTCGAATACCCTTCGTCTCACAATGGTGAGCAACGGGGTCTATCGATTGTTTCCGAACAGAACACATAGCCAGCTGATAGCGTTTTACCGAACCTGACTGTACAACGCGGAGTTATATGAATACGAATAAAGTGTATATGAACGCGCACCTTCATAGAACATACATAGCTCCATCAGCCAGAATCGAACCTGGGACCCCTTGTGCAAGAGGCAGACATGCTAACCGCTAGGCTAAGGGACTGTATAATAGGAAACAACTATTCGAAATACTAAGTACTCGAATACCCTTCGTCTCACAATGGTGAGCAACGGGGTCTATCGGTTGTTTCCGAACAGAACACATAGCCAGCTGATAGCGTTTTACCGAACCTGACTGTACAACGCGGAGTTATATGAATACGAATAAAGTGTATATGAACGCGCACCTTCATAGAACATACAAAGCTCCATCAGCCAGGATCGAACCTGGGACCCCTTGTGCAAGAGGCAGGCATGCTAACCGCTAGGCTAAGGGACTGTATAATAGTAAACAACTATTCGAAATACTAAGTACTCGAATACCCTTCGTCTTCGAATAGTACGAAAGAAAAGATATATATATATATATATATATATATATATATATATATATATATATATATATATATATATATATATATATCTTTTTTTCTTTTAAACTCTTCGCCATTTCCCGCGTTAGCGAGGTAGCGTTAGGAACAGAGGACTGGGCCTTTTTTGGAATAACCTCACCTGGCCCCGTCTGTTCCTTCTTTTGGAAAATTAAAAAATAAAAACGAGAGGGGAGGATTTCCAACCCCCGCTCCCTCCCCTTTTAGTCGCCTTCCACGACACGCAGGGAATACGTGGGAAGTATTCTTAATCCCCTATCCCCAGGGATATATATATATATATATATATATATATATATATATATATATATATATATATATATATATATATATATATATATATATATATATATATATATATATATATATATATATATATATCCCTGGGGATAGGGGAGAAAGAATACTTCCCACGTATTCCCTGCGTGTCGTAGAAGGCGACTAAAAGGGAAGGGAGCGGGGGGCTGGAAATCCTCCCCTCTCGTTTTTTTTTTTTTTTCCAAAAGAAGGAACAGAGAAGGGGGCCAGGTGAGGATACTCCCTCAAAGGCCCAGTCCTTTGTTCTTAACGCTACCTCGCTATCGCGGGAAATGGCGAATAGTATGAAAAAAAAAAAAAAAAAATATATATATATATATATATATATATATATATATATATATATATATATATATATATATATATATATATATATATATATATATATATATATATATATATATATATATCTTTTCTTTCGTACTATTCGCCATTTCCCGCGTTAGCGAGGTAGTGTTAAGAACAGAGGACTGGGCCTTTGAGGGAATATCCTCACCTGACCCCCTTCTCTGTTCCTTCTTTTGGAAAATTGAAAAAAACGAGAGGGAAGGATTTCCAGCCACCCACTCCCTCCCCTTTTAGTCGCCTTCTACGACACGCAGGGAATGCGTGGGAAGTATTCTTTCTCCCCTATCCCCAGGGATAATATATATATATATATATATATATATATATATATATATATATATATATATATCTTTTTTTTTCTTACATACTATTCGCCATTTCCCGCGTTAGCAAGGTAGCGTTAAGAACAGAGGACTGAGCCTTTGAGGGAATATCCGCACCTGGCCCCCTTCTCTGTTCATTCTTTTGGAAAATTAAAAAAAAAAAAAAAACGAGAGGGAAGGATTTCCAGCCACCCGCTCCCTTCCCTTTTAGTGGCCTTCTACGACACGCACGGAATACGTGGGAAGTATTCTTTCTCCCCTATCCCCAGGGATAAATATATATATATATATATATATATATATATATATATATATATATATATATATATATATATATATATATATATATATATATATATTTTCTTTTTTTTTTTTGCTTTGTCGCTGTCTCCCGCGTTTGCGAGGTAGCGCAAGGAAACAGACGAAAGAAATGGCCCAACCCACCCCCATACACATGTATATACATACGTCCACACACGCAAATATACATACCTACACAGCTTTCCATGGTTTACCCCAGACGCTTCACATGCCTTGATTCAATCCACTGACAGCACGTCAACCCCGGTATACCACATCGCTCCAATTTACTCTATTCCTTGCCCTCCTTTCACCCTCCTGCATGTTCAGGCCCCGATCACACAAAATCTTTTTCACTCCATCTTTCCACCTCCAATTTGGTCTCCCTCTTCTCCTCGTTCCCTCCACCTCCGACACATATATTCTCTTGGTCAATCTTTCCTCACTCATTCTCTCCGAACCATTTCAAAACACCCTCTTCTGCTCTCTCAACCACGCGCTTTTTATTTCCACACATCTCTCTTACCCTTACATTACTTACTCGATCAAACCACCTCACACCACACATTGTCCTCAAACACCTCATTTCCAGCACATCCACCCTCCTGCGCACAACTCTATCCATAGCCCACGCCTCGCAACCATACAACATTGTTGGAACCACTATTCCTTCAAACACACCCATTTTTGCTTTCCGAGATAATGTTCTCGACTTCCACACATTCTTCAAGGCTCCCAGGATTTTCGCCCCCTCCCCCACCCTAGGATTCACTTCCGTTTCCATGGTTCCATCCGCTGCCAGATCCACTCCCAAATATCTAAAACACTTCACTTCCTCCAGTTTTTCTCCATTCAAACTTACCTCCCAATTGACTTGACCCTCAACCCTACTGTACCTAATAACCTTGCTCTTATTCACATTTACTCTTAACTTTCTTCTTTCACACACTTTACCAAACTCAGTCACCAGCTCCTGCAGTTTCTCACATGAATCAGCCACCAGCGCTGTATCATCAGCGAACAACAACTGACTCACTTCCCAAGCTCTCTCATCCACAACAGACTTCATACTTGCCCCTCTTTCCAAAACTCTTGCATTCACCTCCCTAACAACCCATCCATAAACAAATTAAACAACCATGGAGACATCACACACCCCTGCCGCAAACCTACATTCACTGAGAACCAATCACTTTCCTCTCTTCCTACACGTACACATGCCTTACATCCTCGATATATATATATATATATATATATATATATATATATATATATATATATATATATATATATATATATATATATATATATTCATCTCTGGGGATATAGGAGAAAGAATACTTTCCACGCATTCCTCAAGTGTCGTAGAAGGCGACTAAATGGGACGGGAGCTTGGATCCAGAAACCCTCCCCTTCTTGTATTTTAACTTTCTAAACTAAGAAACAGAAGAAGGAGTCATGCGGGGAGTGCTCATCCTCCTCGAAGGCTCAGATTGGGGTGTGGATGTAACCAAGATGAGAGAAAAGGAGAGATAGGTAGTATGTTTGAGAAAAGGAACCTGGATGTTTTGGCTCTGAGTGAAACGAAGCTCAAGGGTAAAGGGGAAGAGTGGTTTGGGAATGTCTTGGGAGTAAAGTCAGGGGTTAGTGAGAGGACAAGAGCAAGGGAAGGAGTAGCACTACTCCTGAAACAGGAATTGTGGGAGTATGTGATAGAGTGTAAGAAAGTAAACTCTAGATTGATATGGGTAAAACTGAAAGTGGTTGGAGAGATATGGGTGATTATTGGTGCATATGCACCTGGGCATGAGAAGAAAGATCATGAGAGGCAAGTGTTTTGGGAGCAGCTGAGTGAGTGTGTTGGTAGTTTTGATGCACGAGACCGGGTTATAGTGATGGGTGATTTGAATGCAAAGGTGAGTAATGTGGCAGTTGAGGGAATAATTGGTGTACATGGGGTGTTCAGTGTTGTAAATGGAAATAGTGAAGAGCTTGTAGATTTATGTGCTGAAAAAGGACTGGTGATTGGGAATACCTGGTTTAAAAAGAGAGATATACATAAGTATACGTATGTAAGTAGGAGAGATGGCAAGAGAGCGTTATTGGATTACGTGTTAATTGATAGGCGCGCGAAAGAGAGACTTTTAGATGATGTGCTGAGAGGTGCAACTGGAGGGATGTCTGATCATTATCTTGTGGAGACGAAGGTGAAGATTTGTAGAGGTTTTCAGAAAAGAAAAGAGGATGTTGGGGTGAAGAGAGTGGTGAGAGTAAGTGAACTTGGGAAGGTGACTTGTGTGTGGAAGTAGCAGGAGCGAATGAGTACAGAATGGAAAAAGGTAAGAACAAAGGAGGTAAGGGGAGTGGGTGAGGAATGGGATGCATTTAGGGAAGCAGTGATGGCTTGCGCAAAAGAAATATATATATATATATATATATATATATATATATATATATATATATATATATATATATATATATATATATATATATATATATATATTATCCCTGGGGATAAAGGAGAAAGAATACTTCCCACGCATTCCTCACGTGTCGTAGAAGGCGAATAAAGGGGACGGGAGCGGGGGTCCAGAAACTCTCCCCTCCTTGTATTTTAACTTTCTAAACTAAGAAACAGAAGAGGGAGTCACGCGGGGAGTGCTCATCCTCCTCGAAGGCTCAGATTGGGGTGTCTAAATGTGTGTGGATGTAACCAAGATGAGAAAAAAGGAGAGATAGGTAGTATGTTCGAGGAAAGGAACCTGGATCTTTGGGCTCTGAGTGAAACGAAGCTCAAGGGTAAAGGGGAGGAGTGGTTTGGGAATGTCTTGGGAGTAAAGTCAGGGGTTAGTGAGAGGACAAGAGCAAGGAAGGAGTAGCACTACTCCTGAAACAGGAGTTGTGGGAATATGTGATAGAGTGTAAGAAAGTAAATTCTAGATTGATATGGGTAAAACTGAAAGCTGATGGAGAGAGATGGGTGATTATTGGTGCATATGCACCTGGGCATGAGAAGAAAGATTATGAGAGGCAAGTGTTTTGGGAGCAGCTGAATGAGTGTGTTAGTGGTTTTGATGCACAAGACCGGGTTATAGTGATGGGTGATTTGAATGCAAAGGTGAGTAATGTGGCAGTTGAGGGAATAATTAGTATACATGGGGTGTTCAGTGTTGTAAATGGAAATGGTGATGAGCTTGTACATTTATGTGCTGAAAAAGGACTGGTGATTGGGAATATCTGGTTTAAAAAGCGAGATATACATAAGTATACGTATGTAAGTAGGAGAGATGGCCAGAGAGCCTTATTGGATTGCATGTTAATTGATAGGGGTGCGAAAGAGACTTTAGGATGTTAATGTGAGGGAGGTGCAACTGGAGGGATGTCTGGTCATTATCTTGTGGAGGCGAAGGTTAAGATTTGTAGAGGTTTTCAGAAAAGAATAGGGAATGTTGGGGTGAAGAGAGTGGTGACAGTAAGTGAGCTTGGAAAGGAGACTTGTGTGAGGAAGTACCAGGAGGGACTGACAATAGAATGGAAAAAGATGAGAACAAAGGAGGTAAGGGGAGTAGGGGAGGAATGGGATGTATTTAGAGAAGCAGTGATGGCTTGCGCAAAAGATGCTTGTGGCATGAGAAGCGTGGGAGGTGGGTTGATTAGAAAGGGTTTTGAGTGGTAGGATGAAGAAGTAAGATTATTAGTGAAAGAGAAGAGAGAGACATTTGGACGCTTTTTGCAGGGAAAAAACGCAAATGAGTGGGAGATGTATAAAAGAAAGAGGCAGGAGGTCAAGAGAAAGGTGCAAGGGGTGAAAAAGAGGGCAAATGAGAGTTGAGGTGAGAGAGTATCATTAAATTTTAGGGAGAATAAAAAGATGTTTTGGAAGGAGGTAAATAAAGTGCGTAAGACAAGGAAACAAATGGGAACTTCAGTGAAGGGGGCTAATGGGGAGTTGATAACAAGTAGTGGTGATGTGAGAAGGAGATGGATTGAGTATTTTGAAGGTTTGTTGAATGTGTTTGATGATAGAGTGGCAGATAGAGGGTGTTTTGGTCAAGGTGGTGTGCAAAGTGAGAGGGTTAGGGAATATGATTTGGTAAACAGAGATGAGGTAGTAAAAGCTTTGCGGAAGATGAAAGCCGGCAAGGCAGCAGGTATGGATGGTATTGCGGTGGAATTTATTAAAAAAGGGGGTGACTGTATTGTTGACTGGTTGGTAAGGTTATTTAATGTATGTATGATTCATGGTGAGGTGCCTGAGGATTGGCGGAATGCTTGCATAGTGCCATTGTACAAAGGCAAAGAGGATAAGAGTGAGTGCTCAAATTACAGAGGTAGAGGTATAAGTTTGTTGAGTATTCCTGGTAAATTATATGGGAGGGTATTGATTGAGAGGGTGAGGGCATGTACAGAGCATCAGATTGGGGAAGAGCAGTGTGGTTTCAGAAGTGGTGGAAGATGTGTGGATCAGGTGTTTGCTTTGAAGAATGTATGTAAGAAATACTTAGAAAAGCAAATGGATTTGAATATAGCATTTATGGATCTAGAGAAGGCATATGATAGAGTTGATAGAGATGCTCTGTGGAAGGTATTGAGAATATATGGTGTGGGAGGCAAGTTGTTAGAAGCAGTGAAAAGTTTTTATCAAGGATGTAAGGCATCTGTACGTGTAGGAAGAGAGAAAAGTGATTGGTTCTCAGTGAATGTAGGTTTGCGGCAGGGGTGTGTGATGTCTCCATGGTTATTCAATTTGTTTATGGATGGGGTTGTTAGGGAGGTGAATACAAGAGTTTTGGAAAGAGGGGCAAGTATGCAGTCTGTTGTGGATGAGAGAGCTTGGGAAGTGAGTCAGTTGTTGTTCGCTGATGATACAGCGTTGGTGGCTGATTCATGTGAGAAACTGCAGAAGCTGGTGGCTGAGTTTGGTAAAGTGTGTGAAAGAAGAAAGTTAAGAGTAAATGTGAATAAAAGCAAGGTTATTAGGTACAGTAGGGTTGAGGGTCAAGTCAATTGGGAGGTAAGTTTGAATGGAGAAAAACTGGAGGAAGTAAAGTGTTTTAGATATCTGGGAGTGGATCTTGCAGCGGATGGAACTATGAAAGCGGAAGTGAATCATAGGGTGGGGGAGGGTGCGAAAATTCTAGGAGCCTTGAAGAATGTTTGGAAGTCGAGAACATTATCTCGGAAAGCAAAAATGGGTATGTTTGAAGGAATAGTGGTTCCAACAATGTTGTATGGCTGCAAGGCGTTGGCTATGGATAGAATTGTGCTCAGGAGGGTGGATGTACTGGAAATGAGATGTTTGAGGACAATATGTGGTGTGAGGTGGTTGATCGAGTAAGTAATGTAAGGGTGAGAGAGATGTGTGGAAATAAAAAGAATGTGGTTGAGAGAGCAGAAGAGGGTGTTTTGAAATGGTTTGGTCACATGGAGAGAATGAGTGAGGAAAGATTGACCAAGAGGATATATGTGTCGGACGGAGGTGGAGGGAACGAGGAGAAGTGGGAGACCAAATTGGAGGTGGAAAGATGGAGTGAAAAAGATCTTGAGTGATCGGGGCCTGAACATGCAGGAGGGTGAAAGGCGTGCAAGGAATAGAGTGAATTGGAGCGATGTGGTGTACCTGTAAGGTTGCGTCGACAGGATTGAATACAGGTCTTCTTCGTGGATGGTAGTCAATGAAGATTAGGCGGCCTTTGTAGATTTATTACAAAAGAATATATACGTACATCTGTAGTACTCTGGGCTATAGTCTTATGACACACTACGACACACCCTAGTGAACAGTGTGACGATGCTGGCCAGTGTCTCCCCTCGGGTCACACTGACAGGAGTTATATGGGAGTCCGTCAACACCCATTCAACAACGTGTTCAAATAACAGATCAGCTCTTACGTGTTCAAACATCCTGAGTAACAGTAGCTCGTGGGAACAGTGGGCCCGTGGGAACATGTATCTAACTCTATGTAACTCACATTAAAATGATGATAACAAATAGTTAATGAAAAATTAATGGTAGTATGCGTGAGTCTTACATTTTGCTCGGCCACAACCTAGCTCAAGCTCCTGCGAGCCATGAAAAGTTATGGTTATTTATGAAAGAATACTGAGTACAGAAATAAGCAAATTACAGTTATTAACAAGAGTTACTCCTATATCAACTAGTGTTCTTGATAAGATAGATAACACACTCTACAATTGTTAGAGAATTAAAAAGATATATAAATATATATATATGTTATAAACAAAATCAGTATGCAAAAAAAAAAATTCAAGCAACTCATTCAATACATATTATTCTGGAGTTAGATTCCTCCTTAAATAAGGAAGTGCTGCTGCGACTACCTTCTGAACATCCATTGTGGCTGTAGGGAATTCTATATTAGACACCCTATGTCGTAGACGACAATATAAGAGGAATACTATGAATAATAATATGAGTGCAATAGACAACGAAATAATTGAAAATCCAGAGACATGAGAAGTGTACTGAAAAGGTACAAAAGCCAAAACATCTATTGCAGAATCTAAATCTTCTTGAACCGTAGATGGAAGGTGTTGGATATTTACTTCATTAATGATGGATAAGTTGATGTTTTGGAGGATTCGTTCTATACTCGGGATAGCTCTATCAATCTGGCCCAGAAAATGATCATGAGTGCCGAACAATTTGAAACTTGAACTGATAACAGTACATCGTTGTCCTAACTGAATGTGTCCCAGAAACAAATAAGATTTGGGATGATTGGATGGGCAATGAATGAGAACATTTTGTGGTTCTGGAAAAAACAGTACGTGATATTTGTCCATACTTTCAATCCAAGGTTCAGTAACAGTAATTTCCTTAAAGGAACAGGAATGAAGAACATTTTGTTGATGCCCTAAAAGTAGTTGGTACTCACATGAGTTTGTTTGTAAATCATGAAAAACCAAGGTATTGGGGGGCAATCAAGTTGTCAAGCAATGGTTTATGGCACAATGCTAAATCATGCAAGGAGAGATGTGCAATCAACGAGGAATTAATATTATATAAGAGAAAGTTCATGTTGTCAGCAAGGACGATAGTCTTTTGCAACTCTTTTGTATAATTAAAAGGGAATGGTATTACGTTCACAAGGCTGTAAATATTGGAGTCAGTGAATGGTATGTGGATAATGACCGCTTCGAGGATCACGTCAACCGTTAGTAAGGAGTAATAACTGGCCACGTGATGCAGAGGGAGAGCTGGGGTGTAACCGAATTTCGTCATCGCTTGTTTAATGATACGTGTGAGTTCCGAGAAGGGAAAAAACTATGGTGTGACAACTTGGTTTACCAGATTATTAACATCTTCCAATAAGTCAGTGAAATAATGTGCATAATAAGTGATTTGGGTACATAAACTATCAACATATGTGGAAATAGTCACTATAGCATATATAGTATTAACAGACTTTGACAGTAGTGCTACTTGTTGTGTCAGGTTATTAACAGTTAACATCATGTCATTCAAATATCTAGAATGTTGTTTTAAGACTTTAGCTTCAGCTTTAATAAACCTGTTGTTAAGAAGTTGTTGAGATTGTAAAGATGCAATCTGATTCCTAACTGAATTAAGTTCTTCCTGAGTAGCAGTACCAAACAAGTATGATTGGAGGGACCCTACAAAATTAAGCAGACCTCTCTTGCTTCTCCTCTGCTTTTCTGTGTTCATCCTGGTATTAGTATTTACTGGAGATTCAATGTCTTGTGTTATGTCATACAGAATCACACAGGTACTATTCAATTTCCAGGTCCACTGGTTTAACAAAGTTGGAGGAGGAGCAACACTAGAGTTTCTGATGGACGCACTGTTGTAAAACTTGAGTAAGGTAGACCGTCAGCGAGGTACGGCCTCCATTAGTTTCACTAGATTATCGTAAGTGTAGGGTAGACCCTCCAGGCCCAACTTAACCGAGACTGTGTCCCTCACGAGGTGGACCCCGCGGGGAGTCGTGAGAAGGGCGCCTGGTACTGCCATGGTGTCATATACAGGAAGACACCATAAGGACATGAGAAGGAAGAACCTGGAAAATGATAAACTTAGCAACTTCTTAAAGGCGAGGTCTTAATGAATACTGATGTGTGTGTGGTGGTGATGTTGGGGTATTCGGTTCTGGTGTGGGGACAGTCTGAACAGTGGTAGAAGTTGTTTGGGTGACACTGTTTGGGGTTTGTGGAGTACTTTCTGTTGTGGTACCGGAATGATCATGTTCAGAATACTGTAAAACTTTCAAGTGGTCCTCATGTTCTTCACGAATGTCACCTGTATTTAGATGTCGAACCCTGAACTTATGTCCCTTTAAATGAGCTAAGACTCTATAGGGGCCGGAAAATTTTGGGTCAAGTTTAGGAACCTCACTTCTAGAGTTAAATTCCTGCACCATTACCAAGAGTCCGGGAGCTACGTACCTTTGATGGTTTCGCGGATTTATTAGCCTGGTTTGTGAAGGTTGCAGTGGCTTCACCTAGATTTTCCTTGATTCTTTGATGAATCAATTGAGTCGTGCGATATTTTTCCGCTACAACTGATTTCTGGACCGCTGGACATGAAGGAAGGGGCGCTATTATGTCATACGGCAACACTTTATCAAAACCGTGTAAGGCGTGGAAGGGAGTGTCTCCAATTGACTTATGATAAGCTGAGTTTAATGAACATTGGAAATCAGACAGGTATTCATCCCATTCATCATGATCAAAATTAATGTTGGTGCGAAGACACTGGAGGATCTTACGGTTCAACCTTTCTGCCAGGCCATTCGAGGCTGGATGATGTGCCATTATGTTACATTTATTTATGTTATACAATTTACAGAGTTCTTCTAATAATGAGTTATTAAATTCGCCACCTTTATCCGTAACCAAAATCTTAGGAGCATTATGTCTGTCTAAGATATTTTTTTGAACGCCTTAGCGACCGTGGCTGCGTCTTTATTTTGAACTGGGACTAGTTCACAATATCTCGTGAAGGCATCAGTAATTACTAAAATGTATCTGTAGCCTGCCATGGACCTAGGGAAACCTCCTAATATGTCCATATGAACTCTTTCCCATGGGTATGTAGGTAAAGGATATTTCAACACAGTCTGCGGGGTAGTGGGACTTCCCTTATATGTGTTACATGTTTGGCACCTCAAAATATAATCCTTAATGCTTTTCTGCATTCTTGGCCAGAAATACCTCAAACGAGTTTGCTTATAGCAGTTTATCTGCGCCTGGGTGTGCGGCCTGCGGTGAATCATGTGCTAACTTCAAGAAATCCTGTACTAACGTTGTTGGAATTATCGTTTGCTTAACAACACGGGCGGGTACTCCTAATTTCGCGTCCCTGCACAAGACTCCCTGCGCTAAATACAATTCTCTGACTGGAACAACTGTTTTAGCATCCAATGAAGATCTTAAACCCTCTAGGTATTCTATGACAAGACCCCAGACTGGGTCATCTCGTTGATATCGTGTCAACCTTTCTACATCAAAATCTACGGGGCTATTACCTACAGTGACTGTACCCACTCTGCGGGAGAGTGCGTCTGCAACTACATTGGATGAACCCGAAACAAACCGAAAATCTGGGTCAAATGCTTGTATAGTTAAAAACCACCTCTGAAACTTCCCTGTAGGATCTTGTCTTTGAAAAATACCTAACAGTGCTCTGTGATCTGTATAAACTGTAATAGGGTAACCATATATGTATTCCTTAAAATGTTTGAGTGCCCAAACAACTGCTAGGCCTTCCAATTCTGTTATTATTTCGATTCCGTCGTCGAACATGTACGGCTCGCATAAGCTATGGGAAAAAGTCTACCCCTATTTGACTCCTGCATAAGTACAGCTCCAAGACCCTGTTTACAGTAAAAGCATCTGTGTGCAAAATGAAGGGTTTCTCAAAGTTGGGAAATCGAAGGATAGGTGCTTCTATCAAGTGTCGCTTGAGTAAGTTAAACGCATTGTCTTGCGCTGTTGACCACTGGAATGTAACTCCCTGTATCAGAAGTGAAGTGAGTGGGTTTGCGATCTTCGCAAAATTAGCGATAAATCTTCGATAATATCCTGCTAAACCAAGGAAGGATTCGACCTTGTCTGTTGTGGAAGGGACTGGCCATTCCACAATTGTTCTTACTTTATCTGCATTAGGTTGAATACCGTTTTCGTCAACGGTGTGACCTAAGTAATTAATTCTTGTCTTTAGAAAGGAACATTTGGATAACTTGACTTTTAGGTTTGCATCCTTAAGTCGCAGAAACACTCTCTCAAGACTTTTGAAATGAGAAGCAATATCTGGAGACATGACAATTATATCATCAAGATAGACCAATACTTCTTTGCCCAACATGTGACGAAAAATGTTAGTCATTAACCTTGAGAAGGTGATTGGTGAGGAATGAAGACCGAAGGGCATGATGCATATGAACTGCCAATGACCATCTGGCGGACTGAACGCAGTCAGGGGGCGGCTTTCCTCTGACAAGGGAATCTGCCAAAATCCGCTTAGTAAATCCAAAGTTGAAAATACCTTATTGTTACCGAGGCTATGAAGAAGCTCTGATACCACTGGTAATGGGAAACGATCTTTCAAAGTGACCTTGTTGAGTTTTCTAAAATCTATGACTGGTCTAAAAGTTCCGTCCTTTTTCGGAACGATCAGAAGTGGTGAATTCCATGGTGACCGTGATTCTTCTATGACCTTATCTTTCAACATGTCCTGAACCAGTTTACTTGCTATGTCTCTTGTGTGCGTGTGGCAAGCGATAGGCTGGGACGTAAATGGGACGTGTGTTTTTCTCTAAGTCAATAGCGTGAACATCCAAATGAGTTCTACCGAGTGGTTCTCCCGATAAGGCAATAGTAGACCTATACTGGTTAAGTAGGTCTGTTAACTAGTCAACATGCTTGGTTAATCCTACCTTGGGTATCATGTCAGGGGTGATGGTGGGGAGCTGACTCGAGCCGTGCACTGCTGAGTCAGGGGCAGGAGGAGTAGGCGGTGGTGGGTTAATGGAATGTGAAACTAGACGGATGTTAAACTCATGTAACTCCTCGTCTTGAATTCCGGACTTCAAAACGGAGAATTCCACAAGCTTGGTCCCTCTACAGAGACGGACAGGAGTGGGTCCCGTATTGGCAATGTATACGGTAACCTCTCCATCTGCGGTCTCATGAATAGAGGCATCCATCGATAGCCCTTTGACAGTTAGTGATGAAGGTTCAGCAACTACTCTTAGTACGAGATTACCCTGACTATGTCTCAGTCCATGATCAGTTATCCACTTTAGAGAAAGTGAGAGAGGAACCTTCTTTAATGTGTTACTATGCAGAGTCATATTTATTGGAAGTTTACCAGGGCAATGAGTAGAAAAATAAAAAGGGTGGGTATTAGCCTCCGTGAAGCAGGACGTGAGAGCAGATGTATTAATGACCCTGACTGAGTGAGAACTTTTCTCTGACAACGGCAGGAACGTATTATCAACACAAACAACATTTTCATGATCAATAGGACAGATGTTATGTTGTGCCATAGAATGGCGTCCTAGTAACAAGTTAGCAGGAAAAGTTACACCTCGAACAATGTAAGGGGTTATGGTAATGACCGAGTCGCCAATGCGAATGTTCATTTTAACAGTGCCCCTTACGTCGAGATTTTCATTTGAGATACTTTGAAGGGATGGGTAAAAGTCTGAGTATTTAACAAGTTGAGTGCGCATTAATGGTTGAATAAAATTATAATGAATGACATCTGCTTCCGCGCCACTGTCTAGAAAGATTGTGATTGGCTTATCCTGGAAAGAACCCACTAAATCGAAACTTGTAATGTGAGAAAATGGCGAAGAACGAAAATGTCTTAAGAGTTCCTTATGTGACGGAGTCCTGTCATGAGCGAGAGATTGTCATTGTTGATGATGACATGATGAACCTGCGTTAGATGACGTCTGTCTAATGCTCGGCATTCCGCTGAAGTGTGTCTAGCGTTCTTATGATATGAACACCTGTCTGGTGTTGTGGGGCGCGAGCGGGTGAAGGTCAGCTTGGTGTCTGACTGCAGGAAATTATGACACGGTCTGCAGCATTGTGACGACCGAGGTTGTGATGCCATGGGTCGTTGACTGCGTTTGTTGTTCTGGTCGAGGCGTGAGAAAGAGTCCGATGTGTAAGTACGCACATTCGCTTTATGTCCTGTTTGGTGACACCGGAAACACGTAACCTTACGTGAGTGTTTGTCATCACTGCATCGCTTTAATTGGCCGTGAGAGGAATGATTGTGTTGATCACTAGAATGTTTCCTCATACAGTGGGAAGCCGACACCCTCCCCAGTGTCTTGGTGTTGTGATATCCACCTTTCTTTTTAGTGTAACTCAATACTTTCGTTACTGACCCACAATGATGGGTCGATGTCTTCATCAAGTAACCGCCGAGCTACGTTTGGAGGCAGGTCCTTGAGAATGAAGAGTATGTGTAATAAACGCACGATTGTTTGCACATGAGTTTCAGGCTTCATCATGGCCGACATTCAGGGTGAGGATTCGTAAGCCTGCCTAAATAACCTCATTCTTCCATGTAAGGTACTCCAGTGATCAGGGATTGACGTATCATCCGTGTATGTAGTGTTAAGAGCACGTAAAAGGACGTTTAGTAGATTATCTGAGAATGATTCCTCACAACCTATTTTAAATAACGTTTTAAATTCCTCCCAAGATGTACAGTTTTGAACATCCTCTGAGTCATAAACAACCCTAGCGTAATTGTTAGGCTTGTTGAAATCAATGAGATTTTTAGCAGCCGATATAAGCGCTTTGTCTCCTGACTCACCATTATGTTCAACACTGTCCTCTACATTCCTGATCCACCGATCAAAATTTGATAGTTTACCATCAAATAACTCGTGTGGTTCCCTAGCTTGTTTTAGTGTGAAAACTGTTTTTTGTGAAGTATCTGATTGTCCTGAGTTTTCGTGAGGTGGAGGGGGAGGTGGGTGTGGGTGTGGTAGCGTATGGGAAGGTTTCTGTGGGTCATCTGTGTCACCAGAATCTGTCAAAACGACTTTGTGCGACGTCGCCATTTTAGAAGGTTGGTTCCGTTTATAGTAAGGGATCCTAGGTAATTTCCTAAGTACATATGAACCTTTACGATTACCGCATGGAATATCTTCGGACATGTAATACAATCAGACTTAAAGTGTTTAAGTAATAAACCTCTCGAAAAAATCAAAATACAATGAACACTATTGTCCTAATCCAAAATACCTAACCTGAATATTATTTGAAAATATTGTACTGAAATAAAGGCAATAAAAAGTATGGGATAACAATATAACATATCAATACAAGATTCTTTATGCGAAAGTAATCATCACTAAAAACAACAGTACCAATGTATGAAAACATAAGAATATATGCAAGAATAACTAAAACCCTTAGATTAATTTGCTAAGCTACAAGGACGAATAGTCATATTACCCAAAAGTATATATATATATATATATATAACATACAAACCTCCATCAGCCAGGATCGAACCTGGGACCCCTTGTGCAAGAGGAAGGCATGCTAACCGCTAGGCTAAGGGACTGTATAATAGGAAACAACTATTCGAAATACTAAGTACTCGAATACCCTTCGTCTCACAACGGTGAGCAACGGGGTCTATCGGTTGTTTCCGAACAGAACACATAGCCAGCTGATAGCGTTTTACCAAACCTGACTGTACAACGCGGAGTTATATGAATACGAATAAAGTGTATATGAACGCGCACCTTCATAGAACATACAAACTTCCATCAGCCAGGATCGAACCTGGGACCCCTTGTGCAAGAGGAAGGCATGCTAACCGCTAGGCTAAGGGACTGTATAATAGGAAACAACTATTCGAAATACTAAGTACTCGAATACCCTTCGTCTCACAATGGTGAGCAACGGGGTCTATCGGTTGTTTCCGAACAGAACACATAGCCAGCTGATAGCGTTTTACCGAACCTGACTGTACAACGCGGAGTTATATGAATACGAATAAAGTGTATATGAACGCGCACCTTCATAGAACATACAAACCTCCATCAGCCAGGATCGAACCTGGGACCCCTTGTGCAAGAGGGGATAAGGCAAAGGGGATAAGAGTGAGTGCTCAAATTATAGAGGTATAAGTTTGTTGAGTATTCCTGGCAAATTATATGGGAGGGTATTGATTGAGAGGGTGAAGGCATGTACAGAGCATCAGACTGGGGAAGAGCAGTGTGGTTTCAGAAGTGGTAGAGGATGTGTGGATCAGGTGTTTGCTTTGAAGAATGTATGTGAGAAATACTTAGAAAAGCAAATGGATTTGTATGTAGCATTTATGGATCTGGAGAAGGCATATGATAGAGTTGATAGAGATGCTCTGTGGAAGGTATTAAGAATATATGGTGTGGGAGGCAAGTTGTTAGAAGCAGTGAAAAGTTTTTATCGAGGATGTAAGGCATGTGTACGTGTAGGAAGAGAGGAAAGTGATTGGTTCTCAGTGAATGTAGGTTTGCGGCAGAGGTGTGTGATGTCTCCATGGTTGTTTAATTTGTTTATGGATGGGGTTGTTAGGGAGGTGAATGCAAGAGTTTTGGAAAGAGGGGCAAGTATGAAGTCTGTTGGGAATGAGAGAGCTTGGGAAGTGAGTCAGTTGTTGTTCGCTGATGATACAGCGCTGGTGGCTGACTCATGTGAGAAACTGCAGAAGCTGGTGACTGAGTTTGGTAAAGTGTGTGAAAGAAGAAAGTTAAGAGTAAATGTGAATAAGAGCAAGGTTATTAGGTACAGTAGGGTTGAGGGTCAAGTCAATTGGGAGGTGAGTTTGAATGGAGAAAAACTGGAGGAAGTGAAGTGTTTTAGATATCTGGGAGTGGATCTGGCAGCGGATGGAACCATGGAAGCGGAAGTGGATCATAGGGTGGGGGAGGGGGCGAAAATTCTGGGAGCCTTGAAGAATGTTTGGAAGTCGAGAACATTATCTCGGAAAGCAAAAATGGGTATGTTTGAAGGAATAGTAGTTCCAACAATGTTGTATGGTTGCGAGGCGTGGACTATGGATAGAGTTGTGCGCAGGAGGATGGATGTGCTGGAAATGAGATGTTTGAGGACAATGTGTGGTGTGAGGTGGTTTGATCGAGTAAGTAACGTAAGGGTAAGAGAGATGTGTGGAAATAAAAAGAGCTTGGTTGAGAGAGCAGAAGAGGGTGTTTTGAAATGGTTTGGTCACATGGAGAGAATGAGTGAGGAAAGATTGACCAAGAGGATATACGTGTCGGAGGTGGAGGGAACGAGGAGAAGAGGGAGACCAAATTGGAGGTGGAAAGATGGAGTGAAAAAGATTTTGTGTGATCGGGGCCTGAACATGCAGGAGGGTGAAAGGAGGGCAAGGAATAGAGTGAATTGGATCGATGTGGTATACCGGGGTTGACGTGCTGTCAGTGGATTGAATCAAGGCATGTGAAGCGTCTGGGGTAAACCATGGAAAGCTGTGTAGGTATGTATATTTGCGTGTGTGGACGTATGTATATACATGTGTATGGGGGTGGGTTGGGCCATTTCTTTCGTCTGTTTCCTTGCGCTACCTCGCAAACGCGGGAGACAGCGACAAAGCAAAAAAAAAAAAAAATATATATATATATATATATATATATATATATATATATATATATATATATATATATATATATATATATATATATATGTCTATATTGATAGACTAGGGACTAGTAACACAAAAGGAGCATACCTCACAGAGTGAACCATTTTGACACAGTTCTTATCTGAATGGGAGATTCGCTCGCTTAGACGTCTCGGGTGTGGCGTAGCGAGGTGGAGACGTGTGCAGAGGAGCGGCTCGCTAGCAGGAAAGTTGAGTGAGCAACAAGGGCCGGACCACGCTATGCTGACGTCTGGGATGTCGCCACGGCTGCTAATGGTGCGACTCCGGAGTGGTCGACAGTGCTGGTAGGATACGCTGACCTTGCTGGAGACGCGTAGATATGATGACAACACTCCACGGCGGAGGCGCTGTGTTCCCTTGCAAGTGACACAGTGTCAGCAATGCAATAAAGACGTATCTTCACTGCCTGGAGATACGGGTGATGGAGAACGTAGTCGGCCGTGGATTCCGCCCTTAACGTCCAGTGGAGCGAGCGCCAAGACTGTCAGGTAGGCTTGTATGACTGCTGGGACCACCAGGAGTAGAAAAATGAAGTAGACGTGACGGTCGTCCGCGGTCACGTAGGTTCTTACTTCGCTGCCACCATTTGTAAGGTTGCGTCGACAGGAATGAATACAGGTCTTCTTCGTGGATGGTAGTCAATGAAGATCAGGCGGCCTTTGTAGATTTATTACAAAAGAATATGTACGTACATCTGTAGTACTCTGGGCTATAGTCTTATGACACACTACGACACACCCTAGTGAACAGTGTGACGATGCTGGCCAGTGTCTCCCCTCGGGTCACACTGACAGGAGTTATATGGGAGTCCGTCAACACCCATTCAACAACGTGTTCAAATAACGGATCAGCTCTTACGTGTTCAAACATCTTGAGTAACAGTAGCCCGTGGGAACATGCATCTAACTCTATGTAACTCACAGTAAAATGATAATAACAAATAGTTAATGAAAAGTTAATGGTAGTGTGCGTGAGTCTTACATACCGTGGTCGTCATGCTGTCAATGGATTGAATCAGGGCATGTGAAGCGTCTGGGGTAAACCATGGAAAGTTCTGTGGGGCCTGGATTTGGAAAGGGAGCTGTGGTTTCGGTGTATTATTACATGACAGCTAGAGACGGAGTGTGAACGAATGGGGCCTTTGTTGTCTTTTCCTAGCGCTACCTCACACACATGAGGGGAGAGGGGGTTGTTATTCCATGTGTGGCAGGGTGGCGATGGGAATGAATAAAGGCAGACAGTATGAATTATGTACATGTGTATATATGTATACGTCTATGAGTGCATATATATGTGTACATTGAGATGTATAGGTATGTATATTTGCGTGTGTGGACGTGTATGTATATACATGTGTATGGGGGTTGGTTGGGCCATTCTTTTGTCTGTTTCCTTGCGCTACCTCGCTAACGCGGGAGACAGCGACAAAGCAAAATAAAGAAATATATATATATATATATATATATATATATATATATATATATATATATATATATATATATATATGTATATATATATATATATATATATTATTTTTTTTTTTTAATTTTTCAAAAAGAAGGAACAGAGAAGAGGGCCAGGTGAGGATATTCCCTCAAAGGCCCATTTCTCTGTTCTTAACGCTACCTCGCTAACGCGGGAAATAGCGAATAGTTTGAAAGATATATATACATATATATATATATATATATATATATATATATATATATATATATATATATATATATATATATATGTATATATATCTTTCAAACTATTCGCTATATATATTTGTCGCTGTCTCCCGCGTTTGCGAGGTAGCGCAAGGAAACAGACGGAAGAAATGTCCCAACCCATCCCCAATACACATGTATATACATACATCCACACACGCAAATATACATACCTACACAGCTTTCCATGGTTCACCTCAGACGCTTCACATGCCCTGATTCAATCCACTGACAGCACGTCAACCCCGGTATACCACATCGATCCAATTCACTCTATTCCTTGCCCTCCTTTCACCCTCCTGCATGTTCAGGCCCCGATCACACAAAATCTTTTTCACTCCATCTTTCCACCTCCAATTTGGTCTCCCTCTTCTCCTCGTTCCCTCCACCTCCGACACATATATCCTCTTGGTCAATCTTTCCTCACTCATTCTCTCCATGTGACCAAACCATTTCAAAACACCCTCTTCTGCTCTCTCAACCACGCTCTTTTTATTTCCACACACCTCTCTTACCCTTACGTTACTTACTCGATCAAACCACCTCACACCACACATTGTCCTCAAACATCTCATTTCCAGCACATCCATCCTCCTGCGCACAACTCTATCCATAGCCCACGCCTCGCAACCATACAACATTGTTGGAACCACTATTCCTTCAAACATACCCATTTTTGCTTTCCGAGATAATGTTCTCGACTTCCACACATTCTTCAAGGCTCCCAGGATTTTCGCCCCCTCCCCCACCCTATGATCTACTTCCGCTTCCATGGTTCCATCCGCTGCCAGATCCACTCCCAGATATCTAAAACACTTTACTTCCTCCAGTTTTTCTCCATTCAAACTCACCTCCCAATTGACTTGACCCTCAACCCTACTGTACCTAATTACCTTGCTCTTATTCACATTTACTCTTAACTTTCTTCTTCCACACACTTTACCAAATTCAGTCACCAGCTTCTGCAGTTTCTCACATGAATCAGCCACCAGCGCTGTATCATCAGCGAACAACAACTGACTCACTTCCCAAGCTCTCTCATCCACAACAGACTTCATACTTGCCCCTTTCCAAAACTCTTGCATTCACCTCCCTAACAACCCCATCCATAAACAAATTAAACAACCATGGAGACATCACACACCCCCGCCGCAAACCTACACTCACTGAGAACCAATCACTTTCCTCTCTTCCTACACGTACACATGCCTTACATCCTCGATAAAAACTTTACACTGCTTCTAACAACTTGCCTCCCACACCATATATTCTTAATACCTTCCACAGAGCATCTCTGTCAACTCTATAATATGCCTTCTCCAGATCCATAAATGCTACATACAAATCCATTTGCTTTTCTAAGTATTTCTCACATACATTCTTCAAAGCAAACACCTGATCCACACATCCTCTACCACTTCTGAAACCACACTGCTCTTCCCCAATCTGATGCTCTGTACATACCTTCACCCTCTCAATCAATACCCTCCCATATAATTTACCAGGAATACACAACAAACTTATACCTCTCTAATTTGAGCACTCACTCTTATCCTCTTTGCCTTTGTACAATGGCAGTATGCACGCATTCCGCCAATCCTCAGGCACCTCACCATGAGTCATACATACATTAAATAACCTTACCAACCAGTCAATAATACAGTCATCCCCTTTTTTAATAAATTCCACTGCAATACCATCCAAACCTGCTGCCTTGCCGGCTTTCATCTTCCGCAAAGCTTTTACTAACTATTCTCTGTTTACCAAATCATTTTCCCTAACCCTCTCACTTTGCACACCACCTCGACCAAAACACCCTATATCTGCCACTCTATCATCAAACACATTCAACAAACCTTCAAAACACTCACTCCATCTCCTTCTCACATCACCACTACTTGTTATCACCTCCCCATTTGCGCCCTTCACTGAAGTTCCCATTTGCTCCCTTGTCTTACGCACTTTATTTACCTCCTTCCAGAACATTTTTTTATTCTCCCTAAAATTTAATGATACTCTCTCACTCCAACTCTCATTTGCCCTCTTTTTCACCTCTTGCACCTTTCTCTTGACCTCCTGTCTCTTTCTTTTATACATCTCCCACTCAATTGCATTTTTTCCCTGCAAAAATCGTCCAAATGCCTCTCTCTTCTCTTTCACTAATAATCTTACTTCTTCATCCCACCACTCACTACCCTTTCTAATCAACCCACCTCCCACTCTTCTCATGCCACAAGCATCTTTTGCGCAATCCATTACTGATTCCCTAAATACATCCCATTCCTCCCCCACTCCCCTTACTTCCATTGTTCTCACCTTTTTCCATTCTGTACTCAGTCTCTCCTGGTACTTCCTCACACAAGTCTCCTTCCCAAGCTCACTTACTCTCACCACCCTCTTCACCCCAACATTCACTCTTCTTTTCTGAAAACCCATACAAATCTTCACCTTAGCCTCCACAAGATAATGATCAGACATCCCTCCAGTTGCACCTCTCAGCACATTAACATCCAAAATTCTCTCTTTCGCGCGCCTGTCAATTAACACGTAATACAATAACGCTCTCTGGCCATATCTCCTACTTACATACGTATACTTATGTATGTAGTGAAATTGGAAAAAAAAAATGTAGCTTAGACATTGAAGCTTATTGATACAGTGGTTAAATTGATGAGAACTACTATTGACGTTTGTGTAAATAAATTATACATTTCCCTTTTCCATAGCCAGAGGCTGAACCATTATGTGACATTCATTTTCTCATTTCATTTCAAGCTAGAAGTTTCAGTTTTCTAAATTATTTCTTACTTTTTTCATATGTATATATATGTATATGTGTGTGTGTGTGTGTGTGTGTGTATATGTGCGTGTGTATATATATATATATATATATATATGTATATATATATATATATATATATATATATATATATATATATATATATATATATATATATATATATATTTTTTTTTTTTTTTTCATACTATTCGCCATTTCCCGCGTTTGCGAGGTAGCGTTAAGAACAGAGGACTGGGCCTTAGAGGGAAAATCCTCACCTGGCCCCCTTCTCTGTTCCTTCTTTTGGAAAATCAAAAAAAAACGAGAGGGGAGGATTTCCAGCCACCCGCTGCCTCCCCTTTTAGTCGCCTTCTACGACACGCAGGGAATACGTGGGAAGTATTCTTTCTCCCCTATCCCCAGGGATAATATATATATATATATATATATATATATATATATATATATATATATATATATATATATATATATATATATATATATATATATATATATATATATATATATATATATATATATATATATATCATCCCTGGGGATAGGGGTGAAAGAATACTTCCTACGCATTCCTCGCGTGTCGTAGAAGGCGACTAGAGGGGACGGGAGCGTGGGCCAGAAATCCTTCCCTCCTTGTATTTTTTAACTTTCTAAAATGGGAGGGCAAGGAATGGAGTGAATTGGAGCGATGTGGTATACCGGGGTTGACGTGCTGTCAGTGGATTGAATCAAGGCATGTGAAGCGTCTGGGGTAAACCATGGAAAGCTGTGTAGGTATGTATATTTGCGTGTGTGGACGTATGTATATACATGTGTATGGGGGTGGGTTGGGCCATTTCTTTCGTCTGTTTCCTTGCGCTACCTCGCAAACGCGGGAGACAGCGACAAAGCAAAAATAAAAAAAAAAAATGGGAAAGGAAAGAAGGAGTCACGCGGGGAGTGCTCATCCTCCTCGAAGGCTCAGACTGGGGTGTCTAAATGTGTGTGGATGTAACCAAGATGTGAAAAAAAGAGAGACAGGTAGTATGTTTGAGGAAAGGAACCTGGATGTTTTGGCTCTGAGTGAAACGAAGCTCAAGGGTAAAGGGGAAGAGTGGTTTGGGAATGTCTTGGGAGTAAAGTCAGGGGTTAGTGAGAGGACAAGAGCAAGGGAAGGAGTAGCAGTACTCCTGAAACAGGAGTTGTGGGAGTATGTGATAGAATGTAAGAAAGTAAATTCTCGATTGATATGGGTAAAACTGAAAGTTGATGGAGAGAGATGGGTGATTATTGGTGCATATGCACCTGGGCATGAGAAGAAAGATCATGAGAGGCAAGTGTTTTGGGAGCAGTTGAATGAGTGTGTTAGTGATTTTGATGCACGAGACCGGGTTATAGTGATGGGTGATTTGAATGCAAAGGTGAGTAATTTGGCAGTTGAGGGAATAATTGGTATACATGGGGTGTTCAGTGTTGTAAATGGAAAGGGTGAAGAGCTTGTAGATTTATGTGCTGAAAAAGGACTGGTGATTGGGAATACCTGGTTTAAAAAGCGATATATATATATATATATATATATATATATATATATATATATATATATATATGGGGACAGGGGTGAAAGAATACTTCCCACGTGTTCCCTGCGTGTCGTAGAAGGCGACTAAAAGGGGAGGCAGCGGGTGGCTGGAAATCCTCCCCTCTCGTTTCTTTTTTAATTTTCCAAAAGAAGGAACAGAGAAGGGGGCCAGGTGAGGATTTTCCCTCTAAGGCCCAGTCCTCTGTTCTTAACTCTACCTCGCAAACGCGGGAAATGGCGAATAGTATGAAAAAAAAATATATATATATATATATATATATACATATATATACACCTTGGTTTAAAAAGAGGGATATACATAAGTATACGAATGTAAGTAAAAGAGATGGCCAGAGAGCGTTATCGGATTACGTGTTAATTGATAGGCGCGCGAAAGAGAGACTTTTGGATGTTAATGTTCTGAGAGGTGGAACTGGAGCGATGTCTGATCATTATCTTGTGGAAACGAAGGTGAAGATATGTCGAGGTTTTCAGAAAAGAAGAGGGAATGTTGGGGTGAAAAGAGTGATGAGAGTAAGTGAGCTCGGGAAGGAGACTTGTGTGAGGAAGTACCAGGAGAGACTGAGTACAGAATGGAAAAAAGTGAGAACAAAGGATGTAAGGGGAGTGGGGGAGGAATGTGATGTACTTAAGGTAGCAGTGATGGCTTGCGCAAAAGATGCTTGTGCCATGAGAAGTTGGGAGGTAGGCAGATTAGAAAGGGTAGTGAGTGGTGGGATGAAGTAAGATTATTAGTGAAAGAGAAGAGAGAGGCATTTGGACGAGTTTTGTAGGGGAATAGTGTAAGTGACTGGGAGATGTATAAAAGAAAGAGGCAAGGTGTCAAGAGAAAGGTGCAAGAGGTGAAAAACAGGGCAAATGAGAGTTGGGGTGAGAGAGTATCATTAAATTTTAGGGAGAATAAAAAGATGCTTTGGAAGGAGGTAAATATAGTGCGTAAGACAAGAGAACAAATGGAAACATCGGTGAAGGGGGCTAATGGAGAGGTGATAACAAGTAGTGTTGAAGTGAGAAGGAGATGGAGTGAGTATTTTGAAGGTTTGTGGAATGTGTTAGATGATAGAGTGGCAAATATAGGGTGTTTTGGTCGAGGTGGTGTGCGAGAAGAGGTAGTGAAAGCTTTGTGGAAGATGAAAGCTGGTAATGCAGCGAGTTTGGATGGTATTGCAGTGGAATTTATTAAAAAGGGGGGTGACTGTGTTGTTGACTGGTTAGTAGGGATATCTAATGTATGTATGACTCATGGTGAGGTGCCTGAGGATTGGCGGAATGCATGCATAGTGCCATTGTACAAAAGCTAAGGGGATAAAGGTGAGTGCTCAAATTACAGAGGTATAAGTTTGTTGAGTATTCCTGGGATCCTATATGGGGGAGTATTGATTGAGAGGGTGAAGGCATGTACAGAGCATTAGATTGGGGAGGAGCATTGTGGTTTCAGAAATGGCAGAGGATGTGTGGATCAGGTGTTTGCTTTAGAATGTATGTGAGAAATAATTAGAAAAGCAAATGTATTTGTATGTAGCATTTATGGATCTGGAGAAGGCATACGATAGAGCTGATAGAGATGCCCTGTGGAAGGTATTAAGAATATATGGTGTGTGAGGCAAGTCGTTAGAAGCAGTGAAAAGCTTTTATCGAGGATGTAAGGCATGTGTACGAGTAGGAAGAGAGGAAAGTGATTGGTTCTCAATGAATGTTGGTTTGCGGCAGGGATGCGTGATGTTTCCATGGTTGTTTAATTTGTTTATGGATGGGGTTGTTAGGGAGGTGAATGCAAGAGTTTTGGAGAAAGGGGCAAGTATGCAGTCTGTTGTGGATGAGAGAGCTTGGGAAGTAAGTAAGTTGCTGTTCGCTGATGATACAGCGCTGGTGGCTGATTCGGGTGAGAAACTGCAGAAGCTGGTGACTGAGTTTGGCAAAAGTGTGTGAAAGAAGAAAGCTGAGAGTAAATGTGAATAAGAGCAAGGTTATTAGGTACAGTAGGGTTGAGGGACAAGTCAATTGGGAGGCAAGTTTGAATGGAAAAAAAACTGGAGGATGTGTTTTAGATCTCTGGGCGTTGATTTAACAGCGAACCATGGAAGCGGAAGTGAGTCACAGGGTGGGGGACGGGGGCGAAAGCTCTGGGAGCGTTGAAAAATGTGTGGAAGGCAAGAACATTATCTCGGAAGGCAAAAATGGGTATGTTTGCAGGAATAGTGGTTCCAACAACGTTATATGGTTGCGAGTTGTGCGGAGGAGGGTGGATGTGTTGGAGGACAATATGTGGTGTGAGGTGGTTTGATCGAGTAAGTAATGGAAGGGTAAAAGGGATGTGTGGTAGTGAAAAGAGTGTGGTTGAGAGAGCAGAAGAGCGTGTTTTGAAATGGTTTGTTCACATGGAGACGAAGAGTGAAGGAAGATTGACAAAGAATATATATGTGTCAGAGGTGGTGGGAACAAGGAGAAGTGGGAGACCAAATTGGAGGTGGAAAGATGGAGTGAAAAAGATTTTGAGCGATCAAGGCCTGAATATGCAGGAGGGTGAAAGGCGTGCAAGGAATGGCGTGAATTGGACGTGCTGTCAAGGGATAGGACCAGTGCATGTGAAGCGTCTGGGGCAAACCATGGAAAGTTTTGTGGGGCCTGGATGTGGAAATGGAGCTGTGGTTTCGGTGCATTATACATGACAGCTATAGAATGAGTGTGAACGAATGTGGCCTTTGTTGTCTTTTCCTAGCGCTACCTCGCGCGCATGCGGGGGGACAGGGTTGTTTTTTCATGTGTGGCGGGGTGGCGACGAAAATGAATAAAGGCAGCAAGTATGAATTATGTACATGTGTATATATGTATATGTCTGTGTGTATATATATATATATAAATATATATATATATATATATATATATATATATATATATATATATATATATATATATATATATATATATATATATGATAGGCATATGATAGAGTTGATAGAGATGCTCTGTGGAAGGTATTAAGAATATATGGTGTGGGAGGCAAGTTGTTAGAAGCAGTGAAAAGTTTTTATCGAGGATGTAAGGCATGTGTACGTGTAGGAAGAGAGGAAAGTGATTGGTTCTCAGTGAATGTGGGTTTGCGGCAGGGGTGTGTGATGTCTCCATGGTTGTTTAATTTGTTTATGGATGGGGTTGTTAGGGAGGTAAATGCAAGAGTTTTGGAAAGAGGGGCAAGTATGAAGTCTGTTGGGGATGAGAGAGCTTGGGAAGTGAGTCAGTTGTTGTTCGCTGATGATACAGCGCTGGTGGCGGATTCATGTGAGAAACTGCAGAAGCTGGTGACGGAGTTTGGAAAAGTGTGTGGAAGAAGAAAGTTAAGAGTAAATGTCAATAAGAGCAAGGTTATTAGGTACAGTAGGGTTGAGGGTCAAGTCAATTGGGAGGTGAGTTTGAATGGTGAGAGGCTGGAGGAAGTGAAGTGTTTTAGATATCTGGGAGTGGATCTGTCAGCGGATGGAACCATGGAAGCGGAAGTGGATCATAGGGTGGGGAAGGGGGCGAAAATTTTGGGAGCCTTGAAAAATGTGTGGAAGTCGAGAACATTATCCCGGAAAGCAAAAATGGGTATGTTTGAAGGAATAGTAGTTCCAACAATGTTGTATTGTTGCGAGGCGTGGGCTATGGATAGAGTTGTGCGCAGGAGGATGGATGTGCTGGAAATGAGATGTTTGAGGACAATGTGTGGTGTGGGGTGGTTTGATCGAGTAAGTAACGTAAGGGTAAGAGAGATGTGTGGAAATAAAAAGAGCGTGGTTGAGAGAGCAGAAGAGGGTGTTTTGAAATGGTTTGGGCACATGGAGAGAATGAGTGAGGAAAGATTGACCAAGAGGATATATGTGTCGGAGGTGGAGGGAACGAGGAGAAGAGGGAGACCAAATTGGAGGTGGAAAGATGGAGTGAAAAGGATTTTGTGTGATCGGGGCCTGAACATGCAGGAGGGTGAAAGGAGGGCAAGGAATAGAGTGAATTGGAGCGATGTGGTATACAGGGGTTGACGTGCTGTCAGTGGATTGAATCAGGGCATGTGAAGCGTCTGGGGTAAACCATGGAAAGCTGTGTAGGTATGTATATTTGCGTGTGTGGACGTGTGTATGTACATGTGTATGGGGGGGGTTGGGCCATTTCTTTCGTCTGTTTCCTTGCGCTACCTCGCAAACGCGGGAGACAGCGACAAAGTATAAAAAAAAAAAAAAAAATATATATATATATATATATATATATATATATATATATATATATATATATATATATATATATACGTTGAAATGTATAGGTATGTATACGTGCGTGTGTGGATGTGTATGTATATACACGTGTATGTGGGTGGGTTGGGCCATTTTTTCGTCTGTTTCCTTGCGCTACCTCGCTAACGCGGGAGACAGTGACAAAGTATAATGAAATATATATATATATATATATATATATATATATATATATATATATATATATATATATATATATATATATATATCTTTTATTATACTTGATCGCCGTTTCCCGCGTCAGCAAAGTAGCGCCAGGAAACAGACAATGAATGGCCCATCCACTCATACACGTATACACATATATATACATAAACGCCCATACACGCACATATACATACATATACATATCAACATATACACATACACATACATATACGTACACATATACAGACATATACATATGTACACATGTACATATTCATACTTGCTTGCCTTCCTCCATTCCTGGCGCGACCCTGCCCTACAGGAAACATCATCTCTACTCCCTGCTTCGGCTAGGTAGAGCCAGGAAAACAGACAAAAAAAGCCACATTCGTTCACACTCAGTCTCTAGCTGTCGTGTAATGCACTGAAACCACAGTTCCCTATCCACATCCAGGCCCCACATGTGTGTGTGTGTGTGTGTGTGTGTGTGTGTGTGTGTGTGTGTGTGTTTAAGACATAAATTTCTTCCATGAATTATAGGTGAAATATTTATCCCTACTGCATGTTACACATTTCTCTTAGTAAAGAAGACTATCGTTTGTATCATATTGGCCTCAGAGATGCTGGTTACTAACAGAGGCTAATATTAACCTAACAGCAGGTGAAAGTTGCCATAGTGGAATTATATAGTATATTATTGTGTCATATTATACGAGTCTCTGCAATGTGTTTAGTCCGTCCTCTGCTGAATGATGACACAATAAACGGGGCGCAGTTAACACACAACTTGAGTTGACAGTTTTATTGTACTGATATTTTGTCATCATTTACATAGTCTTCGCAGGTCATCATCATCATCATCATCATCATCACCACATATACGTAGGTCATGTATATAAGTCGATGTCCATCACTACATTGACCTAACAACTTATCACTTGCATGATGCTTGGAATGTATAACGATAAGTGAGGAGGAAGGAGGATATACGTAGAACATGGTGAAGTAGTCTCTCTCTCTCTCTCTCTCTCTCTCTCTCTCTCTTCTCTTCTCTTCTCTTCTCTGCCAGTTGCTTTAATTCTTGAATGCCTTCAGATACTCGAATGTGAGTTACTATACCATTTATTTTTCCAACACATTTCCTGCCTCGTTCTACCATCCGAGTCGCCTCTCCATGCGTCACGTGTTTACATAACTCACTGTAAATCTTCGTCTTTTCCTTCCATCACGTTATTCTGGCCTAACTATATGTAGTGTAGTGTGGAAGACCCAGGACAGCTGAGGTGTGAGGGAGGAGGAGGAGGAGTCGGGAACACTACAGCTGTTGGCTGTGGAAGCAACACATCAGATACAACACAATGATAAGCCACTAACACAAGTGCCTCCTGCTGCTGCTGCTAACCACAAACTTCGTGTTGGCTGTATGATATATTCCATAAACTGAATATGTCTCGCTTTATGATTACGACACTGATAAATCCGCCGTACCACCTACCACTCAAATTCCTCCTCACCCCCACACGTGACATCGTCGACCCCGAGCGTCATCTTGTGACACAAACAAACATATATGCGGAGTGTTGTTTTGGGAGTCATTGGTTCAGGGTCACCGGCGGGTTCCATGAGCTGCGCCCGACTTTTAGGAGTGACAGTACAACATTTCGTCTGGGCAAAACTATTTATCTTTTTCTAAAATGACATTTGGTAAATAACTGGTATGCCAATCATCTTTTTTCCCTTCAAGCTGTAGAATATCTATTGCAATGCGTCCCTCCTGCCATGGTTTGAATCTCAGATAAGTCTGTAGTGAAATACGATTTACTTCATCATAACATTACACAGTGTTTTTGTACATTTGGACACACTACCATTATTTGTTCTTTCATTTAAACACATTATTGCATGGGACAACCTATTATTATTTCCTCTCCTTATGGTCCTAAGAGTACCAGCTACAGCAAGCTCCTTTACTGTGTTCTATACTCGGTAGATATAACTCCATTCCCATTATTTCAATTCTAGTATTCTGTTGACAACCTAGAACGACTCTCTTGGCTCCCTTTTGAATAAGTTCAAGCCTTTGAACATCCTTCTTACTACATATTATGAGGATGGGAGCTGCGTAGTCAATAACCGAACGTATAGCGGTGATATACACATACAGGAATACCTGCACCATTTCCTTTCCACAACAAAACTCTTAATGGCCTTAAACGTCCTTTACATGCATTCTGCAGGTAATGCATCTCTCTTCCTTTACTGTTGAACTTATACCATATGTACATCCCAAGGTATTTGTACACATCAACCTTTTCTAACCTTGATCCATTTAAAGATAAATACCTTTGTACATAATTTCTGACCTGATATTTAGTTTTTCTTCGTTGATTACAAGACCATACTACAACAGAGTTTACTAAGTACATCTAAAGCTTCTTGCATACTTCTCATTGTAAGGTAATGTCATCAGCGTATATCACAACCTGTGTTCTTCCAGGGAACTCGTAGCTACCTATTGTGTTCATCAGTATATCAAAAAGAGTGGGGCTAAGAACATCTCCTGGAGTCCCCAATTCCATTTCACTTTCTTCTGAGTAGCAGCCCTGGAACCAAACTCTAGCCATTCTGTTAATAATATAAATAACAGTACATTTCAGCAACTTCCCAGAAACTCCCATATTAACTAGCTCCTCAAGTACGACTTCCTTATATGCCCTGTCAAAGGCGCCCCTTTAAATCTACAAACACTGCATGTAGCCTCGCCATTATTCACACACTTTACAGCACAGTCAGCAGTACTTCTCCCTTTCATAAATCCATGTAAACTAGGCGCTAAGAGATCCTCCATTTTATACAACAATTTGTTTAAAACTATTCTTTCCATTATTTTACTAAAACAAGAAGTCAAGAGTACAGGACGAAAATCTCCATTGTTCTTTGATACTGGCACAATTTCTGCTTTCTTCCATTTAAGAGGAATGCAACCTCCATTCTAAGACATGTTAAGCAAGTCTAAAGAGGCCCTTCTTTAATACCAGCCAGACAATAATGATGTATGTCATTCCATCATCACCAGATGTCGTAAACTTTCCCTTTTTAACCGTATATGATAACTCACCACTCGTTATAGCAACACATGTATCATCCTCCAGTGTACACTGGCTTTGCGCTAACTCATTCACTCCTATGCCTACTCTTACTTTGTAAGGAGGTCTGCATATTCGGAGGTAAATCGGGAAAACTGGCTGTTCCTGCTTATCTCCTACTAAATTGACCAGCTCTGCCCTGTGGGTCAACATAACTGTTGTCCTTGCTTCGAACAACTCGCACTTTATTCACTTCCTTCCATATGTCACCTAAGTTCTTGCCCTTAGCAATTCTTCCTAAAAAAAGAAAAAACTTTCCAGTATTTACTTCTTGCCTCTTGCTGTACTTCGTGCACATTTTGGCAATTTCTTTGAGTACTTCCTTGATTTCATCATTTGGATCTGCATTCCATTCTCTATGTACCGTTCTGAGGAGTTTACTCCAGCCCTGAACCAGTTTGTTTGTAATATAAATCTTCCGCTTCCCATTATCTATTTCTCCTTTATTACTACGGTTATTTGTCGTCAAGACAGAATCAATGATGTGTAATAAATCATCATAAAGTTCACATCCTCCCTTGGTTCATAATGTGTGTACCAGTCCTTCACAACACTAATCGGTTCCTCTTTTTTGTCTTCTGGTAACCAATATATTTCCGCTTGATTGACTCCTGCATTATGTTTACGTGTACATTAATACATAATGCAAAATGATCACTAAGCAAATTCCTAACTATCTCAGCACTTGCTCTTATTCCACATGTATTAAACAATACTGCATAATCCAACCTTCCACCATGTGTGTGGGTAGGCTCATGATTTCCTAATATTTCAATATCATCAAACTCCTCCAGGAAATGTAACCATCTCCTTCCATTAATGTTGCTGAGTCCTACAGTCCCCAGGTCTTCATGTTTTGCATCAACATCACCAACCACGACACTAACAGTACATATAAATCTCCCTTGGAGGTTGACTTTAACACTCAAACTTTCAACCCCATCCTACTTGTTAGCTAAGACCGCATCCGGCACATTATTCCGAACATAAGTTAACAGTCCTCTTGTATTATTTCTTTTATCAGCTGGTAAAAAGAAACATTGATAATCACATTGATAATTCATTAAACTACCATCCTCTGTGCCCGTTTTCTGTAAAGCTATAACATCCACCTTACAAAACTGCGCATAAACTATGTACATTCCATGAATGGATACTTAATTCATGGTCTTCCATTTTCCCTATTTACGACTAAAACTAACCTTACTCTCGCACTCACAAATTGTCCATCACATCTTTCACTCGGGTTAATACCTTATCATGTAATACTACAGGGATATCAGCCCACCTGCGGGTTATCTTTCCTAATGTTCACATCTCCGCTTCCCCAGAACCAGGATGGTTGGTCAGTATTCATTACTATCATTTTCAGTCTTCTCTCTCTCTCTCTCTCTCTCTCTCTCTCTCTCTCTCTCTCTCTCTCTCTCTCTCTCTCTCTCTCTCTCTCTCTCTCTCTCTCTCTCTCTCTCTCCACCTTTCTATGTTCACAAAAATCAGCAATTACATTCTTGATTGTCCTCTACCTTTTTCCTAAGTCTGTCATTTACCTTACCCTCTGGAGTAGTTTTTGGTGCAGCCCTTGCATCATTTCTTGTCACCTTCAACGTGGCATTCTGTTCCATTCTCTTCTCCCACATGTTCTCAAATTGAATGTAGCATTATGGTCTTTTCTGTAACTCCTTGTCCATCCTCGCTTTCCCGCTGCTGCACTTCCTCTATAGTCTACCACCAGACGCCGCGCACCTGTGGTCTCCTGCCAGTTGGTGAATTTGTATTATGCGCGCCGCCACAATTGCATGAGGACGGCACAACACGTTGCCCATACTTTATCTTATTTCCACATTCCTTTATGATTTTTCCACAGTAACGACAGCGATATTCACTTTGGTATTTCCAGACCATATGGCTCCACCTACTGCACTTGTAACACAAAACTGGCTGTTCATTGAATTTTGCAATTCTCATATATCCTATTCCAGAGATAAGTATCTTCGGCTCGTCTTCCTTCAGAGGGCTGCCACTTAGTTCTTTTCGCCGCGAATTTCATGTCATTTTGCCCGTTCGAATCATGTATCATCAAGGAGGAAATCAGGATCCAGTATAACCGGATACATGAATACAATCATATTGTTCTTTGGCTTGGGGTATCGTTAATATCACCTCCTCAAACCCTGTCTTCGTCAGAAACTTTACTGCTTCGTCCCCAGCCACAATCAGACAGGAATTATTACGACCTTCCTTCAGCAGAGGTTCAAATTTCTTATGCTGCCTACCCAGCTTAGCAGCGCACAGCAACCTCTCATAGAATGTCATGCGTCAGTCACTTAGATAGTTCAACCTCCTACGTGAGCTGTTTCCTCTACTTGGGTTGCTGCTCGTCACATTGGTTCTGTCACCAGGATTCATTCGTCCAGCCTGCTGCGTTCGGTTCCCAGTTAAATTACTCTTTCTGCTTTCTTCTACATGTGCATTCTTTTTCTACTTGTCGCTTTGGATCTCGTTACCATAACTTCCATCACTGCTTCATTTGCTCTCGCCTCTTCGTTTTCTTCTTACTAATCACCTCTTGAAAACCGTCTGTCACCTCCATTGTTGTCGGTCGCGGATCATCTGCTTTTTGATCACTAATTGAGAGCTGCAGGTCGTCGTCTATGCAGTTTATACGTGCAATTTTTTCTTCCTTAGCCCAAATCTCATGTTTCTGCCCAACACTTGCCCCAGACATGATGCAAAGCTCAGACAGCCGCCGGTGAAAATCGACACTCATGTTGCAGAGCGAAAGGTGAGTAACGTCTGACCAGCACGGTGGTGTCACCAAGGATGTAACATCCTTGTAATGAGTTCAAGGCATTTAAAATGAGGACCATTGTACGTTTGTTTTCCTTGCACTGTACATATCTTCACAAAAGATATGATTTTTGTAAATATTTTGTTGTAAGTCCCACTGGGGGATGATGGAGATGAGGAGGGGAGTAGTATACTACCCCGTCGTTTTGATGTAATTATGTCAATAAATATTTCAATATCAATTTTAGATTAGCACGGTGGTGTCACCATGAGAAGAGAGATCATTAAAGGCAAATGTTTGGAGAGTACCTGAATGAGGGTGTCAGCAATTTTGGTGCACGAGATCGGGCATTAGTGATGGGTGATTTAAATACAAAGGTGAGTAATATGGCAGTTGAGGGTATAATTGGTGTACATCAGGCATTCAGTAATATGAATGGAAATGGTGAAGAACATGTGGAGCTGTGTCCTGGAAAAAGATTGGCGATTGTGTAACTGGCGATGGTTTTCGTTGGGTAACTGACCAATAGATGGTGCTGTTCATTCCCTGGGTTCACCAGCACGTAGGCCAGAGTGACGTCACTGCAGTCGCGTTTCAGCAGTTGTCGTTGCTGGTCGCGACGATTAGCTCAGCTCGCCACCTGCAACCGGCCTTGTTGGTGCTTGCTGTTATTTATTTCTTATTTCTTTTTTTTTTTTTTTTTTGGTGTTGGAAGTTATTGGTACATCTGATGATTCCAGACGACACTTTACACAGGATTGCTGCCCACACTGAGAGGTGACCGACCGCAGAAGCCAACCCGGCCTGTGCGCCCGGCCCTACTGTGAGACATGTTACTGGTAAGATGTTGGTCTTTACCTTTTAAGAAAACCACACTTTCAACCGTATTGTCTGGGTTGGTACGCCACTCCAGATAATGGGGCGTAGCCCCACTAGGATGAATACTCGGAAATCGGGGTAGTGGAGGTGACGACCAAAGTATATGTGTTAAGAACAGGAATTTGAAATTTGTTCAAATGCATGCAACCAGATCGACGACTTTGGCCTCCCTCAGTGGCAAGTGGTGATCTCGTTAAGGTCATTTCGACGAATCAGGTGGCGGACCTTCTAAAGCTGACGAAGTTCCACACTCATGATGTTGGTTCAATCCCAGTGTCCATGAACTCATGCAGGGGAGTTAGCTTGTGTCCTGACGTCTGGGATATGGCGGAGGACATCATAAAGGAATTATCAGACGAGGATGATGTCATCACCGTCTGATTTATCACCAAATTTGTTAATGGCGAACGACTCGGGACCCCTTTAATTACTCTACCTTTTGGTTGTCTGAAATAACTGCAGTAGGAAATGAGATGTCAGGTTCGACCCTACATCCCAAACCCCTCGAGATCGTTACAAGTGCCGGCAATATGGTCACCTCGAGATATCCTCTCCTGTGTCAGCAACCTGTGGTGGAGCATGTGCCGGCGAGGATCACACTGCGGACAGCTGTGCGGCAGGGCGGTCGTTGTGATAACTGCCCGGTTAACCAACCAAGCTGGGACCGGGAGTGTACACTCTGGGTTCAAGTTAAAGAAGGAAGTATTTACGGTTAAGGCACTTAACTATATCTCACACGGTGAAGCCTGGAAGAGGGTTAAGGAGTCTCACCAAACTCCAAAGCTCAATTAATCCTATACTTCAACGGTGAGATGCAGGCCTCCTGTTATGTGTACAACTGTCACCCAGACTGTGATATCTGTCGAAACACGACCCACAATCCCTGGTTTCCGTACAACAAAACCCAAACAACCTGAAAACCGTCCATTTCAATCCTACTCCAAGGCCATAGCCTCTAAACAACCCAAAAAAAAAAAAAAGTGAGAGGACAGAATTACCTTAACAAAACTAGATAAAGAAACCACGTCGCACGTCATGACTCCAGTGGTTCCGGTGAGGAGGAGCAGTTTGCAAATTCTCTTAGCGGAATCTTCGAACTGGATCGTTAACGAATTCGCCACTTCCAGCCACCGATCACGTTCCCGGGCACTCGCCCAACTCCAAAAAAGCGTTCATAAAGCTGGCCGATGAAATGACTCTTAAATCAACACATTCACTATTATTCAGTGGAACTGTAGAGGTCTTAGGAGTAAGCAAGCACAACTGTCACTGTTGCTTGCATTATATTGGCCATCCGTTATCCGTCTACAAGAGACCAATCTGAACAGTACAGTCGAAGATTGTGATGTTTTAGATAACTATCACCTGTATAGAAGAGATGAAGATCATGGGGTAGCCATTTATGTACACCAAAGCTTACCCCATACAGGAGTGACTTTAAGTTCCACTCTAAAAGCTGTCGCATGTAGAGTAAAATTCAGTAACACATACCTGGCCATCTGTTCGATATATTGTCCCGGATCCAGTGCACTTCATAATGATGCACTAAACTTGCTTTCAGAACAACTAAGTTATAGCAAATTAATCTTAGGCGAGTTTAATGCTCATTATTATGAGTGGGAAAACTAACGGGCAAACTACAGAGGGAAACAAATGGTCGTCAATTGTGATCTCGTTCTTCTGAACAATGGTAGTGGAACACGTGTAGATCATCGGACAGGAAACATCTCAGCCATCGACCTATCTTTGTCATCCCCAGATATACTAAATTACATCACTTGGGGTACTTATGACGACTCCTTGGGGAGTGACCACTTCCCAATCTGTCTTTCTTATACATGCGACAATATTACCAGACCGTCTCCGTTTAGATTTACTTATAAGAAAGCAGACTGGGGGTCATTCTCAAGACAAGCCGTCCTAGATATATCTGGAGATGACATTGACGCAAAGGTCAATAATATAACCAGTACCATCCTCGGGGCTGCTGAGGCCTCTATTCCTAAGATTCCTGCAATTTCCACAAAACATAGGAGTTCATTGTTGGACACCAGATTGCCGAAATGAACTACGTGAGCGCAATAGGAGGTATAGGATTTTAGACCAAGGTGCCTCAAATAACAACTTCATTTCATATAAACAAGCGAGGGATCAGGCAAGAAGAACAATACGACAAGCCAAAAGACTCCCGGCGTAGCTATGTTTCAACTGTCAATAAGGACACACCCAGCAGCCAGGTCTGGTCCACGGTTAAGAAAATAAGAAAATTCAAACCCCCACAACTGGACGCACAGTCCGGCATCATAGACAACCCGGTTGACATAGTCAACAAACTCACTAGGAGTTTACATGAGAAAGACAGACAACATGAGGCCTGATTGGCCCCCATCTGGGTTGCTTGGTTAAAAAAAGGGGATGATTTTAACTTGACAAGAAAATGTAATTCCGCTCGGCAGTATTTTTAAGCTATCACCAACTCTCGCTGCTGCACATTAGTCTTCTAGTGTCCCCGTTACAGCTGCCACTTATGCAGTTTATTTCTAGCGTTTTTCGCAGGGTATAACTGAATTTATAAGACATCTGTCTAAACAACTTTTGAAGGTATTTATAATCTTAGCATTCACTACGTCTGACGGTAATTTATTCCAGTGCTATAGGAAAAGAAGCTTTTTCCCACATCCATACTACATCTTTCAGCTTTGAGTTTTATTCCATTTGTCCTTGTAACCGTATTTTCTTGTACTTCGAAAAGATGTTTGTGATTTACTTTATCGAACTTGTTCAGAATTTTGAACATGAGTCGCCGCGAAGTCTACGTTTTCTAAGGGAGAGGAGATCCAATCGTTTTAGCCTCTGTGTATGGGATGAATTTTGTCGCGCATCTTTGTACTTGCTCTAATTTTTCCTCGCCTTTTTCATAGTTTGGGGACCAAAACTGGACTGAGTATTCAAGTTGTGGTCTTGCTAGAGAATCATAAAGTGTGAGAATTGTTTCTGGTGTCTTGTAATCCATGTTCTCTGGCTATGAAACCTAACATTTGGTTGTCTGTTTTACTTGCTGCTTGACACTGTCTAGTGCACTTCAGATTGTTGCTACTGACAACTCCAAGGTCCTTTTTTTCGCTTACTTTAGTTAGAGAGGTTCCGAACAGTTTGTAGTCATAACGTTTATTCTTATCTCCAAAGTGCATAACTTTACACTTGTCCACATTAAACTTCATTTGCCATCTGTCTGACCACTCTGATAGTAAGTTAAGATCTCTCTGAATCATTTCGTTGTCCCGCCTGTTTACAGCTCTACCTCCTAATTTGGCATCGTCAGCAGATTTGGAGATCTTAGATATGAGACCGAGTTCTATGTCATTAACGTAAATTATGAAAAGAATTGGTTTTAGGACCGACCCCTGTAGCACACCACATCTCTAGTCAATCTGAAGCTTCGCCGTTTAACACTACACGCTGCTTTCTTCCGGTAAGCCAGTCTCTGATCTGAGTGCAGAGTTCTTCACCGATTCCGTGTGCTTTGAGTTTATGTAAAAGTCTCTTGAGATACTTTCTCGAAAGCCTTTTGGAAATCTAGATATACTACATCAGACGGTACTTTTTCGTCCCAATTTTGATTACATTGAAAAATTCCAGCAAATTTTTGTCAGGATCTTCTATTGCGGATACCGTTTTGGTTGTCCAATATAATTTTGCTATCTTTTCAGAAACGTGACAATTGTATTTCGCATGATTTTTTTTTCCATCATTTTACCTAACACCGAAGTAAGACTAATTGGGCGGTAGTTCAAGGCACACATTTCGTCTCCTTTTTCGTATATAGGAATAACATGCTAGTTTCCAGTCAGTTGGTACTTGACTATCCGATAGAGATTTGTTGAATATTCTAATGGGGTATATCGGCTGTCTCCTGACCTCCTTTAAAAATCTTGAAGCTGAGTTATCTGGTCCGGTGGATTTGTGAGGATTTCATTGGTCTAGGTATTTAAGTGCTTCAGAACTCTTTATTTCTCTAACCTTCAATTCTTCTTCATCGGATCCGTGAAACATTTTCATTGGGTGCGGTATTCGAGATGTTTCTTCAATCGTGAATACGGAGTTAAGAGAGTAATTTAGTATGGTAGCCATTTCCTTGTCAGTAGTTAGTGTGTCATGTTCGCTTCGTAATGGTCCAATTCCTAACAACAACTGACTTTGCCACAGAAGATAATAACCGAAGCTATAACAAAATATTTACAATCAACATATTACTTCTTGCCCTGGAATCTTGTAAAGGTTCCAGCCCGGGATCCAGCGGGATTACGTACGAGATGACTCAGCATCTTGGTCAGGGCCGCCAACCTGACTAAGCTTAGTGTTGTACAATGAGATTTGGACGTATCGAACGTTTCCAGCCTCATGGCACTTTGCGCACGTCATCCCCATCCCAAAAGGTTCCGGACGCCTTACCATCACAAATGCGTTTCATTGCATTGACAAGCTGTATTTGTCAGGTCATACAGAGAATGGTTAATAAAAGGCTTTTTTTTCTTAGAATCACGATTTTTATTAAATGGTCAACAGTGTGCTTTCCGTAAAAACAAAGCCACAATGGATCATTTGATATATCTAGAAAGTAGCATTTTAGATTCAATTACAAGAAAATATAATAATGTAATTGGAGTATTTTTAGAATTAGAAAAAAGCCTATGACATGACATGTCGAAACGGAATCTTAGCAGACTTTATGCTGTTAGTTAGAAAGGTTATTTACCCATATTTATCATTGATTTTTTGAAAGACGGAACATTTGCTGTCAAGACTGCAGTACTTGTCACCTCAGTCATCTGTGTCCAAGAAGATGGGGTGCCGCAAGCCAGTGTTCTGAGCCCAACACTACTTAATATGATGATCAACTACATTCTGTCTTCAGCTTCCGTTCCTCGAAATCTTAAATACTCACTTTATGCTAACGATTGTGTAGTGTGGCACTGCTCCCATAACGCACAATTTTAAGCTGAACTGGTTAAGTTGCGCTCGAGGCCGTTCATCACTGGGCGGTACAGTGGGGATTTAGGTTTTCAGCAGCACCAAGTATCGCTGTTGTGTTTACCCGTTAAAATATTGTCCCGAATTTACAGTTGAAATATGATAACATGATCCCCTTCCGAAATAACGTTAAGTTCTTAGGTTTGAACTTTGATAAGAGATCAAATTGGAAATATCACACTGAATATTTGACAACAAATTTTAATAAAAGGCGGACTATTTTCAAATGTCTTTCAGGTTCCTACTGGGGAACCGACAGAAAATCTTTGTTAATGGTCTACAAGTCCCTAATTAGATTTAAGTCAGACTATAGCTCCCAGGTGTATGCTTCGGATGAGTCAGAACAAATGTGTGCGAATGTGCCTCGGAGCCCTTTCATGTACTGAGTCACACGGTTGGAAGTTGAAGCAAATGTACCTCCTCTCCGGCTGCGTCGAGATATGTAAACTGTGAAGTGTTGTATTCTGATGGCAAGGAGGAACAACACTTCTGCACGTTGCCTCATTCAACAGTAGGAACAATTTGTCGACAGAGGCGTCAGGTCCCTGGCCCTCAGAGTCCAGTTCCTCAATGAGAACTCTGGTGAATGAAGTGGACACGCTGGTCAAGAACGAAGTTCTGGCTCCCTGGGAGCAAAGGGAAGTAAAAGTGATAACAGTGACTCCCTGGGAAGAAAGTGAACGCGCCGGAGAGTGAGGTACACCACCGCTTTCGGAATATAATAGAGCATCTGTCTTGTGTCCACTGCTACATTGATAGTGGCTGCACAACGGATGAAACCGTCAGTGCAAGTGTGTGGTCTGTTGAATGTTCCCTCGGATACCGTTTACCAATATATATATATATATATATATATATATATATATATATATATATATATATATATATATATATATATATATGTTGGAAAGGATCAAAATTTTGCGCGTGATCAAGATATTCCTATGAGTCCACGGGGAAAATGAAACACGATAAGTTCCCAAGTGCACTTTCGTGTAATAATCACATCATCAGGGGAGACACAAGAAAGAAATATAACAGTCAGTTGATATACATCGAAGAGATGAAGCTAGGACGCCATTTGGTAAACATGTGATTGTCCAAAACATACAACGAGCGCTCATAAACTTATCATTTTACAAATCTTATCAACAATAAAGTTATCTAATTTGTACAGACCATCACTAATATTAAGATTATAATTCTTTGTGTATTTAATAATAGAAGATTCAATGATATTTCTCTTGATAATAGAGTTAGAGTTAACAACTGAGATGGCGTTACTCCAGTCAATACAATGATCATAGTTTTTAACATGGTTAAACTAGGCATTTGATTCTTGTCCCGTTCTTATACTATATTTATGTTGCTTAAGTTTAACAGAAAGATCCTTTCCAGTCTGACCAACATAAAATTTATCACAGTTTCCACAAGGAACTTTATAGATGCAACCAAGAGAATTTTCTGGTGAATTCCTGATTAAGATATTCTTTATAGTATTATTGTTGCTAAAGGCAACATTTACATTAAAGGATTTAAGCAACATGGGAAGCAAAGTGAAATTATTATTAAAAGGGAGAACTAAAAGATTCTTGGTGTCAATGGGAGGTTTGGGCTCAACTCTATAAAATGATTTCTTTGCTAACTTAAGGGATTTATCAATGAAAGATCTAGGGTACTTTAACTTAGATCCAATAGAATATATCTTCTCAAACTCATCATCAATAAACTCTGGACTGCAAATACGTAATGCCCTTAGGAACATAGATTGAAATGATGATAATTTAACTCTGTCATGTTGAGATGAGTAATAATGGATATATGAGCATACATTGGTGGGTTTTCTGTATATGCTAAACTTAAACTTGTTTCCTTGTTTATGGATCATGCAATCTAAAAATGGTAACATACCATTATTTTCATTTTCTACAGTAAATTTCATGGAAGGTACTAAATTGTTAAGTAAGGGGAGAAATATTTGTAAATTTTCATTTGTTGGCAAAACACAAAGAACATCATCTACATACCTAAACCAAATCGCATTAGAAGGTAAGATATCCTTTAGTAATTTTGTTTCAAAAAATTCCATATAAAGGTTACTTAGTACAGATGAAAGAGGGTTACCCATTGCCATACCAAATTTTTGAGCATAATAATTTCCATTAAATTGAAATACACAGTCTTTTATACACAATTTTATCAGTTCAATGAAATTAGACTTTGAAACAGGTAAATGAATATCATCCAAGACATCAAATAAATATTCTAAAAGGTCATCAACTGGAACTTTAGTGAAAAGTGAGGAAACATCAAAGCTAACTAGTTTGAAATCAAAATCAATATTGATATTGTTTAGCTTGTTGACTAAATCTACATTGTTCATGATATTAGAATTTGATACCTTACCCACTAAAGGGCTTAATAAGGAAACTAACCATTTTGATGATTTATATGTGATGGAGCCTACTGAACTCACTATAGGTCTTGCTGAAAAATTTTGTTTATGTCTTTTGATAAGTCCATACATATATTGCAATGAAGGGGGCAAAGATGACAAATTTTTGATAAGAGAAATGTTACCTTTCAACAACAACTTCATTTCTTTATTGAAGTGAGAATTAACTGCTTATAAGGTATTTTTACTACGTTTAGAAAATGTTGTGTTATGATATAGAAGATCATTCATTTTAGAAGCAGTTATTTCTTTGTCCCCTTCATTGCCATATATGTATGGACTTATCAAAACACATAATCAAAATTTTCCAGCAAGACCTATAGTGAGTTCAGTAGGCTCCATCACACATAAATTATCAAAATGGTTAGTTTCCTTATTAAGCCCTTTAGTGGGTAAGGTATCAAATTCTAATATCATGAACAATGTAGATTTAGTCAACAAGCTAAACAAAATCAATAATGATTTTGATATCAAACTAGTTAGCTTTGATGTTTCCTCACTTTTCACTAAAGTTCCAGTTGATGACCTTTTAGAATATTTATTTGATATCTTGGATGATATTCATTTACCTGTTTCAAAGTCTAATATCATTGAACTGATAAAATTGTGTATAAAAGACTGTGTATTTCAATTTAAAGGAGATTATTATGCTCAAAAATTTGGTATGTCAATGGGTAATCCTCTTTCACCTGTACTAAGTAACCTTTATATGGAATTTTTTGAAACAAAATTACTAAAGGATATCTTACCTTCTAATGCAGTTTGGTTTAGGTATGTAGATGATGTTCTTTGTGTTTGGCTAACAAATGAAAATTTACAAATATTTCTCCCCTTACTTAACAATTTAGTACCTTCCATGAAATTTACTGTAGAAAATGAAAATAATGGTATGTTACCATTTTTAGATTGCATGATCCATAGACAAGGAAACAAGTTTAAGTTTAGCATATACAGAAAACCCACCAATGTATGCTCATATATCCATTATTACTCATCTCAACATGACAGAGTTAAATTATCATCATTTCAATCTATGTTCCTAAGGGCATTACGTATTTGCAGTCCAGAGTTTATTGATGATGAGTTTGAGAAGATATATTCTATTGGATCTAAGTTAAAGTACCCTAGATCTTTCATTGATAAATCCCTTAAGTTAGCAAAGAAATCATTTTATAGAGTTGAGCCCAAACCTCCCATTGACACCAAGAATCTTTTAGTTCTCCCTTTTGATAATAATTTCACTTTGCTTCCCATGTTGCTTAAATCCTTTAATGTAAATGTTGCCTTTAGCAACAATAATACTATAAAGAATATCTTAATCAGGAATTCACCAGAAAATTCTCTTGGTTGCATCTATAAAGTTCCTTGTGGAAACTGTGATAAATTTTATGTTGGTCAGACTGGTAAGGATCTTTCTGCTAGACTTAAGCAACATAAATATAGTATAAGAACGGGACAAGCATCAAATGCCTTGTTTAATCATGTTAAAAACTATGATCACTGTACTGACTGGAGTAACGCCATCTCAGTTGTTAACTCTAACTCTATTACCAAGAGAAATATCATTGAATCTTCTATTATTAAATACACAAAGAATTATAATCTTAATATTAGTGATGGTCTGTACAAATTAGATAACTTTATTGTTGATAAGATTTGTAAAATGATGTTTATGAACGCTCATTGTATGTTTTGGACAATCACATGTTTACCAAATGGCGTCCTAGCTTCGTTTCTTCCATGTATATCAACTGACTGTTATATTTCTTTCTTGTGTCTCCCCTGATGATGTGATTATTACACGAAAGTGCACTTGGGAACTTATCGTGTTTCATTTTCCCCGTGGACTCATAGGAATATATATATATATATATATATATATATATATATATATATATATATATATATATATATATATATATATATTATATTTTTTTTATTATACTTTGTCGCTGTCTCCCGCGTTTGCGAGGTAGCGCAAGGAAACAGACGAAAGAAATGGCCCAACCCCCCCCCATACACATGTATATACATACGTCCACACACGCAAATATACATACCTACACAGCTTTCCATGGCTTACCCCAGACGCTTCACATGCCTTGATTCAATCCACTGACAGCACGTCAACCCCGGTATACCACATCGCTCCAATTCACTCTATTCCTTGCCCTCCTTTCACCCTCCTTCATGTTCAGGCCCTGATCACACAAAATCTTTTTCACTCCATCTTTCCACCTCCAATTTGGTCTCCCTCTTCTCCTTGTTCCCTCCACCCCCGACACATATATCCTCTTGGTCAATCTTTCCTCACTCATCCTCTCCATGTGCCCAAACCACTTCAAAACACCCTCTTCTGCTCTCTCAACCACGCTCTTTTTATTTCCACACATCTCTCTTACCCTTACGTTACTCACTCGATCAAACCACCTCACACCACACATTGTCCTCAAACATCTCATTTCCAGCACATCCATCCTCCTGCGCACAACTCTATCCATAGCCCACGCCTCGCAACCATACAACATTGTTGGAACCACTATTCCTTCAAACATACCCATTTTTGCTTTCCGAGATAATGTTCTCGACTTCCACACATTCTTCAAGGCCCCCAGAATTTTCGCCCCCTCCCCCACCCTATGATACACTTCCGCTTCCATGGTTCCATCCGCTGCCAGATCCACTCCCAGATATCTAAAACACTTCACTTCCTCCAGTTTTTCTCCATTCAAACTCACCTCCCAATTGACTTGACCCTCAACCCTACTGTACCTAATAACCTTGCTCTTATTCACATTTACTCTTAACTTTCTTCTTCCACACACTTTACCAAACTCAGTCACCAGCTTCTGCAGTTTCTCACATGAATCAGCCACCAGCGCTGTATCGTCAGCGAACAACAACTGACTCACTTCCCAAGCTCTCTCATCCCCAACAGACTTCATACTTGCCTCTCTTTCCAAAACTCTTGCATTCACCTCCCTAACAACCCCATCCATAAACAAATTAAACAACCATGGAGACATCACACACCCCTGCCGCAAACTTACATTCACTGAGAACCAATCACTTTCCTCTCTTCCTACACGTACACATGCCTTACATCCTCGATAAAAACTTTTCACTGCTTCTAACAACTTTCCTCCCACACCATATATTCTTAATACCTTCCACAGAGCATCTCTATCAACTCTATCATATGCCTTCTCCAGATCCATAAATGCTACATACAAATCCATTTGCTTTTCTAAGTATTTCTCACATACATTCTTCAAAGCAAACACCTGATCCACACATCCTCTACCACTTCTGAAACCACACTGCTCTTCCCCAATCTGATGCTCTGTACATACCTTCACCCTCTCAATCAATACCCTCCCATATAATTTACCAGGAATACTCAACAAACTTATACCTCTGTAATTTGAGCATTCACTCTTATCCCCTTTGCCTTTGTACTTATTTATATCTCGCTTTTTAAACCAGGTATTCCCAATCACCAGTCCTTTTTCAGCACATAAATCTACAAGCTCTTCACCATTTCCATTTACAACACTGAACACCCCATGTATACCAATTATTCCCTCAACTGCCACATTGCTCACCTTTACATTCAAATCACCCATCACTATAACCCGGTCTTGTGCATCAAAACCACTAACACACTCATTCAGCTGCTCCCAAGACACTTGCCTCTCATGATCTTTCTTCTCATGCCCAGGTGCATATGCACCAATAATCACCCATCTCTCTCCATCAACTTTCAGTTTTACCCATATTAATTACATTCTGTCATACTCCCACAACTCCTGTTTCAGGAGTACTGCTACTCCTTCCCTTGCTCTTGTCCTCTCACTAACCCCTGACTTTACTCCCAAGACATTTCCAAACCACTCTTCCCCTTTACCCTTGAGCTTCGTTTCACTCAGAGCCAAAACATCCAGGTTCCTTTCCTCAAACATACTACCTATCTCTCCTTTTTTCACATCTTGGTTACATCCACACACATCTAGACACCCCAATCTGAGTCTACGAGGAGGATGAGCACTCCCCGCGTGACTCCTTCTGTTTCCCATTTTTTAGAAAGTTAAAACACAAGGAGGGAAGGATTTCTGGCACCCCGCTCCCGTCCCCTCTAGTCGGCTTCAACGACACGTGAGGAATGCGTGGGAAGTATTCTTTTTTTTTTTTTTCCAAAAGAAGGAACAGAGGGGGGCCAGGTGAGGATATCCCACAAAGGCCCAGTCCTCTGTTCTTAACGCTACCTCGCTAATGCGGGAAATGGCGGATAGTTTAAAAGAAAAAGAAAGATATATATATATATATATATATACACACACATACACACATATACACACACACACACACACACACATATATATATATATATATATATATATATATATATATATATATATATATATATATATATATATATATATATATATATACATATGAAAAATGTAAGAAATAATTTAGAAAACTGAAACTTCTAGCTTGAAATAAAATGAAAAATTTTCTTTTTCTTTTATACTATTCGCCATTTCCCGCATTAGCGAGGTAGCGTTGAGAACAGAGGACTGGGCCCTTGAGGGAATATCCTCACCTGGGCCCCTTCTCTGTTCCCTCTTTTAGAAAATTAAAAAAAAAAGTGAGAGGGGAGGATTTCCAGCCCCCCGCTCCCTCCCCTTTTAGTCGCCTTCTACGACACGCAGGGAATACGTGGGAAGTATTCTTTCTCCCCTATCCCCAGGGATATAAAAATGAAAAATGAATGTCACATAATGGTTCAACCTCTGGCTATGGAAAAGGGAAATGTATAATTTATTTACACAAACGTCAATAGTAGTTTTCATCAATTTAACCACTTATCATACTGCCTGGTCCACTTCTCTTATCATGAAACTGGAATATTGTTTTATGATGTTTCTCAATTGTCTTCATTACACAAAGCACAACCATATCTTGGACACATGAGGGTAGGTAGTTGGTCATCCGCCATAATAAAGCCTTGACAGACCAAAAGTTTATCTGGACCTCAACTTTTCCAGTACATTCATGAAAAATACCTTTTTGCTTTCCATCTCTATCACTTTGAAAAATGCTCCCTTTGTTCACATTTCAATGAAAGAATAAATTTCAATGTCTAAGCTACATTCTTTTCCAATTTCACTATTTTCTTGTCAGAGCACCATGTATGAAAACTATCACTCCAGTAGCACAACTATAAACATTTACTTCCCCTTTAAAAAAAAAAAAAAAATATATATATATATATATATATATATATATATATATATATATATATATATATATATATATATATATATTATTTGTTGATAAAGTCATAGAATACTTAATCAAATCCAGTCACGTTAAAGCAGTTATTTTTTCAGATTCGTTATCGGCTCTTAAACAATAAACTCCTGTTTCACAGAGTCGAATGAAGCTCAGGGTAATTCATTAACAAACTACATTCATGTGTAAAAGATATCAATCTTGATATGGGTACCTGGTGGGTCATTGTAAACATATCGGCAATGCACAAGCTGACATGTTGGATAAATGTGCCTCAGAACTCGGGAGGTCATCTCGATCCCCCGGGAGCTGGGGTCCTGCCTTTACTTGGGGAAGAAATCCACATTTCTTCTGTGACAAACAAAACAGAATAGAGGAAGTCGTGCTGGCCCGCTGACGTCAAAACTGTGCCTATGCAACTCGCCTTCAACCCTTATAGACGACACATTTCCTCCCAGATGCTCCACATGCAACACAATCTTATCAGTAAATCATATTATTCACTGCAATAATTACACATAAAGAAAAAATTAGAAGATTAATTCCATGAAAATAAAACTAATTCTGACCTGTCAAATATCCTTACAGATAATAACAATCTTATAGATAAGCTGATTATCTTTCTCAAGGAAACTGACTGGAGTGAATAGCTCACTGATGCTAGTACTGCTGTGGTGTTGGACTGTTGAATCATGTTCACTATAGCCTATGTGCATGTGATGATGGACGCCTTTCTCTCATCTTTACTGTCACTTTCCCAGTTCCTTATTGCATCTGCAAAATAGATGCTGTACCACAGGGTAGTGTTTGGCTGCCACGTTGGTGCAATATCCACAAACACCTCTCTCCGTCTCTCTCAACCCTTAACATTTACATTATCTGAAATAGAGATGTATATGTATTTTAGTTTTCCCTGGGGATAGGGGAGAAAGAATACTTACCACGTATTCCCTGCGTGTCGTAGAAGGCGACTAAAAGGGAAGGGAGCGGGGGGCTGGAAATCCTCCCCTCTCGTTTTTTTTTTTTTTTTCCAAATGAAGGAACAGAGAAGAGGTCCAGGTGAGGATATTCCCTCAAAGGCCCAGTCCTCTGTTCTTAACGCTACCTCGCTATCGCGGGAAATAGCGAATAGTATGAAAAAAAAAAAAAAAAAAATATATATATATATATATATATATATATATATATATATATATATATATATTATCCCTGGGGATAGGGGAGAAAGAATACTTCCCACGTATTCCCTGCGTGTCGTAGAAGGCGACTAAAAGGGGAGGGAGCGGGTGGCTGGAAATCCTCCCCTTTCTTGTTTTTTTTAATTTTCCAAAAGATGGAACAGAGAAGGGGGTCAGGTGAGGATATTCCCTCTAAGGCCCAGTTCTCTGTTCTTAATGCTACCTCGCTAACGCGGGAAATGGCAAATAGTATGAAAAAAAAAAATGTATTTTAGTATTCACAGCAATATAGCATATATGGGATAATAGGCTATAGGGACTATAAATTGTCACGTTAAAAAGGGTTGCAACCCTAATGACCTTTTTCATAAGTCGCTGCCGTAAAACCCAACAATCAGAACGACAAAACATCAGCTGCTGGTGCTGTGGAGTGAGCGAGGTGACTCCCGGGGATGTGGCCGGATTGTCGAGAGGCGAGGAGTGGTAGATTGATTTGTGACGGTGTCCCCGGCAAATTCATTGTGCACCCCATGTTCATCCTGTGAGCGGTAGCGCAAAAGGATTACAGGGGTCACAAAGGGTCTTAACCATACCCAAGTAAGGTGATATTACAAAAGATGTTACAATTCTTGTTTCAGTACATACATTCCCTAGTTTCATATGGTGAGTTTTACCAGCTAGATGCAAAAGTGAATACAAACTTAAGATTTCAGGCATCTTATAAAAAATAAGGTGTTTCGACATTTCTTGCAGGTTTTTTAGACCTATCCCTAAAAGGCTCATTTCTTCACATTCTAAGACAGTGTTCTAGTTTGTGTCCAAATATTTGACTACAAACTTTACTATTCACACGGTTAACATCTCCAGTTATGCCAAAGCACCAACACTGCCTATAGCCTAGCCTTAGTCTAGTAGTAACATCATGTGATATGCTGATCTTATTACTTTCTCCTTGGCTATGTTTAACTTCACATATTTCACTGTGATGGAAAATGTTTCTACTTAATCTTATGTGAACTCGTCTTCGTGCTTCAAAGCGGTCAATTAGTTATTTTCTATTTGCAGTTTTGAGGATTCTAATTGACAACCCAAGTGCATGTCTGGGTAAAGCATCAGCTTTGTCATGCTCACGGAGGCTTCTATGAGAGGAATCCATGACAATTTGATTGAATCCCTTTAGCAATAATGTCTGAGTATTTGTGTCTGACTTCAGAGACCAGCACGTTACATTCTGATCTCAGGGTGTAGTGAAGATAAAGAATCGGAGATAATTAACCTGTCTGCGGCAGATTTCTACCTGCTCGAGATCGATAAGTATGGCGTACAATTCAGTTGTAGAGGAGATGCCCAGTTTATTCTAACATTATTCTCTAATCTGTTACCATTGGGTTTGATCACAATGGCAGCACTGCCTGCCCTCCCAGTGGCAGAGTCGCGAGAACCGTCAGTATATACGCACTGAGCAATGTTATTGTCAGTCTGGAGATTCTGTATATGTTCAAGAGCACTAGTCTTTATTAAGTGTTGAAGGTGAATATTAAAAGCAATTGGTATCTTCTGATGACGTCAAAGAGTTACTGCCAGGGAGGCAGAAAATGCTGCTGCTACCTAATTCTATACAAATTATGTACACCAAACATTGTCATGTGGTTGGCTGTTATTTAGATTTATTAAGATTCAGTTGTGCCATGGCATATATGGTTTAACAGTTCTTTAGAGACAACACTACCTGCATCAACATGCAAGTTTCAGTCCAATCATAAGATTGATTTCAAGAATTTTGGCTTCATTGCTGAGAATAACCAAGTTCTTTCTCCATATTGAATACTTTAGTGGACTTCGGGCGACCAAGTATGATTCTTAAAGCTTCATTTTGCATTTTTTCAAGTGTGATGATACCTTTACTGATGTGAGGACCAACACTAGGGCGTGGTAATCTCTAAGATATCTGATATAAGCTAAATACATCATTTCAACAATTCTGATTTTTGAACCATATTTAGGACTATACCCTGCAACAGCTCTAATATCTCTGAGAGTTCCCAAATGCACTTTCGTGTAATAATCACATTAGCGGAGATACAAGAAAGAAATATATGTCAGCCGATGTACAACGAAGAGACGTAGCTAGGACTGTACGTTATAATTCTTATAGCCTTAATATTAGTGAAGGTCTATACAAAATGAATAGCTTTATTGTTGATAAACTTTGTAAACAATTCCTTTTCTTGTCCACATAATAAGTTAACGAACGGTCATTGTCAGCTGACATATATATCTTGTAGTGTTTCATTTTCCCCGTGGTTTCATAGGAATATACCTGATCACGCGCAAAACTGTGAGCCTTTCCAATATATATATATATATATATATATATATATATATATATATATATATATATATATATTATATTTTTTTTATTATACTTTGTCGCTGTCTCCCGCGTTTGCGAGGTAGCGCAAGGAAACAGACGAAAGAAATGGCCCAACCCCCCCCCATACACATGTATATACATACGTCCACACACGCAAATATACATACCTACACAGCTTTCCATGGCTTACCCCAGACGCTTCACATGCCTTGATTCAATCCACTGACAGCACGTCAACCCCGGTATACCACATCGCTCCAATTCACTCTATTCCTTGCCCTCCTTTCACCCTCCTTCATGTTCAGGCCCGATCACACAAAATCTTTTTCACTCCATCTTTCCACCTCCAATTTGGTCTCCCTCTTCTCCTTGTTCCCTCCACCCCCGACACATATATCCTCTTGGTCAATCTTTCCTCACTCATCCTCTCCATGTGCCCAAACCACTTCAAAACACCCTCTTCTGCTCTCTCAACCACGCTCTTTTTATTTCCACACATCTCTCTTACCCTTACGTTACTCACTCGATCAAACCACCTCACACCACACATTGTCCTCAAACATCTCATTTCCAGCACATCCATCCTCCTGCGCACAACTCTATCCATAGCCCACGCCTCGCAACCATACAACATTGTTGGAACCACTATTCCTTCAAACATACCCATTTTTGCTTTCCGAGATAATGTTCTCGACTTCCACACATTCTTCAAGGCCCCCAGAATTTTCGCCCCCTCCCCCACCCTATGATACACTTCCGCTTCCATGGTTCCATCCGCTGCCAGATCCACTCCCAGATATCTAAAACACTTCACTTCCTCCAGTTTTTCTCCATTCAAACTCACCTCCCAATTGACTTGACCCTCAACCCTACTGTACCTAATAACCTTGCTCTTATTCACATTTACTCTTAACTTTCTTCTTCCACACACTTTACCAAACTCAGTCACCAGCTTCTGCAGTTTCTCACATGAATCAGCCACCAGCGCTGTATCGTCAGCGAACAACAACTGACTCACTTCCCAAGCTCTCTCATCCCCAACAGACTTCATACTTGCCTCTCTTTCCAAAACTCTTGCATTCACCTCCCTAACAACCCCATCCATAAACAAATTAAACAACCATGGAGACATCACACACCCCTGCCGCAAACTTACATTCACTGAGAACCAATCACTTTCCTCTCTTCCTACACGTACACATGCCTTACATCCTCGATAAAAACTTTTCACTGCTTCTAACAACTTTCCTCCCACACCATATATTCTTAATACCTTCCACAGAGCATCTCTATCAACTCTATCATATGCCTTCTCCAGATCCATAAATGCTACATACAAATCCATTTGCTTTTCTAAGTATTTCTCACATACATTCTTCAAAGCAAACACCTGATCCACACATCCTCTACCACTTCTGAAACCACACTGCTCTTCCCCAATCTGATGCTCTGTACATACCTTCACCCTCTCAATCAATACCCTCCCATATAATTTACCAGGAATACTCAACAAACTTATACCTCTGTAATTTGAGCATTCACTCTTATCCCCTTTGCCTTTGTACTTATTTATATCTCGCTTTTTAAACCAGGTATTCCCAATCACCAGTCCTTTTTCAGCACATAAATCTACAAGCTCTTCACCATTTCCATTTACAACACTGAACACCCCATGTATACCAATTATTCCCTCAACTGCCACATTGCTCACCTTTACATTCAAATCACCCATCACTATAACCCGGTCTTGTGCATCAAAACCACTAACACACTCATTCAGCTGCTCCCAAGACACTTGCCTCTCATGATCTTTCTTCTCATGCCCAGGTGCATATGCACCAATAATCACCCATCTCTCTCCATCAACTTTCAGTTTTACCCATATTAATTACATTCTGTCATACTCCCACAACTCCTGTTTCAGGAGTACTGCTACTCCTTCCCTTGCTCTTGTCCTCTCACTAACCCCTGACTTTACTCCCAAGACATTTCCAAACCACTCTTCCCCTTTACCCTTGAGCTTCGTTTCACTCAGAGCCAAAACATCCAGGTTCCTTTCCTCAAACATACTACCTATCTCTCCTTTTTTCACATCTTGGTTACATCCACACACATCTAGACACCCCAATCTGAGTCTACGAGGAGGATGAGCACTCCCCGCGTGGCTCCTTCTGTTTCCCATTTTTTAGAAAGTTAAAACACAAGGAGGGAAGGATTTCTGGCACCCCGCTCCCGTCCCCTCTAGTCGGCTTCAACGACACGTGAGGAATGCGTGGGAAGTATTCTTTTTTTTTTTTTTTCCAAAAGAAGGAACAGAGGGGGGCCAGGTGAGGATATCCCACAAAGGCCCAGTCCTCTGTTCTTAACGCTACCTCGCTAATGCGGGAAATGGCGGATAGTTTAAAAGAAAAAGAAAGATATATATATATATATATATACACACACATACACACATATACACACACACACACACACACACATATATATATATATATATATATATATATATATATATATATATATATATATATATATATATATATATATATATATATACATATGAAAAATGTAAGAAATAATTTAGAAAACTGAAACTTCTAGCTTGAAATAAAATGAAAAATTTTCTTTTTCTTTTATACTATTCGCCATTTCCCGCATTAGCGAGGTAGCGTTGAGAACAGAGGACTGGGCCCTTGAGGGAATATCCTCACCTGGGCCCCTTCTCTGTTCCCTCTTTTAGAAAATTAAAAAAAAAAGTGAGAGGGGAGGATTTCCAGCCCCCCGCTCCCTCCCCTTTTAGTCGCCTTCTACGACACGCAGGGAATACGTGGGAAGTATTCTTTCTCCCCTATCCCCAGGGATATAAAAATGAAAAATGAATGTCACATAATGGTTCAACCTCTGGCTATGGAAAAGGGAAATGTATAATTTATTTACACAAACGTCAATAGTAGTTTTCATCAATTTAACCACTTATCATACTGCCTGGTCCACTTCTCTTATCATGAAACTGGAATATTGTTTTATGATGTTTCTCAATTGTCTTCATTACACAAAGCACAACCATATCTTGGACACATGAGGGTAGGTAGTTGGTCATCCGCCATAATAAAGCCTTGACAGACCAAAAGTTTATCTGGACCTCAACTTTTCCAGTACATTCATGAAAAATACCTTTTTGCTTTCCATCTCTATCACTTTGAAAAATGCTCCCTTTGTTCACATTTCAATGAAAGAATAAATTTCAATGTCTAAGCTACATTCTTTTCCAATTTCACTATTTTCTTGTCAGAGCACCATGTATGAAAACTATCACTCCAGTAGCACAACTATAAACATTTACTTCCCCTTTAAAAAAAAAAAAAAATATATATATATATATATATATATATATATATATATATATATATATATATATATATATATATATATATTATTTGTTGATAAAGTCATAGAATACTTAATCAAATCCAGTCACGTTAAAGCAGTTATTTTTTCAGATTCGTTATCGGCTCTTAAACAATAAACTCCTGTTTCACAGAGTCGAATGAAGCTCAGGGTAATTCATTAACAAACTACATTCATGTGTAAAAGATATCAATCTTGATATGGGTACCTGGTGGGTCATTGTAAACATATCGGCAATGCACAAGCTGACATGTTGGATAAATGTGCCTCAGAACTCGGGAGGTCATCTCGATCCCCCGGGAGCTGGGGTCCTGCCTTTACTTGGGGAAGAAATCCACATTTCTTCTGTGACAAACAAAACAGAATAGAGGAAGTCGTGCTGGCCCGCTGACGTCAAAACTGTGCCTATGCAACTCGCCTTCAACCCCTTATAGACGACACATTTCCTCCCAGATGCTCCACATGCAACACAATCTTATCAGTAAATCATATTATTCACTGCAATAATTACACATAAAGAAAAAATTAGAAGATTAATTCCATGAAAATAAAACTAATTCTGACCTTTCAAATATCCTTACAGATAATAACAATCTTATAGATAAGCTGATTATCTTTCTCAAGGAAACTGACTGGAGTGAATAGCTCACTGATGCTAGTACTGCTGTGGTGTTGGACTGTTGAATCATGTTCACTATAGCCTATGTGCATGTGATGATGGACGCCTTTCTCTCATCTTTACTGTCACTTTCCCAGTTCCTTATTGCAGCTGCAAAATAGATGCTGTACCACAGGGTAGTGTTTGGCTGCCACGTTGGTGCAATATCCACAAACACCTCTCTCCGTCTCTCTCAACCCTTAACATTTACATTATCTGAAATAGAGATGTATATGTATTTTAGTTTTCCCTGGGGATAGGGGAGAAAGAATACTTACCACGTATTCCCTGCGTGTCGTAGAAGGCGACTAAAAGGGAAGGGAGCGGGGGGCTGGAAATCCTCCCCTCTCGTTTTTTTTTTTTTTTTCCAAATGAAGGAACAGAGAAGAGGTCCAGGTGAGGATATTCCCTCAAAGGCCCAGTCCTCTGTTCTTAACGCTACCTCGCTATCGCGGGAAATAGCGAATAGTATGAAAAAAAAAAAAAAAAAATATATATATATATATATATATATATATATATATATATATATATATATATATATTATCCCTGGGGATAGGGGAGAAAGAATACTTCCCACGTATTCCCTGCGTGTCGTAGAAGGCGACTAAAAGGGGAGGGAGCGGGTGGCTGGAAATCCTCCCCTTTCTTGTTTTTTTTAATTTTCCAAAAGATGGAACAGAGAAGGGGGTCAGGTGAGGATATTCCCTCTAAGGCCCAGTTCTCTGTTCTTAATGCTACCTCGCTAACGCGGGAAATGGCAAATAGTATGAAAAAAAAAAATGTATTTTAGTATTCACAGCAATATAGCATATATGGGATAATAGGCTATAGGGACTATAAATTGTCACGTTAAAAAGGGTTGCAACCCTAATGACCTTTTTCATAAGTCGCTGCCGTAAAACCCAACAATCAGAACGACAAAACATCAGCTGCTGGTGCTGTGGAGTGAGCGAGGTGACTCCCGGGGATGTGGCCGGATTGTCGAGAGGCGAGGAGTGGTAGATTGATTTGTGACGGTGTCCCCGGCAAATTCATTGTGCACCCCATGTTCATCCTGTGAGCGGTAGCGCAAAAGGATTACAGGGGTCACAAAGGGTCTTAACCATACCCAAGTAAGGTGATATTACAAAAGATGTTACAATTCTTGTTTCAGTACATACATTCCCTAGTTTCATATGGTGAGTTTTACCAGCTAGATGCAAAAGTGAATACAAACTTAAGATTTCAGGCATCTTATAAAAAATAAGGTGTTTCGACATTTCTTGCAGGTTTTTTAGACCTATCCCTAAAAGGCTCATTTCTTCACATTCTAAGACAGTGTTCTAGTTTGTGTCCAAATATTTGACTACAAACTTTACTATTCACACGGTTAACATCTCCAGTTATGCCAAAGCACCAACACTGCCTATAGCCTAGCCTTAGTCTAGTAGTAACATCATGTGATATGCTGATCTTATTACTTTCTCCTTGGCTATGTTTAACTTCACATATTTCACTGTGATGGAAAATGTTTCTACTTAATCTTATGTGAACTCGTCTTCGTGCTTCAAAGCGGTCAATTAGTTATTTTCTATTTGCAGTTTTGAGGATTCTAATTGACAACCCAAGTGCATGTCTGGGTAAAGCATCAGCTTTGTCATGCTCACGGAGGCTTCTATGAGAGGAATCCATGACAATTTGATTGAATCCCTTTAGCAATAATGTCTGAGTATTTGTGTCTGACTTCAGAGACCAGCACGTTACATTCTGATCTCAGGGTGTAGTGAAGATAAAGAATCGGAGATAATTAACCTGTCTGCGGCAGATTTCTACCTGCTCGAGATCGATAAGTATGGCGTACAATTCAGTTGTAGAGGAGATGCCCAGTTTATTCTAACATTATTCTCTAATCTGTTACCATTGGGTTTGATCACAATGGCAGCACTGCCTGCCCTCCCAGTGGCAGAGTCGCGAGAACCGTCAGTATATACGCACTGAGCAATGTTATTGTCAGTCTGGAGATTCTGTATATGTTCAAGAGCACTAGTCTTTATTAAGTGTTGAAGGTGAATATTAAAAGCAATTGGTATCTTCTGATGACGTCAAAGAGTTACTGCCAGGGAGGCAGAAAATGCTGCTGCTACCTAATTCTATACAAATTATGTACACCAAACATTGTCATGTGGTTGGCTGTTATTTAGATTTATTAAGATTCAGTTGTGCCATGGCATATATGGTTTAACAGTTCTTTAGAGACAACACTACCTGCATCAACATGCAAGTTTCAGTCCAATCATAAGATTGATTTCAAGAATTTTGGCTTCATTGCTGAGAATAACCAAGTTCTTTCTCCATATTGAATACTTTAGTGGACTTCGGGCGACCAAGTATGATTCTTAAAGCTTCATTTTGCATTTTTTCAAGTGTGATGATACCTTTACTGATGTGAGGACCAACACTAGGGCGTGGTAATCTCTAAGATATCTGATATAAGCTAAATACATCATTTCAACAATTCTGATTTTTGAACCATATTTAGGACTATACCCTGCAACAGCTCTAATATCTCTGAGAGTTCCCAAATGCACTTTCGTGTAATAATCACATTAGCGGAGATACAAGAAAGAAATATATGTCAGCCGATGTACAACGAAGAGACGTAGCTAGGACTGTACGTTATAATTCTTATAGCCTTAATATTAGTGAAGGTCTATACAAAATGAATAGCTTTATTGTTGATAAACTTTGTAAACAATTCCTTTTCTTGTCCACATAATAAGTTAACGAACGGTCATTGTCAGCTGACATATATATCTTGTAGTGTTTCATTTTCCCCGTGGTTTCATAGGAATATACCTGATCACGCGCAAAACTGTGAGCCTTTCCAATATATATATATATATATATATATATATATATATATATATATATATATATATATATATTTTTTTTTTTTTTTTTTTGCCGCTGTCTCCCGCGTTTGCGAGGTAGCGCAAGGAAACAGACGAAAGAAAATGGCCCAATCCACCCCCATACACATGTATATACATACGTCCACACACGCAAATATACATACCTACACAGCTTTCCATGGTTTACCCCAGACGCTTCACATGCCCTGATTCAATCCACTGACAGCACGTCAACCCCGGTATACCACATCGCTCCAATTCACTCTATTCCTTGCCCTCCTTTCACCCTCCTGCATGTTCAGGTCCCGATCACACAAAATCTTTTTCACTCCATCTTTCCACCTCCAATTTGGTCTCCCTCTTCTCCTCGTTCCCTCCACCTCCGACACATATATCCTCTTGGTCAATCTTTCCTCACTCATTCTCTCCATGTGCCCAAACCATTTCAAAACACCCTCTTCTGCTCTCTCAACCACGGTCTTTTTATTTCCACACATCTCTCTTACCCTTACGTTACTTACTCGATCAAAGCACCTCACACCACACATTGTCCTCAAACATCTCATTTCCAGCACATCCATCCTCCTGCGCACCACTCTATCCATAGCCCACGCCTCGCAACCATACAACATTGTTGGAACCACTATTCCTTCAAACATACCTATTTTTGCTTTCTAACAACTTTCCTCCCACACCATATATTCTTAATACCTTCCACAGAGCATCTCTATCAACTCTATCATATGCCTTCTCCAGATCCATAAATGCTACATACAAATCCATTTGCTTTTCTAAGTATTTCTCACATACATTCTTCAAAGCAAACACCTGGTCTACACATCCTCTACCACTTCTGAAACCACACTGCTCTTCCCCAATCTATATATATATATATATATATATATATATATATATATATATATATATATATATATATATATATATATATTATTCCCTGGGGATAGGGGAGAAAGAATACTTCCCACGTATTCCCTGCGTGTCGTAGAAGGCGACTAAAAGGGGAGGGAGCGGGGGGCTGGAAATCCTCCCCTCTCACTTTTTTTTTTAATTTTCCAAAAGAGGGAACAGAGAAGGGGCCCAGGTGAGGATATTCCCTCAAGGGCCCAGTCCTCTGTTCTCAACGCTACCTCGTTAATGCGGGAAATGGCGAATAGTATGAAAGAAAAGAAATATATATATATATATATATATATATATATATATATATATATATATATATATATATATATATATATATATATATATATATATATATATATACCAAACTCAGTCACCAGCTTCTGCAGTTTCTCACATGAATCAGCCACCAGTATCATCAGCGAACAACAACTGACTCACTTCCCAAGCTCTCTCATCCCCAACAGACTTCATACTTGCCCCTCTTTCCAAAACTCTTGCATTCACCTCCCTAACAACCCCATCCATAAACAAATTAAACAACCATGGAGACATCACACACCCCTGCCGCAAACCTACATTCACTGAGAACCAATCACTTTCCTCTCTTCCTACACGTACATCCTCGATAAAAACTTTTCACTGCTTCTAACAACTTGCCTCCCACACCATATATTCTTAATACCTTCCACAGAGCATCTCTGTCAACTCTATCATATGCCTTCTCCAGATCCATAAATGCTGGTAAAGTGTGTGAAAGAAGAAAGTTAAGAGTAAATGTGAATAAGAGCAAGGTTATTAGGTACAGTAGGGTTGAGGGTCAAGTCAATTGGGAGGTGAGTTTGAATGGAGAAAAACTGGAGGAAGTAAAGTGTTTTGGATATCTGGGAGTGGATCTGGCAGCGGATGGAACCATGGAAGCGGAAGTGGATCATAGGATGGGGGAGGGGGCGAAAATTCTGGGGGCCTTGAAGAATGTGTGGAAGTCGAGAACATTATCTCGGAAAGCAAAAATGGGTATGTTTGAAGGAATAGTGGTTCCAACAATGTTGTATGGTTGCGAGGCGTGGGCTATGGATAGAGTTGTGCGCAGGAGGATGGATGTGCTGGAAATGAGATGTTTGAGGACAATGTGTGGTGTGAGGTGGTTTGATTGAGTGAGTAACGTAAGGGTAAGAGAGATGTGTGGAAATAAAAAGAGCGTGGTTGAGAGAGCAGAAGAGGGTGTTTTGAAGTGGTTTGGGCACATGGAGAGAATGAGTGAGGAAAGATTGACCAAGAGGATATATGTGTCGGAGGTGGAGGGAACGAGGAGAAGAGGGAGACCAAATTGGAGGTGGAAAGATGGAGTGAAAAAGATTTTGTGTGATCGGGGCCTGAACATGCAGGAGGGTGAAAGGAAGGCAAGGAATAGAGTGAATTGGAGCGGTGTGGTATACCGGGGTTGACGTGCTGTCAGTGGATTGAATCAAGGCATGTGAAGCGTCTGGGGTAAACCATGGAAAGCTGTGTAGGTATGTATATTTGCGTGTGTGGACGTATGTATATACATGTGTATGGGGGGTTGGGCCATTTCTTTCGTCTGTTTCCTTGCACTACCTCGCAAACGCGGGAGACAGCGACAAAGTATAATAAAAAAAAAATATATATATATATTGGAAAGGATCACAATTTTGCGCGTGATCAGGTATATTCCTATGAAACCACGGGGAAAATGAAACACTACAAGATATATATGTCAGCTGACAATGACCGTTCGTTAACTTATTATGTGGACAAGAAAAGGAATTGTTTACAAGGTTTATCAACAATAAAGCTATTCATTTTGTATAGACGTATTCCCTGCGTGTCGTAGAAGGCGACTAAAAGGGAAGGGAGCGGGGGGGCTGGAAATCCTCCCCTCTCTTTTTTTTTTTTTTTTTTTCCAAAAGAAGGAACAGAGAAGGGGGCCAGGTGAGGGTATTCCCTCAAAGGCCCAGTCCTCTGTTCTTAACGCTACCTCGCTATCGCGGGAAATGGCGAATAGTATGAAAAAGAAAAAAAAAAAAATATATATATATATATATATATATATATATATATATATATATATATATATATATATATATATATATTCCTATGAGTCCACGAGGAAAATGAAACACGGTAAGTTCCCAAGTGCACTTTCGTGTAATAATCACATCATCAGGGGAGACACAAGAGAGAAATATAAGTCAGTGGATATACATCGAAGAGACGAAGCTAGGACGCCATATGGTAAACATGTGATTGTCCAAAACATACAACGAGCCTTCATAAACTTATCATTTTACAAATATTATCAACAATAAAGTTATCTGATTTGTACAGACCATCACTAATATTAAGATTATAATTCTTTGTGCATTTAATAATAGAAGATTCAGTGATATTTCTCTTGGTAATAGAGTTAATAACTGAGATGACATTACTCAGTCAATACAATGATCATAGTTTTTAACGTGATTAAACAAGGCATTTCATTCTTGTCTTGTTCTCATACTATATTTATGTTGCTTAATTCTGACAGAAAGATCCTTACCAGTCTGACCAACATAAGATTTATCACAATTTCTACAAAGGAACTTTATAGATGCATCCAAGAGAATTTTCTGGTGAGTTCCTGATTAAGATATTCTTTATAGTATTATTGTTGCTAAAGGCAACATTTACATTAAAGGATTTAAGCGATATGGAAAGCAAAGTGAAATTATTATCAAAAGAGAGAACTAAAAGATTCTTGGTGTCAGTTGGAGGTTTAGGCTCAACTCTATAAAATGATTTCTTTGCTAAATTAAGGGATTTATCAATGAAAGATCTAGGGTACTTTAACTTAGATCTAATAGAATATATCTTCTTAAACTCATCATCAATAACCTCTGGACTGCAAATACGTAATGCGCTAAGTAACATAAGTAACATAGATTGAAATGATAATAATTTAACTCTGTCATGTTGAGATGAGTAATAATGTATATATGAGAATACATTGGTGGGTTTTCTGTATATGCTGAACTTAAACTTGTTTCCTTGTCTATGGATCACGCAATCTAAAAATGGTAACATACCATTATTTTCATTTTCTACAGTAAATTTGATGGAAGGTACTAAATTGTTAAGGGGAGAAATATTTGTAAATTTACATTTGTTGGCCAAACACAAAGAACATCATCTACATACCTAAACCAAATTGCATTAAAAGGTAAGATATCCTTTAGGAATTTTGTTTCAAAAAATTCCATATAAAGATTACTTAGTACAGGTGAAAGAGGGTCACCCATTGCCATACCAATTTTTTGAGCATAATAATCTCCATTAAATTGAAATACACAGTCTTTTATACAAAGCATTATCAGTTCAATGAAAATAGACTGAAACAAGTAGATGAATTTCATCCAAGACATCAAATAAATATTTCTCTCTTGTGTCTCCCCGATGATTGGAATATTACACGAAAGCGCACTTGGGAACTTGTCGTGTTTCATTTTCCCCGTGGACTCATAGGAATATCTTGATCACGCGCAAAATTATGATCCTTTCCAAAATATATATATATATATATATATATATATATATATATATATATATATATATATATATATATATATATATATATATATATATATGTATGTATGTATATTATATTTTGCTTTGTCGCTATCTCTCGCGTTTGCGAGGTAGCGCAAGGAAACACACGAAAGAAATGGCCCAACCCACCCCCATACACATGTATATACATACATGTCCACACACGCAAATATACATACCTATACATCTCAATGTTAAGAGTAAATGTGAATAAGAGCAAGGTTATTAGGTACAGTAGGGTTGAGGGTCAAGTCAATTGGGAGGTGAGTTTGAATGGAGAAAAACTGGAGGAAGTAAAGTGTTTTAGATATCTGGGAGTGGATCTGGCAGCGGATGGAACCATGGAAGCGGAAGTGGATCATAGGATGGGGGAGGGGGCGAAAATTCTGGGAGCCTTGAAGAATGTGTGGAAGTCGAGAACATTATCTTGGAAAGCAAAAATGGGTATGTTTGAAGGAATAGGGGTTCCATCAATGTTGTATGGTTGCGAGGCGTGGGCTATGGATAGATTGGTGCGCAGGAGGATGGATGTGCTGGAAATGAGATGTTTGAGGACAATGTGTGGTGTGAGGTGGTTTGATCGAGTAAGTAACGTAAGGGTAAGAGAGATGTGTGGAAATAAAAAGAGCATGGTTGAGAGAGCAGAAGAGGGTGTTTTGAAATGGTTTGGGCACATGGAGAGAATGAGTGAGGAAAGATTGACCAAGAGGATATATGTGTCGGAGGTGGAGGGAACGAGGAGAAGAGGGAGACCAAATTGGAGGTGGAAAGATGGAGTGAAAAAGATTTTGTGTGATCGGGGCCTGAACATGCAGGAGGGTGAAAGGAGGGCAAGGAATAGAGTGAATTGGAGCGATGTGGTATACCGGGGTTGACGTGCTGTCAGTGGATTGAATCAGGGCATGTGAAGCGTCTGGGGTAAACCATGGAAAGCTGTGTAGGTATGTATATTTGCGTGTGTGGACGTATGTATATACATGTGTATGGGGGTGGGTTGGGCCATTTCTTTCGTCTGTTTCCTTCCGCTACCTCGCAAACGCGGGAGACAGCGACAAAGCAAAAAAAAAAAAAAAATCTCAATGTACACATATATATATACACACAGACACAGACATATATACACATGCACACAATTCATAGTCTGCCTTTAATCATTCCCATCGCCACCTCGCCACACATGGAATACCATCCACGTCCCCCCTCAAGTGTGCGAGGTAGCGCTAGGAAAAGACAACAAAGGCCCCATTCGTTCACACTCAGTCTCTAGCTGTCATGCAATAATGCCCGAAACCACAGCTCCCTTTCCACATCCAGGCCCCACACAACTTTCCCCAGACGCTTCATATGCCCTGATTCAATCCATTGACAGCACGTCGACCCCGGTATACCACATCGATCCAATTCACTCTATTCCTTGCCCACATTTCACCCTCCTGCATGTTCAGGCCCCGATCACTCAAAATGTTTTTCACTCCATCTTTCCACCTCCAATTTGGTCTCCCACTTCTCCTCGTTCCCTCCACCTCCGACACATATATCCTCTTGGTCAATCTTTCCTCACTCATTCTCTCCATGTGCCCAAACCACTTCAAAACACCCTCTTCTGCTCTCTCAACCACGCTCTTTTTATTTCTACACATCTCACTTACCCTTACATTACTTACTCGATCAAACCACCTCACACCACGTACTGTCCTCAAACATCTCATTTCCAGCACATCCACTCTCCTCCGCACAACTCTATCCATAGCCCACACCTCGCAACCATACAACATTGTTGGAACCACTATTCCTTCAAACATAGCCATTTTTGCTTTCCGAGATAATGTTCTCGACTTCCACACATTCTTCAAGGCTCCCAGGATTTTCGCCCCCTCCCCCACCCTATGATTCACTTTCGCTTCCATGGTTCCATCCGCTGCCAGATCCACTCCCAGATATCTAAAACACTTTACTTTCTCCAGTTTTTCTCCATTCAAACTTCCCTCCCAATTGACTTGACCCTCAACCCTACTGTACCTAATAACCTTGCTCTTATTCACATTTACTCTTAACTTTCTTCTTTCACACACTTTACCAAACTCAGTCACCAGCTTCTGCAGTTTCTCACATGAATCAGCCACCAGTGCTGTATCATCAGCGAACAACAACTGACTCACTTCCCAAGCTTTCTCATCCCCAACAGACTTCATACGTGCCCCTCTTTCCAAAACTTTTGCATTCACCTCCCTAACAACCCCATCCATAAACAAATTAAACAACCATGGAGACATCACACACCCCTGCCGCAAACCTATATATATATATATATATATTTTACTATGCATCATGCTTTGTCGTTGTCTTCCGCATTAGCGAGGTAGCGCAAGGAAACATAAGAAAGAATGGCCCAACCCACCCATATACACAGACGCACATATACATACCTATACATTTCAACGTATACACATATATACACACACAGACATATACATATATATATACACATGTACATAATTCATACTGTCTGCCCTTATTCATTCTCGTCGCTACCCCGCCACACATGAAATGACAACCCCCTCCCCCTGCATGTGAGCGAGGTAGCACTAGGAAAAGACAACAAAGGCCACATTCGTTCACACTCAGTCTCTAGCTGTCATGTATAATGCACTGAAACCACAGCTCCCTTTCCACATCCAGGCCCACAGACCTTACCAAGGTTTAACCCAGACACTTCACATGCCCGGGTTCAACCCATTGACAGCACGTCTACCCCGGTATACCAAATCGTTCCAATTCACTCTTTTCCTTGCACGCCTTTCACCCTCCTACATGTTCAGGCCCCGATCACTCAAAATCTTTTTCACTCCATCTTTCCACCTCCAATTTGGTCTCCCAGTTCTCCTCGTTCCCCCCACCTCTGACACATATATCCTCTTTGTCAATCTTTCCTCACTCATTCTCTCCATGTGACCAAACCATTTCAAAACACCTTCTGCTCTCTCAAACACACTCTTTTTATTACCACACATCTCTCTTACCCTTTCATTACTTACTCGATCAAACCACCCCACACCACATATTGTCCTTAAACATTTCATTTCCAACACGTCCACCGTCCTCCGCACAACTCTACCTATAGCCCATGCCTCGCAACCATATAACATTGTCGGAACCACTGTTCCTTTAAACATAACCCTCTCACACCCTATAACCCATTTCCACTTCCAAGTCTTCATTCACTGCTAAGTCCACTTCCAGAAATCTAAAACACTTCACGTCTTCCAATTTTTCACCATTAAACTTACATCCCAACTAACTTGTCCCTCAACCCTACTGAACCTTGCTCTTATTCAAATTTACTCCCAGCTTTCTCATTTCACAAATTTTTCCGAGCTGTCACCAGTGTCTGCACTTTCTCACTCGAATCAGCCATCAGAGCTGTATAATCGGCGAACAGCAAATGACCAAGTTCCCAAGCTCTCTCATCCGCAAGAGACTGCATACTCGCTCCTTGCTCCAAAACTCGTGCATTTACCTCCCTAACAACCCCAACCATAGACAAATAAAACAACCATGGTGACATCAATCACCCCTGCTGCAAACCGACCTTCACTGAGAATCAATCACTCTCCTCTCTTCCTACTCTTAAACATGCCTTACATCCTTGATAAGAAAAATTTCACTGCTTCCAGCAACTTACCTCCCACAGCATATACTCTTAAGACCTTCTACAAAAACAACTCTAACAACCTTCTCATATGCATTTTCCTGATCCATAAATGCCACATACAAATCCATCCGTTCTCAATAATTCTCACACGCATTCTTCTAAGCAAACATCTGATCCATACATCCTCTACCACTTCTGAAACTACACTGCTCCTCCCCAATCTGATGCTCTGTACATGCCTTTATCCTCTCAATCAAAACCCTCCAATACAATTTTTCCTGGAATACTCAACAAACTTATGCCTCAGTAGTCTGAACACTCACCTTCATCCCCTTTGCCTTTGTACAGTGGCAATATGCATGCATTCCAACCATCCTCAAGCACTTCACCACGGTCATACATACATTAAACAACCTTACCAACCAATGAACAACACAGTCACCCCCAACTGCATTACCATCAAAACCCATCGCCTTGCCGGATTTCATCTGCAAGGCTTTCACCTCTTCGTTTCTCTTAACCATACCAATTTCCCTGAACCTCTCACTTCACACACCAACTCGACCAGAACACCTTACATCTGCCACTCAATCATCAAACACATTCAACAAACCTTCAAAATACTCATCCATCTCTTCACTTCATCACTACCTGTTATCACTCCCACCCTTGCCCCTTCACAGATGTTTCCATTTGTTCCCTTATCTTACACATGTTATTTACCTCATTCCAAAATATATTTTTATTCTCCCTAAAGTTTAATGATTCTCTCTCACCCCAACTCTCATTGGCCATCATCTTCAACCCTAGCACCTACCTCTTGACCTCCTGCTGCTTTCCTTTATATATATCCTAATCATTTGCACTCCTTCCTTGTAAATATTGTCCAAACACCTATCTTTTCTCTTTCACCAACAATTTTACTTCATCCCACCACTCACTAACCTTTCTAACCTGCCCACCTCCTGCCTCTCTCATGTCATATGCATGTTTTGCACATGCCATCACCGCTTCCCTAAATACATCCCATTCCTCACCCACTCCCCTCACATCATTTGCTCTCACCTTTTGTCATTCTACACTCAATCTTTCCTGGTACTTCCTAAGTCTCCTTTCAAGCTCTCTTCTCCACAAATTGGGATCAGACATCCCCTCTCCGCACATTAACATCCAAGAGTCTCTCTTTTACATGCCTATCAATTAACACATAATATAATATTGCCCTTCAACCATCTCACATACGTATACTTATGTATATCCCTCTTTTTAAACCAGGTATTCCCAATCGCCAGTCTTTTTTTCAGCACACAAACCCAAAAGCTCTTCATTTTTTTTCTCAGCGCTGAATACCTCATGTACACTAATTTTACCCACAACTGCCACATTACTCACCTTCACATTTCAATCACCCATCACTATACATATATATATATATATATATATATATATATATATTTCTTTCTTTCTTTCAAACTATTCGCCATTTCCCGCATTAGCGAGGTAGCGTTAAGAACAGAGGACTGGGCCTTGAGGGAATACCCTCACCTGGCCCAATTCTCTGTTCCTTCTTTTGGAAAAAAAAAAAAAAACGAGAGGGGAGGATTTCCAGCCCCCCGCTCCCTCCCCTTTTAGTCGCCTTCTACGACACGCAGGGAATACGTGGGAAGTATTCTTTCTCCCCTATCCCCAGGGATATATATATATATATATATATATATATATATATATATATATATATATATATATATATATATATATATATATATATATTTATATATATATATATATTTATATATATATATATTTATATATATATATATATATATATATATATATATATATATATATATATATATATATATTTTTATTATTATTTTATTATTATACTTTGTCGCTGTCTCCCGCGTTTGCGAGGTAGCGCAAGGAAACAGATGAAAGAAATGGCCCAACCCCCCCCATACACATGTATATACATACGTCCACACACGCAAATATACATACCTACACAGCTTTCCATGGTTTACCCCAGACGCTTCACATGCCTTGCTTCAATCCACTGACAGCACGTACGTCAACCCCGGTATACCACATCGCTCCAATTCACTCTATTCCTTGCCCTCCTTTCACCCTCCTGCATGTTCAGGCCCCGATCACACAAAATCTTTTTCACTCCATCTTTCCACCTCCAATTTGGTCTCCCTCTTCTCCTTGTTCCCTCCACCTCCGACACATATATCCTCTTGGTCAATCTTTCCTCACTCATCCTCTCCATGTGCCCAAACCACTTCAAAACACCCTCTTCTGCTCTCTCAACCACGCTCTTTTTATTTCCACACATCTCTCTTACCCTTACGTTACTCACTCGATCAAACCACCTCACACCACACATTGTCCTCAAACATCTCATTTCCAGCACATCCATCCTCCTGCGCACGACTCTATCCATAGCCCACGCCTCGCAACCATACAACATTGTTGGAACCACTATTCCTTCAAACATACCCATTTTTGCTTTCCGAGATAATGTTCTCGACTTCCACACATTCTTCAAGGCCCCCAGGATTTTCGCCCCCTCCCCCACCCTATGATCCACTTCCGCTTCCATGGTTCCATCCGCTGCCAGATCCACTCCCAGATATCTAAAACACTTCACTTCCTCCAGTTTTTCTCCATTCAAACTCACCTCCCAATTGACTTGACCCTCAACCCTACTGTACCTAATAACCTTGCTCTTATTCACATTTACTCTTAACTTTCTTCTTCCACACACTTTTCCAAACTCAGTCACCAGCTTCTGCAGTTTCTCACATGAATCAGCCACCAGCGCTGTATCATCAGCGAACAACAACTGACTCACTTCCCAAGCTCTCTCATCCCCAACAGACTTCATACTTGCCCCTCTTTCCAAAACTCTTGCATTTACCTCGATAACAACCCCATCCATAAACAAATTAAACAACCATGGAGACATCACACACCCCTGCCGCAAACCTACATTCACTGAGAACCAATCACTTTCCTCTCTTCCTACACGTACACATGCCTTACATCCTCGATAAAAACTTTTCACTGCTTCTAACAACTTTCCTCCCACACCATATATTCTTAATACCTTCCACAGAGCATCTCTATCAACTCTATCATATGCCTTCTCCAGATCCATAAATGCTACATACAAATCCATTTGCTTTTCTAAGTATTTCTCACATACATTCTTCAAAGCAAACACCTGATCCACACATCCTCTACCACTTCTGAAACCACACTGCTCTTCCCCAATCTGATGCTCTGTACATGCCTTAACCCTCTCAATCAATACCCTCCCATATAATTTACCAGGAATACTCAACAAACTTATACCTCTGTAATTTGAGCACTCACTCTTATCCCCTTTGCCTTTGTACAATGGCACTTTGCACGCATTCCGCCAATCCTCAGGCACCTCACCATGAGTCATACATACATTAAATAACCTTACCAACCAGTCAACAATACAGTCACCCCCTTTTTTAATAAATTCCACTGCAATACCATCCAAACCTGCTGCCTTGCCGGCTTTCATCTTCCGCAAAGCTTTCACTACCTCTTCTCTGTTTACCAAATCATTTTCCCTAACCCTCTCACTTTGCACACCACCTCGACCAAAACATCCTATATCTGCCACTCTATCATCAAACACGTTCAACAAACCTTCAAAATACTCACTCCATCTCCTTCTCACATCACCACTACTTGTTATCACCTCCCCATTTGCGCCCTTCACTGAAGTTCCCATTTGCTCCCTTGTCTTACGCACTTTATTTACCTCCTTCCAGAACATCTTTTTATTCTCCCTAAAATTTAATGATACTCTCTCACCCCAACTCTCATTTGCCCTTTTTTTCACCTCTTGCACCTTTCTCTTGACCTCCTGCCTCTCTCTTCTCTTTCACTAATACTCTTACTTCTTCATCCCACCACTCACTACCCTTTCTAATCAACCCACCTCCCACTCTTCTCATGCCACAAGCGTCTTTTGCGCAATCCATCACTGATTCCCTAAATACATCCCATTCCTCCCCCACTCCCCTTACTTCCATTGTTCTCACCTTTTTCCATTCTGTACTCAGTCTCTCCTGGTACTTCCTCACACAGGTCTCCTTCTCAAGCTCACTTACTGTCACCACCCTCTTCACCCCAACATTCACTCTTCTTTTCTGAAAACCCATACAAATCTTCACCTTAGCCTCCACAAGATAATGATCAGACATCCCTCCAGTTGCACCTCTCAGCACGTTAACATCCAAAAGTCTCTCTTTCGCATGCCTGTCAATTAACACGTAATCCAATAACGCTCTCTGGCCATCTCTCCTACTTACATAAGTATACTTATGTATATCTCGCTTTTTAAACCAGGTATTCCCAATCATCAGTCCTTTTTCAGCACATAAATCTACAAGCTCTTCACCATTTCCATTTACAACACTGAACACCCCATGTATACCAATTATTCCCTCAACTGCCACATTACTCACCTTTGCATTCAAATCACCCATCACTATGACCCGGTCTCGTGCATCAAAACCACTAACACACTCATTCAGCTGCTCCCAAAACACTTGCCTCTCTTGATCTTTCTTCTCATGCCCAGGTGCATATGCACCAATAATCACCCACCTCTCTCCATCAACTTTCAGTTTTACCCATATTAATCGAGAATTTACTTTCTTACACTCTATCACATACTCCCACAACTCCTGTTTCAGGAGTATTGCTACTCCTTCCCTTGCTCTTGTCCTCTCACTAACCCATGACTTTACTCCCCAGACATTCCCAAACCACTCTTCCCCTTTACCCTTGAGCTTCGTTTCACTCAGAGCCAAAACATCCAGGTTCCTTTCCTCAAACATACTACCTATCTCTCCTTTTTTCACATCTTGGTTACATCCACACACATTTAGGCACCCCACTCTGAGCCTTCGAGGAGGATGAGCACTCCCCGCGTGACTCCTTCTTCTGTTTCCCATTTTAGAAAGTTAATACAAGGAGGGGAGGATTTCTGGCCCCCGCTCCCGTCCCCTCTAGTCGCTTTCTACGACACGCGAGGAATACGTGGGAAGTATTCTTTCACCCCTATCCCCAGGGATAATATACATATATATATATACATATACACATACACACACATACACACACATACGCACACATACACACACACACATACATATATATACATATGAGAAATGTAAGAAACAATTTAGAAAACTGAAACTTCTAGCTTGAAATGAATGAAAAAAAAGAATGTCACATAATGGTTCAACCTCTGGCTATGGAAAAAAGGAAATGTATATATATATATATATATATATATATATATATATATATATATATATATATATATATATATATATATATACAACAATGTTGTATGGTTGCGAGGCGTGGACTATGGATAGAGTTGTGCGCAGGAGGATGGATGTGCTGGAAATGAGGTGTTTGAGGACAATGTGTGGTGTGAGGTGGTTTGATCGAGTAAGTAACGTAAAGGTAAGAGAGATGTGTGGAAATAAAAAGAGCGTGGTTGAGAGAGGAGAAGAGGGTGTTTTGAAATGGTTTGGTCACATGGAGAGAATGAGTGAGGAAAGATTGACCAAGAGGATATATGTGTCGGAGGTGGAGGGAACGAGGAGAAGAGGGAGACCAAATTGGAGGTGGAAAGATGGAGAGAAAAAGATTTTGTGTGATCGGGGCCTGAACATGCAGGAGGGTGAAAGGAGGGCAAGGAATAGAGTGAATTGGAACGATGTGGTATACCGGGGTTGACGTGCTGTCAGTGGATTGAATCAAGGCATGTGAAGCGTCTGGGGTAAACCATGGAAAGCTGTGTAGGTATGTATATTTGCGTGTGTGGACGTATGTATATACATGTGTATGGGGGTGGGTTGGGCCATTTCTTTCGTCTGTTTCCTTGCGCTACCTCGCAAATGCGGGAGACAGCGACAAAGCAAAAAAAAAGAAAAAAAAAAAAATATATATATATATATATATATATATATATATATATATATATATATATATATATATATATATATATATATATATATATATATTATCCCTGGGGATAGGGGTTTAAGAATACTTCCCACGTATTCCCTGCGTGTCGTAGAAGGCGACTAAAAGGGGAGGGAGCGGGGGGCTGGAAATCCTCCCCTCTCGTTTTTTTTTTTAATTTTCCAAAAGAAGGAACAGAGGGGGCCAGGTGAGGATATTCCAAAAAAGGCCCAGTCCCCTGTTCCTAACGCTACCTCGCTAATGCGGGAAATGGCGAATAGTTTAAAGAAAGAAGAAAGATATATATATATATATATATATATATATATATATATATATATATATATATATATATATATATATATATATATGTATATATATATATTTTTTTTTTTTTTTAATTTTCCAAAAAAAGGAACAGAGAAGAGGTCCAGGTGAGGATATTCCCTCAAAGGCCCAGTCCTCTGTTCTTAACGCTACCTCGCTATCGCGGGAAATAGCGAATAGTATGAAAAAAAAAAAAAAAATATATATATATATATATATATATATATATATATATATATATATATATATATATATATATATATATATATATATATACCATACATAATAGCCATATCCAGCATTAGCGAGGTGGTGTTGAGAACAGAGGAATGCACCTAAGAGGAAAAATTCTCACATGGCCCCCTTTTCTGTTCCTTTTATTTGAAAAGTAAAAACTGGAGGGGAGGATTTCCAGCCCCATGCTCCCTCTGCTTTTAGTCACCTTTTATGACATGCAGGGAATACGTGGAAGTATTCTTTCTCCCCTATCTCCAGAGATAACGTTAGACAAGTATGAAAAACAAATAAATGAATAAAAAATAAAAACAGCACATCAACAATGCAAACAAAATGATGCAGCATGATGGCTGGAAAGTGCCACCTGTACCTTTGCACTTAGTTGGTCCAGTTGCTATATGGTTTCTGATACTATGCACAAGAACAGCTGAACTCTTTACTCAAAATAAAGAAAGGGATGTCCTAATGGATACACCCCAATTGGGAGGTATAATGTTTTGACTTGCCCTGTGAGCAAATACTCTCTCCGATGCTCATAGGGCTCAATCCAGAGGTGAAAAAAATACCCATATACTGTTACACTTAAGGTTGATATATGATCAGAGTGAACAAAGCATAACAGACAATTTATACATTAATGGTTTCTCTCTAAAATCTGTCCATGTTTGTTTAGCACTGGTTATTTCAGTCAACTTATAAATGAGAGAGAGATAAAAGGAGTCAACAAGTCAATCCAATCTTTATCACCTATGCTTCACAGGCCAACTTAGTGCTTCAGCACCATATTTCACTCCCGTACTTCCATGGAAGTTGCATGATTTCTTCCAGAAAACAATCTTCACACTCAAGCCAACTGACTCTTACTGTGCATTATTTTCTTTCAATTAAACATCAAAAATCTGCCTAACATTCAATTCTCCTTCTGTTGTTCTTAGGAAAAAATACTTGCAACAGCAGTGGTTGTTGATATCAGCAAGGGGTGTATTGGTGTGTGAAGCAGGTACTTGTATATCATTTCGACCGCCTCCAACAGTTACCAGAACAACACCTTTTAGATCTAAGGTACGTCTCGTGGTCCAATACGTGTTAACTTTCTCATAAAAACTCTGAAGGTGCTGGTCCAAACTAAGCACTGGACGGGTGTGTGGCGTGGCCTATGTGATGATGAATGGGACGGTAGATGGTGTAAAAGAGCCATTCATGTATACTGCTCTTTCTACCATACCTCCCATAGAGTGACCAACAAGGATTACAGACTGGGGTTTAATTGGAGCACCACTGTACAACTCTGGGATGCGGTTCACTGCAATGGAAACAAATTCTGTCTGCTTCTCCAATGCTGGTCCATAAAATACCCCTAGCTCTTTATCAATGTCCAAAGTAAAAAAAAGTCAAAGTGAACGTCTGTCTCATCATCAAGAGCTTTGCGCAATGCCACAGATGCTAATGATCGCACTTGCTTGTGGTAACCAGTGTTGCCAGGTATGAAGAGGACTGGAATACCCGAGTATACGCCCTTCCTCAGAAGCTTGGAGCAGTTACCTTCCCCATATGCATACAGTATGAGAACTGTTTGGCCACTTGTGTCTTCATTGTTGCCTTTGTGTCCTCTTTCGCAACCTCCTCCACGATTAAGTCTGTTGCTCGTTCATCATGATCAAAGTTCATGAAAGCCATTACCATCAATATAACAATCAATCGAAAGTCACAAACACATTCAGGTCCCCATGATAGTTCAAGACCATACACTCAAGTGTATATAAAGCACTTGAATATCCGTTATCGTTCTACATGTGTAGCTTCCATTTTCCAACCATTTCAGGTGTCAGCTCAGATAATCACGTTGATAATATATATAGGGGATAGGGAGAAAGAATACTTCCCACGTATTCCCTGCGTGTCGTAGAAGGCGACTAAAAGGGAAGGGAGCGGGGGGCTGGAAACCTCCCCTCTCTTTTTTTTTTTTTTTTTTTTTTCCAAAAGAAGGAACAGAGGAGAGGTCCAGGTGAGGATGTTCCCTCAAAGGCCCGGTCCTCTGTTCTTGGCGCTACCTCGCTATCGCGGGAAATAGCGAATAGTATGAAAAAAAAAAAAAAAAAAAATATATATATATATATATATATATATATATATATATATATATATATATATATATTTTTTTTTTTTTTTTTTTTTTTTTTTTTTGCTTTGTTGCTGTCTCCCGCGTTTGCGAGGTAGCACAAGGAAACAGACGAAAGAAATGGCCCAACCCACCCCTATACACATGTATATACATACGTCCACACACGCAAATATACATACCTACACAGCTTTCCATGGTTTACCCCAGACGCTTCACATGCCCTGATTCAATCCACTGACAGCACGTCAACCCCGGTATACCACATCGATCCAATTCACTCTATTCCTTGCCCTCCTTTCACCCTCCTGCATTTTCAGGCCCCGATCACACAAAATCTTTTTCAATCCATCTTTCCACCTCCAATTTGGTCTCCCACTTCTCCTTGTTCCCTCCACCTCCGACACATATATCCTCACTCATTCTCTCCATGTGCCCAAACCATTTCAAAACATCCTCTTCTGCTCTCTCTTTTTATTTCCACACATCTCTCTTACCCTTACGTTACTTACTCGATCAAACCACCTCACACCACACATTGTCCTCAAACATCTCATTTCCAGCACATCCATCCTCCTGCGCACAACTCTATCCATAGCCCATGCCTCGCAACCATACAATATTGTTGGAACCACTATTCCTTCAAATATACCCATTTTTGCTTTCCGAGATAATGTTCTCGACTTCCACACATTCTTCAAGGCTCCCAGAATTTTCGCCCCCTCCCCCACCCTATGATCCACTTCCGCTTCCATGGTTCCATCCGCTGCCAGATCCACTCCCAGATATCTAAAACACTTTACTTCCTCCAGTTTTTCTCCATTCAAACTTACCTCCCAATTGACTTGACCCTCAACCCTACTGTACCTAATAACCTTGCTCTTATTCACATTTACTCTTAACTTTCTTCTTTCACACACTTTACCAAACTCAGTCACCAGCTTCTGCAGTTTCTCACATGAATCAGCCAGCAGCGCTGTATCATCAGCGAACAACAACTGACTCACTTCCCAAGCTCTCTCATCCCCAACATTATGAACCATTATGTGACATTCATTTTTTCTTTTCATTTCAAGCTAGAAGTTTCAGTTTTCTAAATTGTTTCTTACATTTTTCACATGTATATATATGTATGTGTGTGTGTGTGTATATGTGCGTGTGTGTGTGTGTGTGTGTGTGTGTGTGTGTGTGTGTGTATGTATATATATATATGTATATTATCCCTGGGGATAGGGGTGAAAGAATACTTCCCACGCTTTCCTCGCGTGTCGTAGAAAGCGACTAGAGGGGACGGGAGCAAGGGGCCAGAAATCCTCCCCTCCTTGTATTTTTTTTAACTTTCTAAAATGGGAAACAGAAGAAGGAGTCACGCGGGGAGTGCTCATCCTCCTCGAAGGCTCAGATTGGGGTGCCTAAATGTGTGTGGATGTAACCAAGATGTGAAAAAAGGAGAGATAGGTAGTATGTTTGAGGAAAGGAACCTGGATGTTTTGGCTCTGAGTGAAACGAAGCTCAAGGGTAAAGGGGAAGAGTGGTTTGGGAATGTCTGGGGAGTAAAGTCAGGGGTTAGTGAGAGGACAAGAGCAAGGGAAGGAGTAGCAGTACTCCTGAAACAGGAGTTGTGGAAGTATGTGATAGAATGTAAGAAAGTAAATTCTCGATTAATATGGGTAAAACTGAAAGTTGATGGAGAGAGATGGGTGATTATTGGTGCATATGCACCTGGGCATGAGAAGAAAGATCATGAGAGGCAAGTGTTTTGGGAGCAGCTGAATGAGTGTGTTAGTGGTTTTGATGCACGAGACCGGGTTATAGTGTTGGGTGATTTGAATGCAAAGGTGAGTAATGTGGCAGTTGAGGGAATAATTGGTATACATGGGGTGTTCAGTGTTGTAAATAGAAATGGTGAAGAGCTTGTAGATTTATGTGCTGAAAAAGGACTGATGATTGGGAATACCTGGTTTAAAAAGCGAGATATACATAAGTATACGTATGTAAGTAGGAGAGATGGCCAGAGAGCGTTATTGGATTATGTGTTAATTGACAGGCGCGCGAAAGAGAGACTTTTGGATGTTAATGTGCTGAGAGGTGCAACTGGAGGGATGTCTGATCATTATCTTGTGGAGGCTAAGGTGAAGATTTGTATGGGTTTTCAGAAAAGAAGAGTGAATGTTGGGGTGAAGAGGGTGGTGAGAGTAAGTGAGCTTGGGAAGGAGACTTGTGTGAGGAAGTACCAGGAGAGACTGAGTACAGAATGGAAAAAGGTGAGAACAATGGAAGTAAGGGGAGTGGGGGAGGAATGGGATTTATTTAGGGAATCAGTGATGGATTGCGCAAAAGATGCTTGTGGTATGAGAAGAGTGGGAGGTGGGTTGATTAGAAAGGGTAGTGAGTGGTGGGATGAAGAAGTAAGAGTATTAGTGAAAGAGAAGAGAGAGGCTTTTGGACGATTTTTGCAGGGAAAAAATGCAATTGAGTGGGAGACGTATAAAAGAAAGAGACAGGAGGTCAAGAGAAAGGTGCAAGAGGTGAAAAAAAGGGCAAATGAGAGTTGGGGTGAGAGAGTATCATTAAATTTTAGGGAGAATAAAAAGATGTTCTGGAAGGAGGTAAACAAAGTGCGTAAGACAAGGGAGCAAATGGGAACTTCACTGAAGGGCGCAAATGGGGAGGTGATAACAAGTAGTGGTGATGTGAGAAGGAGATGGAGTGAGTATTTTGAAGGTTTGTTGAATGTGTTTGATGATAGAGTGGCAAATATAGGGTGTTTTGGTCGAGGTGGTGTGCAAAGTGTGAGGGTTAGGAAAAATGATTTGGTAAACAGAGAAGAGGTAGTAAAAGCTTTGCGGAAGATGAAAGCCGGCAAGGCAGCAGGTTTGGATGGTATTGCAGTGGAATTTATTAAAAAAGGGGGTGACTGTATTGTTGACTGGTTGGTAAGGTTATTTAATGTATGTATGACTCAGGGTGAGGTGCCTGAGGATTGGCGGAATGCGTGCATAGTGCCATTGTACAAAGGCAAAGGGGATAAGAGTGAGTGCTCAAATTACAGAGGTATAAGTTTGTTGAGTATTCCTGGCAAATTATATGGGAGGGTATTGATTGAGAGGGTGAAGGCATGTACAGAGCATCAGATTGGGGAAGAGCAGTGTGGTTTCAGAAGTGGTAAAGGATGTGTGGATCAGGTGTTTGCTTTGAAGAATGTATGTGAGAAATACTTAGAAAAGCAAATGGATTTGTATGCAGCATTTATGGATCTGGAGAAGGCATATGATAGAGTTGATAGAGATGCTCTGTGGAAGGTATTAAGAATATATGGTGTGGGAGGCAAGTTGTTAGAAGCAGTGAAAAGTTTTTATCGAGGATGTAAGGCATGTGTACGTGTAGGAAGAGAGGAAAGTGATTGGTTCTCAGTGAATGTAGGTTTGCGGCAGGGGTGTGTGATGTCTCCATGGTTGTTTAATTTGTTTATGGATGGGGTTGTTAGGGAGGTGAATGCAAGAGTTTTGGAAAGAGGGGCAAGTATGAAGTCTGTTGGGGATGAGAGAGCTTGGGAAGTGAGTCAGTTGTTGTTCGCTGATGATACAGCGCTGGTGGCTGATTCATGTGAGAAACTACAGAAGCTGGTGACTGAGTTTGGTAAAGTGTGTGAAGGAAGAAAGTTAAGAGTAAATGTGAATAAGAGCAAGGTTATTAGGTACAGTAGGGTTGAGGGTCAAGTCAACTGGGAGGTGAGTTTGAATGGAGAAAAACTGGAGGAAGTGAAGTGTTTTAGATATCTGGGAGTGGATCTGGCAGCGGATGGAACCATGGAAGCGGAAGTGGATCATAGGGTGGGGGAGGGGGCGAAAATTCTGGGAGCCTTGAAGAATGTTTGGAAGTCGAGAACATTATCTCGGAGAGCAAAAATGGGTATGTTTGAAGGAATAGTGGTTCCAACAATGTTGTATGGTTGCGAGGCATGGACTATGGATAGAGTTGTGCGCAGGAGGATGGATGTGCTGGAAATGAGATGTTTGAGGACAGTGTGTGGTGTGAGGTGGTTTGATCGAGTAAGTAACGTAAGGGTAAGAGAGATGTGTGGAAATAAAAAGAGCATGGTTGAGAGAGCAGAGGAGGGTGTTTTGAAATGGTTTGGTCAAATGGAGAGAATGAGTGAGGAAAGATTGACCAAGAGGATATATGTGTCGGAGGTGGAGGGAACGAGGAGAAGAGGGAGACCAAATTGGAGGTGGAAAGATGGAGTGAAAAAGATTTTGTGTGATCGGGGCCTGAACATGCAGGAGGGTGAAAAGAGGGCAAGGAATAGAGTGAGTTGGAGCGATGTGGTATACCGGGGTTGACGTGCTGTCAGTGGATTGAATCAGGGCATGTGAAGCGGCTGGGGTAAACCATGGAAAGCTGTGTAGGTATGTATATTTGCGTGTGTGGACGTATGTATATACATGTGTATGGGGGTGGGTTGGGCCATTTCTTTCGTCTGTTTCCTTGCGCTACCTCGCAAACGCGGGAGACAGCGACAAAGCAAAAAAAAAAAAAATATATATATATATATATATATATATATATATATATATATATATATATATATATATACTTAGTCGATGTCACCCGTGTTAGCGAGGTAGCGCAAGGAAACAGACGAAAGAATAGCGCAACCCACCCACATACACATTCATATACATAAACGCCCACACACGCACATATACAAGGCAATACATTTCAACTTATACATACATATACATATTCATAATTGCTGCCTTCATCCATCTTCATTGTCACCCCGCCACACATAAAACAGCATCACTCCCCTCGCACGAGCGCGAGGTAGCACTGGGAAAAGACACCAAAGGCCACATTCGTTCACACATAGTCTCTAACTGTCATGTGTAATGCACCGAAACCACAGCTACCTTTCCACTTCCACCTACAATTTAGTCTCCCACTATTCCATGTTCCCTCCACCTCTGACACATATATCCTCTTTGTCAATCTTTCCTCATTCATTCTCTTCATGTGACCAAACTATTTCAATACACCTTCTGCTCTCTCAACCACACTCTTTTTATTACCACACATCCCTTTTGCCCTTTCATTACTTACTCGATCAATCCACCTCACACCACATATTGTCCTCAAATATTTCATTTACAACACATCCACCTCCTCCGCACAACTGTATACTTATACTTATGTATATCTTTTTTAAACCAGGTATTCCCAATCACTAGTCCTTTTTCAGCACACAAATCTACAAGCTCTTCACCATTTTCATTTACAACACTGAACATCCCATGTACACCAATTATTCCCTAAAGTGCCACATTACTCACCTTTGCATTCAAATCACCTATCACTATAACCCGGTCTCGTGCATCAAAACTGCTAACACTCACTCATCTGCTCCCAAAACACTTGCCTCTCATGATCTTTCTTCTCATGCCCAGGTGCATAGGCTCCAATAATCACCCATCTCTCTCCATCCATTTTCAGTTTTACCCATATTAATCTAGAGTTTACTTTCTTACTCTATCACATACTCCCATAACTGCTTCAGGAATAGTGCTACTATAATCAATTTATTTACTATACTTATTTGCTGTCTCCCGCGTCGGCGAGGTGGCGCAAGGAAACAGACTAAAGAACGGCCCAACCCACCCACATACACATGTATATATTTCAACGCAAACAGATGCACATATACATACCTATACATTTCAACGTATACATACATATACATACACAGACATATTCATATATACACATGTACACACTCACACTTACTGCCCTCATCCTTTCCCGTCGCCAAAGTGCTGCACATGAAATGGCACCCCGAGGTAGCAGCAGCAAAAGAAAACAAAGGCCGCATTCGTTCACACTCAGTCTCTAGCTGTAATGTGTAATGCACTGAAACCACAGCTCCCTTTCCACATCCAGGCCCCACATAGCTTTCCATGGTTTACCCCAGACGCTTCACATGCACTAGTTCAGTCCATCGATGACACGTCGACCCCGGTATGCCACATCGTTCCAATTCACTCTATACCTTGCATGTCTTTCGCCCTCCTGTGTGTTCAGGCCACTGATCGCTCAAAATCTTTTTCACTCCATCCATTCATCTCCAATTTGGTCTCCCACTTCTCCTCGTTCCCTCCACCTCCGACACATATATCCTCTTTGTCAATCTTTCCTCACTCATTCTCTCCTTGTGGCCAAACCATTTCAATACATCCTCTTTTGCTCTCTCAACCACACTCTTTTTTATTACCACACATCTCTCTCACCCTCTCATTACTTACTCGATCAAACCACCTTCACCACATATTGTCAGCAAACATCTCATTTCCAACACATCCACCCTCCTCTGTACAACCCTATCTATAGCCCACGCCTCGTAACTATATAACGCTGTTGGAACCAGTATTCCTTCAAACACACCCATTTTTGCTATCCCAGATAACATTCTCGCCTCCCACACATTCCTGAACGCTCCCTGTACCTTCGCCCCCTCCCCCTCCCTGTGACTCACTGCTTCCATGGTTCCATCCGCTGCTAAATCCGCTCCCAGATATCTAAAACACTTAACTTCCTCCAGTTTTTCTCATTTCAAACTTACCTCCCAATTAACTTGTCCCTCAACCCTACTGAACCTAATAACCTTATCCTTATTCATATTTACTCTCAGCTTTCTTCTTTCACACACTTTACCAAACTCAGTCACTAACTTCTGCAGTTTCTCGCCCAAATCAGCCACCAGTGCTGTATCATCAGTGAACAACTTTATAGAGTAGCAGATGTAGGGTGTTGTCGTCAGGGTGGTGTACGAAGAGAGAAGGTCAGGGAAAATGATTTGGTGATGAGAGAAGATGAAATCCGGTGAGGCGGCGGGTTTGGATGGTATTGCAGTGGAATCTATTAAAAAAGGGGGTGACTGTGTTGTTGATTCGTTGGTAACGATATTCAATATATGTATGGATCATGGTGAAGTGCCTGAGGATTGGCGGAATGCATGCATAGTGCCATTATAGAAAGGCAAAGGGGATAAAGGTGAGTGTTCAAACTACAGAGGCATAAGTTTGCTGAGTATTCCTGGGAAAATATATGTGAGGGTATTGACTGAGAGGGTGAAGGCATGAACAGAGCATCAAATTTTGGAAGAGCAGTGTGGTTTTAGAAGTGGTAGACGATGTGTGGATCATGTGTTTGCTTTAAAGAATGTATGTGTGAAATACTTAGAGAAACAAATGGATTTGTATGTAGCATTTATGGATCTGGAGAAGGTATATGATAGGGTTGATAGAGATGCTTTGTGGAATGTTTTAAGAGAAGGCAAGTTGCTAGAAGCAGTGAAAAGTTTTTACCAAGGAATAAGGTATGTGTGTGAGTAGGAAGGGAGGAGAGTGAGTGGTTCCCAGTGAATGTCAGTTTGCGGCAGGGGTGTGTGATGTCCGCATGGTTGTTTAATTTGTTTATGGATGGGGTGGTTGGGAGGTAAATGCATGAGTTTTGGAGAACGGGGCGAGTATGCTGTCTGTTGTAGATGAGAGCGATTAGGAAGTGAGTCAGTTGTTCGCCAATGATGCAGCTGTAGTAGATGATTCATGTGAGAAATTGCGGAGGTTGGTGACCGAATTTGGAAAAGTGTGTGAAAGGAGAAAGTTGAGAGTAAATATGAATAACAGCAAGGTTATTAGGTTCAGTAGGGTTAACGGACAAGTTAATTGGGGTGTAAGTTTGAAATGAGAAGAACTGGAGGAAGTCCAGTGTTTTAGATATCTGGGAGCAGATTTAGCAGCAGATGGAACCATGGAAGCAGAAGCTAGTCACAGGGTGGGGGAGGGTGCGAAGGTTCTGGGAGTGATGAGGAATGTGTGGAAGGAGAGAACATTGTCTCAGAGCAAAAATGGTTATGTTTGAAGGAATAGCAGTTCCAACAATGTTATATGGTTGCAAGGCATGGGTTATAGGTACGGTTGTGCAGAGGAGGTGGATGTGCCGGAAATGAAATGTTGGAGGAAAATATGTGGTGTGAGGTGCTTTGAGTACATAATGTAAGGGTATGAGTTGTGTGGAAATAAAAAGAGTATGGTTGAGAGCAGAAGATGGTGTGTTGAAATGGTTTGGACATATGGAGAGAATGAGGAAAGATTGGCAAAGAGGATATGTGTCAGAGGTGAAGGGAAGGAGGAGAAGCGGGAGACCAACTTGGAGGTGGAAGGATGACATGAAAATGATTTTGAGCGATAAGGGATAAACATACAGGAGTGTGATAGGCATGCAAGGGATAAAGTGAATTGGAATGATGTGGTATTTCAGGATCGACGTGCTGTCAATGGACTGAGCCAGGGTCTGTTCAGCATCTGGGGTAAACCATGGACCAGTCTGTGAGGCCTGGAAGTAGAAAGGGAGCTGTGGTTTTGGTGCTTTACACATGATAGCTAGAGACTGAGTGTGAAGAAATGTGGCCTTTTTGTCTGCTTTCCTGGCGCCACCTTGCTGAAGCATGGGATAAGCGATGCCGATTTCTTGTGGGGGATTGGTAGCATCAGGAATTGATCAAGGCAAGCAAGTACGAATATGTGCCAGTGTATATATGTAGTGTCTGCGTTTCTGCATGTATATGTATGAATAGTTGATATGTATCTATACGTGCATATGTGGGCATATATATATATATATATATATATATATATATATATATATATATATATATATATATATATATATATATATATATATATATATATTTTTTTTTTTTTTTCTTTTAAACTATTCGCCATTTCCTGCATTAGCGAGGTAGCGTTAAGAATAGAGGACTGGGCCTTTTTTGGAATATCCTCACCTGGCCCCCTCTGTTCCTTCTTTTGGAAAATTAAAAAAAAAAACGAGAGGGGAGGATTTCCAGCCCCCTGCTCCCTCCCCTTTTAGTCGCCTTCTACGAAACGCAGGGAATACGTGGGAAGTATTCTTAATCCCCTATCCCCAGGGATGATATATATATACATATATATATATATATATATATATATATATATATATATATATATATATATATATATATATATATATATTTTTTTTTTTTCTTTTTTTTGCTTTGTCGCTGTCTCCCGCGTTTGCAAGGTAGCGCAAGGAAACAGACGAAAGAAATGGCCCAACCCACCCCCATACACATGTATATACATATGTCCACACACACAAATATACATACCTACACAGCTTTCCATGGTTTACCCCAGACGCTTCACATGCCCTGATTCAATCCACTGACAGCACGTCAACCCCGGTATACCACATCAATCCAATTCACTCTATTCCTTGCCCTCCTTTCACCCTCCTGCATGTTCAGGCCCCGATCACACAAAATCTTTTTCACTCCATCTTTCCACCTCCAATTTGGTCTCCCACTTTTCCTTGTTCCCTCCACCTCCGACACATATATCCTCTTGGTCAATCTTTCCTCACTCATTCTCTCCATGTGCCCAAACCATTTCAAAACACCCTCTTCTGCTCTCTCAACCACGCTCTTTTTATTTCCACACATCTCTCTTACCCTTACGTTACTTACTCGATTAAACCACCTCACACCACACATTGTCCTCAAACATGTACATACAGCACATCCATCCTTCTGCGCACAACTCTATCCATAGCCCACGCCTCGCAACCATACAACATTGTTGGAACCACTATTCCTTCAAACATACTCATTTTTGCTTTCCGAGATAATGTTCTCGACTTCCACACATTCTTCAAGGCTCCCAGGATTTTCGCCCCCTCCCCCACCCTATGATCCACTTCCGCTTCCATGGTTCCATCCACTGCCAGATCCACTCCGAAATATCTAAAACACTATACTTCCTCCAGTTTTTCTCCATTCAAACTTACCTCCCAATTGACTTGACCCTCAACCCTACTGTACCTAATAACCTTGCTCTTATTCACATTTACTCTTAACTTTCTTCTTTCACACACTTTACCAAACTCAGTCACCAGCTTCTGCAGTTTCTCACATGAATCAGCCACGAGCGCTGTATCATCAGCGAACAACAACTGACTCACTTCCCAAGCTCTCTCATCCCCAACAGACTTCATACTTGCCCCTCTTTCCAAAACTCTTGCATTTACCTCCCTAACAACCCCATCCATAAACAAATTAAACAACCATGGAGACATCACACACCCCTGCCGCAAACCTACATTCACTGAGAACCAATCACTTTCCTCTCTTCCTACACGTACACATGCCTTACATCCTCGATAAAAACTTTTCACTGCTTCTAACAACTTGCCTCCCACACCATATATTCTTCATAACTTCCACAGAGCATCTCTATCAACTCTATCATATGCCTTCTCCAGATCCATAAATGCTACATACAAATCCATTTGCTTTTCTAAGTATTTCTCACATACATTCTTCAAAGCAAACACCTGATCCACACATCCTCTACCACTTCTGAAACCACACTGCTCTTCCCCAATCTGATGCTCTGTACATGCCTTCACCCTCTCAATCAATACCCTCCCATATAATTTACCAGGAATACTCAACAAACTTATACCTCTGTAATTTGAGCACTCACTCTTATCCCCTTTGCCTTTGTACAATGGCACTATGCATGCATTTCGCCAATCCTCAGGCACCTCACCATGAGTGATACATACATTAAATAACCTTACCAACCAGTCAACAATACAGTCACCCCCTTTTTTGATAAATTCCACTGCAATACCATCCAAACCTGCTGCCTTGCCGGCTTTCATCTTCTGCAAAGCTTTTACTACCTCTTCTCTGTTTACCAAATCATTTTCCCTAACCCTCTCACTTTGCACACCACCTCGACCAAAACACCCTATATCTGCCACTCTATCATCAAACACATTCAACAAACCTTCAAAATACTCACTCCATCTCCTTCTCACATCACCACTACTTGTTATCACCTCCCCATTTGCGCCCTTCACTGAAGTTCCCATTTGCTCCCTTGTCTTACGCACTTTATTTACCTCCTTCCAGAACATCTTTTTATTCTCCCTAAAATTTAATCATACTCTCTCACCCCAACCCTCATTTGCCCTCTTTTTCACCTCTTGCACCTTTCTCTTGACCTCCTGTCTCTTTCTTTTATACATCTCCCGCTCAATTGCATTTTTTCCCTGCAAAAATCGTCCAAATGCCTCTCTCTTCGCTTTCACTAATAATCTTACTTCTTCATCCCACCACTCACTACCCTTTCTAATCAACCCACCTCCCACTCTTCTCATGCCACAAGCATCTTTTGCGCAATCCATCCCTGATTTCCTAAATACATCCTATTCCTTCCCCACTTCCCTTACTTCCATTGTTCTCACCTTTTTCCATTCTGTACTCAGTCTCTCCTGGTACTTCCTCACACAAGTCTCCTTCCCAAGCTCACTTACTCTCACCACCCTCTTCACCCCAACATTCACTCTTCTTTTCTGAAAACCCATACAAATCTTCACCTTAGCCTCAGCCTCCACAAGATAATGATCAGACATCCCTCCAGTTGCACCTCTCAGCACATTAACATCCAAAAGTCTCTCTTTTGCGCGCCTGTCAATTAACATGTAATCCAATAACGCTCTCTGGCCATCTCTCCTACTTACATACGTATACTTATGTATATCTCACTTTTTAAACCAGGTATTCCCAATCACCAGTCCTTTTTCAGCACATAAATCTACAAGCTCTTCACCATTTCCATTTACAACACTGAACACCCCATGTATAGCAATTATTCCCTCAACTGCCACATTACTCACCTTTGCATTGAAATCACCCATCACTATAACCCGGTCTCGTGCATCAAAACCACTAACACACTCATTCAGCTGCTCCCAAAACACTTGCCTCTCATGATCTTTCTTCTCATGCCCAGATGCATATGCACCAATAATCACCCATCTCTCTCCATCAACTTTCAGTTTTACCCATATTAATCGAGAATTTACTTTCTTACATTCTATCATGTACTCCCACAACTCCTGTTTCAGGAGTACTGCTACTCCTTCCCTTGCTCTTGTCCTCTCACTAACCCCTGACTTTACTCCCAAGACATTCCCAAACCACTCTTCCTTACCCTTGAGCTTCGTTTCCCTCAGAGCCAAAACATCCAGGTTCCTTTCCTCAAACATACTACCTATCTCTCCTTTTTTCGCATCTTGGTTACATCCACACACATTTAGACACCCCAGTCTGAGCCTTCGAGGAGGATGAGCACTCCCCGCGTGACTCCTTCTTCTGTTTCCCATTTTAGAAAGTTAAAAAATACAAGGAGGGGAGGATTTCTGGCCCCCCGCTCCCGTCCCCTCTAGTCGCCTTCTTCGACACGCGAGGAATGCGTGGGAAGTATTCTTTCACCCCTATCCCCAGGGATAATATATATATATATATATATATATATATATATATATATATATATATATATATATATATATATATATATATATATATATATACATATATATATATACATACACATACATATGCACATATACACACACGCACACATATACATATATATACATATGAAAAATGTAAGAAACAATTTAGAAAACTGACACTTCTAGCTTGAAATGAAATGAAAAAATGAATGTCACATAATGGTTCAACCTCTGGCTATGGAAAAGGGAAATGTATAATTTATTTACACAAACGTCAATAGCAGTTCTCATCAATTTAACCACTGTAAATATATATATATATATATATATATATATATATATATATATATATATATATATATATATATATATATATATATATATATATATATATGTGTGTGTGTGTGTGTGTGTGTGTGTGTGTGTGTGTGTGTTTGCTGAAAAAGGACTGGTGATTGGGAATACCTGGTTTAAAAAGCGAGATATACATAAGTATACATATGTAAGTAGGAGAGATGGACAGAGAGTGTTATTGGATTACGTGTTAATTGACAGGCGCGCAAAAGAGAGACTTTTGGATGTTAATGTGCTGAGAGGTGCAACTGGAGGGACGTCTGATCATTATCTTGTGGAGGCTGAGGCTAAGGTGAAGATTTGTATGGGTTTTCAGAAAAGAAGAGTGAATGTTGGGGTGAAGAGGGTGGTGAGAGTAGGTGAGCTTGGGAAGGAGACTTGTGTGAGGAAGTACCAGGAGAGACTGAGTACAGAATGGAAAAAGGTGAGAAGTATGGAAGTAAGGGGAGTGGGGGAGGAATGGGATGTATTTATGGACATATTGATGGCTTGCGCAAAAGATGCTTGTGGCATGAGAAGCGTGGGAGGTGGGTTGAGTAGAAAGGGTAGTGAGTAGTGGGATGAAGAAGTAAGATTATTAGTGAAAGCGAAGAGAGAGGCATTTGGACGATTTTTGCAGGGAAAAAATGCAGTTGAGTGGGAGATGTATAAAAGAAAGAGACAGGAGGTCAAGAGAAAGGTGCAAGAGGTGAAAAAGAGGGCAAATGAGAGTTGGGGTGAGAGAGTATCATTAAATTTTAGGGAGAATAAAAAGATGTTCTGGAAGGAGGTAAATAAAGTGCGTAAGACAAGGGAGCAAATGGGAACTTCAGTGAAGGGCGCAAATGGGGAGGTGATAACAAGTAGTGGTGATGTGAGAAGGAGATGCAGTGAGTATTTTGAAGGTTTGTTGAATGTGTTTGATGATAGAGTGGCAGATATAGGGTGTTTTGGTCAAGGTGGTGTGCAAAGTGAGAGAGTTAGGGAAAATGATTTGGTAAACAGAGAAGAGGTAGTAAAAGCTTTGCGGAAGATGAAAGCCGGCACGGCAGCAGGTTTGGATGGTATTGCAGTGGAATTTATTAAAAAAAGGGGGTGACTGTATTATTGACTGGTTGGTAAGGTTATTTAATGTATGTATGACTCATGGTGAGGTGCCTGAGGATTGGCGGAATGCGTGCATAGCACCATTGTACAAAGGCAAAGGGGATAAGAGTGAGTGCTCAAATTACAGAGGTATAAGTTTGTTGAGTATTCCTGGTAAATTATATGGGAGGGTATTGATTGAGAGGGTGAAGGCATGTACAGAGCATCAGATTGGGGAAGAGCAGTGTGGTTTCAGAAGTGGTAGAGGATGTGTGGATCAGGTGTTTGCTTTGAAGAATGTATGTGAGAAATACTTAGAAAAGCAAATGGATTTGTATGTAGCATTTATGGATCTGGAGAAGGCATATGATAGAGTTGATAGAGATGCTCTGTTGAAGGTATTAAGAATATATGGTGTGAGAGGCAAGTTGTTAGAAGCAGTGAAAAGCTTTTATCGAGGATGTAAGGCATGTGTACGTGTAGGAAGAGAGGAAAGTGATTGGTTCTCAGTGAATGTAGGTTTGCGGCAGGGGTGTGTGATGTCTCCATGGTCGTTTAATTTGTTTATGGATGGTGTTGTTAGGGAGTTGAATGCAAGAGTTTTGGAAAGAGGGGCAAGTATGAAGTCTGTTGGGGATGAGAGAGCTTGGGAAGTGAGTCAGTTGTTGTTCGCTGATGATACAGCGCTCGTGGCTGATTCATGTGAGAAACTGCAGAAGCTGGTGACTGAGTTTGGTAAAGTGTGTGAAAGAAGAAAGTTAAGAGTAAATGTGAATAAGAGCAAGGTTATTAGGTACAGTAGGGTTGAGGGTCAAGTCAATTGGGAGGTAAGTTTGAATGGAGAAAAACTGGAGGAAGTAAAGTGTTTTAGATATCTGGGAGTGGATCTGGCAGCAGATGGAACCATGGAAGCGGAAGTGAATCATAGAGTGGGGGAGGGGGCGAAAATCCTGGGAGCCTTGAAGAATGTGTGGAAGTCGAGAACATTATCTCGGAAAGCAAAAATGGGTATGTTTGAAGGAATAGTGGTTCCAACAATGTTGTATGGTTGCAAGGCGTGGGCTATGGATAGAGTTGTGCGCAGGAGGGTGGATGTGCTGGAAATGAGATGTTTGAGGACAATGTGTGGTGTGAGGTGGTTTGATCGAGTAAGTAACGTAAGGGTAAGAGAGATGTGTGGAAATAAAAAGAGCAAGGTTGAGAGAGCAGAAGAGGATGTTTTGAAATGGTTTGGGCACATGGAGAGAATGAGTGAGGAAAGATTGACCAAGAGGATATATGTGTCGGAGGTGGAGGGAACGAGGAGAAGTGGGAGACCAAATTGGAGATGGAAAGATGGAGTGAAAAAGATTTTGAGTGATCGGAGCCTGAACATGCAGGAGGGTGAAAGGCGGGCAAGGAATAGAGTGAATTGGATCGATGTGGTATACCGGGGTTGACGTGCTGTCAGTGGATTGAATCAGGGCATGTGAAGTGTCTTGGGTAAACCATGGAAAGCTGTGTAGGTATGTATATTTGCGTGTGTGGACGTATGTATATACATGTGTATGGGGGTGGGTTCGGCCATTTCTTTCGTCTGTTTCCTTGCGCTACCTCGCAAACGCGGGAGACAGCGACAAAGCAAAAAATATATATATATATATATATATATATATATATATATATATATATATATATATATATCAAACTGCTATTTTATGTCAACAACTTCGTTAGACTGCCTGGGTCCCATAAAACATCACAGGCCCGTCTGTGCCTGTGTCGATTCTAGGCTTAGAAAAGCACCCTAAATGAATCTGATATTTTATCTCAACAACTTTGTTTGACTGCCTGGATGCCATAAAACACCATAGATCCGTACCTGTGTTGATTTTAGGCTTAGAAAAGCACCCTGAATGAATCTAGTATTTTATCTCAACAACTTCTTTTATCCGCCTGGGTGTCATAAAATGCCACAGGTGTCAATGCCACCTGTCAATTTTAGGCTTAGAAAAGCACCCTGAATCAATCTGGTATTTTATGTCAACAACTTCATTTGACCGCCTAGATGCCATAATACACCACAGGTCCGTCCCCCATCCCGTGTCGATTTTAGTCTCAGAAAAGAACCTTCAACCTCTCTGAAATTTCATCTCAACAACTTCGTTTGACCGCCTGAATGCCAAAAAACACAGGTCCATATCTGTGTCAATTTTAGGCTCAGAATAGCAGTCTGAGTGACTCGAGTATTTTACCTCAACATCATCTTTTCACCACCAGGATGTTATGAAACACCAGAGGTCTGTACGTGTGTTGATTTTAGTCTCAGAAAAGCACCCTGAATCTCCCTGGTATTTTATCTCGACAACTTCATTCGAACCCCTAGATGCCTTAAAACACCTGTGTCAATTTTAGGCTTAGAAAAGCACCCTGAATCAATGTGGTATTTTATGTCAACAACTTCGTTTGACCACCTGGATGCCAAAAAAAACAACACATCTGTACCTGTGTCGATTCTAGTCTCCGAAAAGCACCCTGAATCACTGGTATTTTATCTCAACAACTTTGACTGCCTGGATGCCAAAAACACAAGTCCATTCTTATGTCAATTTTAGGCTAAGAACCACGCTCCGACTGACTTGGGTATTTTAACTGAACAACTTTGTTTGACCCATTAGATACCCTAAAACACCACAGGTCCTTATCTGTGTCGAATTTAGTCTCAGAAAAGCACCTTCAATCTCTCTGGTGTTTTATCTCAACAACTTTGTTTGACCGCCTAGATGCCAAAAAACACAATAGGTCTGTACCAACGTCAGTTTTAGGCTAAGAACCACACTCCAAGTGACTTGGGTAATTTATTTCAACAACTTTGTTCGATCCTTTAGATGTCCTAAATCACCACAGGTCTGTACCTGTGTCGAATTTAGTCTCAGAAAAGCACCTTGAATCTCTCTGGTATTTTATTTCAACAACTTTGTTTGTCCATCTGAATGCCAAAAAACACCACAGGTCCATACGTGTCAATTTTAGGCCCAGAATAGTGCTCTGAGTGACTTGGGTGTTTTATCTCAACAGCTTCGTTTACCCCCTAGATATACTAAAACACCAAAGTTCTGTACCTGTGTTGATTTTAGACTCAGAAGAGCCCCCTGTGACTCGAGTAATTTATCTCAATAGGAGTTTCAGATGTATGTCTTAAATGTCTACACATTATGATGGCCAAGCTTACATTCTTATAGGTAATGTATCACATGTTCACTGAGACAGGACCTCTGGAACTTGATGTTTCAGGCCTATTTATCAATAATTCTAAATATTGACTAAAAGGAGTTTTTGAGATAGGGTTTCATGGTTTCACTTTATGATGGCCTAAATCATGTTCATAAGAACACTGTGTCATTTTTGTTGAAACAGGAATTCTGGAACCCAGTGTTTAATGCCTTTTTATCATTTATGTAATTAGCAGCCAAAAAGGAGTTGGAAGGTGGGCTGTTAAGATTTTTGTTATAATGGCTTATATCACATTTCTATTCATAATGTGTGTCATACTCGCCAACGTAGAACATCTGCAACCTGATGTTCCAGACCTATGTATCAGTAATTCTTTTAAACACCCAAAAAGGAGTTTTAATTTTTTTTTTTTTTTTTTTTTTTTGCTTTGTCGCTGTCTCCCGCGTTTGCGAGGTAGCGCAAGGAAACAGACGAAAGAAATGGCCCAACCCACCCCCATACACATGCCTTGATTCAATCCACTGACAGCACGTCAACCCCGGTATACCACATCGCTCCAATTCACTCTATTCTTTGCCCTCCTTTCACCCTCCTGCATGTTCAGGCCCCGATCACACAAAATATTTTTCACTCCATCTTTCCACCTCCAATTTGGTCTCCCTCTTCTCCTCGTTCCCTCCACCTCCGACACATATATCCTCTTGGTCAATCTTTCCTCACTCATTCTCTCCATGTGACCAAACCATTTCAAAACACCCTCTTCTGCTCTCTCAACCACGCTCTTTTTATTTCCACACATCTCTCTTACCCTTACGTTACTTACTCGATCAAACCACCTCACACCACACATTGTCCTCAAACATCTCATTTCCAGCACATCCATCCTCCTGCGCACAACTCTATCCATAGTCCACATCTCGCAACCATACAACATTGTTGGAACCACTATTCCTTCAAACATACCCATTTTTGCTTTCCGAGATAATGTTCTCGACTTCCACACATTCTTCAAGGCTCCCAGAATTTTCGCCCCCTCCCCCACCCTATGATCCACTTCCGTTTCCATGGTTCCATCCGCTGCCAGATCCACTCCCAGATATCTAAAACACCTCACTTCCTCCAGTTTTTCTCCATTCAAACTCACCTCCCAATTGAATTGACCCTCAACCCTACTGTACCTAATAACCTTGCTCTTATTCACATTTACTCTTAACTTTCTTCTTTCACACACTTTACCAAACTCAGTCACCAGCTTCTGCAGTTTCTCACATGAATCAGCCACCAGTGCTGTATCATCAGCGAACAACAACTGACTCACTTCCCAAGCTATCTCATCCCCAACAGACTTCATACTTGCCCCTCTTTCCAAAACTCTTGCATTCACCTCCCTAACAACCCCATCCATAAACAAATGTTTTTTATTTTTTTTCATTATGATAGTCTAGACCACATTCTTATAAGTATCTTTCATTTTCGTACTACCTAAAGAACCCTTGTGTTTCACACATATTTATCATTTATTCTGTAGCTTTCACAAATGAGTTTTAAAGGTAGGATATTAAGGTTTTACTAATGGTGGCTTAGAATATATTGCTATGTATGAAATGTTGACTCTGGTTATGTTTCCTGAATAATGCTCATTGTTATCGCCTATTAAGCAACCTCATTTTTTTAGTTATGTCACAGATGGTTTGATCTGCAATTGCAGTGCCACTGATCCAATTTGCCTATCAGGGATCTACCAGTCCTTGTGATCTTGTACCATTTTGGCACTTGGCATCCTATGGTGCTTTCACAAGCAAAGTAATGTAAATTGAGAAACCTTAATTATGATTAGCATTGCAAGCTAGTTACCATATTTACATATGGGAAGTGCTAAACATATGGGCATTTTATTTGATGGACTCAGTACAAGGCTGCTTTTTCAGTACAGGCATTATATTTATTTTGTGAAAATGTTGATTTTTCTTACTAGAACCTGGAAAACAGCTGCTGTCATACAAGATACACTGCCAATTTGATACTGTCCCTACTCACAGGAAATATTTTAATGATTATTTTGTTTTAGAATATAAACTCTGGATTTTTGTTAGTATTTTCTGATTTACAGTCCTTTTATTTATAAATCCCAGGACAGTACCTCATATATATTTGTAAATATAGATTTTTATCCCTGGGGATAGGGGAGAAAGAATACTTCCCACGTATTCCCTGCATGTCGTAGAAGGTGACTAAAAGGGAAGGGAGCGGGGGGGCTGGAAATCCTCCCCTCTCATTTTTTTTTTTCAATTTTCCAGAAGAAGGAACAGAGAAGGGGGCCAGGTGAGGATATTCCCTCAAAGGCCCAGTCCTCTGTTCTTAACGCTACCTCGCTAATGCGGGAAATGGCGAATAGTATGAAAAAAAAAATATATATATATGTCTATAAGAGTGGATGGGGCATGCTTTGTTTCTTGGTGCTACCCCACTTGATGGGGGAAAACAACAATTAACAGAAAAATGTGTGTGGGGGAAGGAGCGAAGGTTCCCATTTCCAACACATCCACCCTCCGCCACACAATCCTAGCTATAGCCCACATGTGGCAACCATATAACATTGTTGGAACCACTATTCCTGCAAATATACCCATTTTTGCTCTCCGATATAACGTTCTTCCCTTCCACACATTCTTCAACGCTCCCAAAACCTTCATCCCCTCCCCAACCCTGTGTCTCACTTCTGCTTCCATGGTTCCATCTGATGCTAAATCCTCTCCCAGATATCTAAAACACTTCACTTCCTCCGATTTTCTCCATGCAAACTTACCTCCCAACTGACTTTTTCCCTCAACCCTACTGAACCTAATAACCTTGCTCTTATTCACATAAAATTTCAGCGTTCTTCTTTCACACACTTTACCAAACTCAGTCACCAGCTTCTGCAGTTTCTCACTCGAATCAGCCACCAGCGCTGTATCATCAGCAAACAAAAACTGACTCACTTCCCAAGCCCTCTCATCTACAACAGACTGCATACTTCCCCCTCTCTCCAAAACTTTTGCATTCACCTCCCTAATAACCCCATCCATAAACAAACAACCATGGAGACATCACACACCCTTGCCACAAACCGACTTTCACTGGGAACCAATCACTTTCCTCTCTTCCTTATGCCTTACATCCTCGATAAAAAATTTTCACTGCTTCTAGCAACTTACCTCCCTCACCATATACTCTTAATACCTTCCACAGAGCATCTCTATCAACTCTTATCATATGCCTTCTCCAGATCCATAAATGCTACATACAAATCCATATGTTTTTCTAAGTGTTTCTCACATACATTCTTCAAAGCAAACACCTGATTCACACATCCTGTACCACTTCTGAAACCACACTGCTCTTCCCCAATCTGATGCTCTGTACATACCTTCAACTTCTCAATCAATACACTCCCATATCATTTCCCAGGAATACTCAACAAACTTATACTTCTGTAATTTGAACACTAACCTTTATCCCCTTTGTCTTTGTACAATGGCGTTATGCATGCATTCCACCAATCCTCAGGCACTTCACCATGAACCATACATACACTGAATATCCTTACCAACGAATCAACAAC
>NC_092230.1:11685330-11890292 GCF_036320965.1 Panulirus ornatus | reverse complement strand
ATATAATATATATATATATCCATGGGGATAGGGGAGTAAAAATACTTCCCACGTATTCCCTGCATGTTGCAAAAGGCGACTAAAAGGGGAGGGAACAGGGGGCTGGAAATCCTGCCCTCTTTTTTTTTTCTTAATTTTCATATAGAGGTAACAGAGAAGGGGGCCAGGTGAGGATATTCCCTAAAGGCCTAGTCCTCTGTTCTTAACGCTACCCCGCTAACGTGGGAAATGGCGAATAGTATGAAACAAAAGAAAGAAATATATATATATATTTCGGGAAGCAGTGATGGCTTGCGCAAAAGATGCTTGAGGCACGAGAAGCGTGGGAGGGGGGCAGATTAGAAAGGGTAGCAAATGGTGAGATGAAGAAGTAAGATTATTAGTGAAAGAGAAGAGAGAGGCATTAGGATGATTTTTGCAGGAAATAATGCAAATGACTATCTGTTTCCTTGCGCTCTCTCGCTAATGCAGGAGACAGCAACAAGGTATAATAAATAAATAAATTACTTTGTCGCTGTCACCTGCGTTAACGAGGTAGTGCAAGGAAACACACGAAAGAATGGCATAACACACCAACATACACATGTATATACATACACGTCCACACATGGCACATATACATACCTATAGATCTCAACATATACACATATATATATACACACACAGACATATACATATATACACATGTACACTATTCATACTGCCTGCCCTTATTCATTCCTGTACCCACCTTGCCACAAATGAAAGGAAAACCCCCTCCCCCCGCATGTGCGCGAGGTAGCGCTAGGAAAAGACAACAAAGGCCACATTCATTCACACTCACTCTCTTGCTGTCGTGTATAATGCACCGAAACCACAGCTCCCTTTCCACATCCAGGCTCCACAGAACTTTCCATGGTTTACCCCACATGCTTCACATGCCCTGATTCAATCCATTGACAGCACGTCGACCCCGGTAAACCACATCGTTCCAATTCACTCTATTCCTTGCACGCCTTTCACCCTAATGCATGTTCAGGACCCAATCACTCAAAATCTTTTTCACTCCATCCTTTCACCTCCAATTTGGTCTCCCACTTCTTGTTCCCTCCACCTCTGACTCATATATCTTCTGTCAATCTTTCTTCACTCATTCTATCCATGAGACCAATCCATTTCAAAACACCCTCTCCTGCTCTCTCAACCACACTCTTTTTATTACCACATATCTCTCTTACCCTTTCATTACTTACTCGATCAAGCCACCTCACACCACATGTCCTCAAACATCTCATTTCCAGCATATCCACCCTCCTCTGCACAACTCTATCTATAGCCCATGCCTTGCAACCATATAACATTGATGGAACCACTATTCCTTCAAACATACCCATTTTTCCTTTCCAAGATAACATTCTCGACTTCCACACATCTTTCAACGTTCCCAGAACTTTTACCCCCTCCCCCACCCTATGATTCACTACCGCTTCCATGGTTCCGTCAGCTGCCAAATCCACTCCCAGATATATAAAACACATCACTTCATCTAGTTATTCTCCATTCAAACTTACCTCCCAATTGACTTGACCTTACTGTACCTAATAACCTTGTTCTTATTCACATTTACTCTCAGCTTTCTTCTTTCACACACTTTACCAAACTCAGTCACCAGCTTCTGCAGTTTCTCACCCAAATCAGCCACCAGCGCTGTATCATCATCAAACAACAACTGACTCACTTCCCAAGCTCTCTCATCCACAACAGACTGCATACTTGCTCCTCTTTCCAAAACTCTTGCATTGACCTCCCTAACAACCCCATCCATAAACAAATTAAACAACCATGGAGACATCACGCACCCCTACCGCAAACCAACATTCGCTGAGAACCAGTCACTTTCCTCTCTTCCTACATGTACACATGCCTTACATCCTCGATAAAAACTTTTCACTGCTTCTAACAACTTACCTCCCACACTATATATTATTAATACCTTCTGCAGAGCATCTCTATCAACTGTATCATATGCCTTCTCCAGCGGATCCATAAATGCTACATACAAATTCATTTGCTTTTCTAAGTATTTCTCACATACATTTTTCAAAGCAAACACCTGATCCACACATCCTACACCACTTCTGAAACCACACTGCTCTTCCCACATCTGATGCTCTGTACATGCCTTCACCCTCTCAATCAAACCGATCCCGTATGATTTCCCAGGAATACTTAACAAACTTATACCTCTGTCATTTGAGCACTCACTCTTATCCCTTGTGCCTTTGTACAATGGCACTATGCAAGCATTCCGCCAGTCCTCAGGCACCTCACCATGAGTCATACATACATTAAATAACCTTACTACCAGTCAACAATATAGTCACCCACTTTTCTAATAAATTCCACTGCAATACCATCCAAAACCACTGCCTTACTGGCTTTCATCTTCCACAAAGCTTTTACTACCTCTTCTCTGTTTACCAAATAATTCTCCCTAACCCTCTCACTTTACACACCACCTAGACCAAATCACCCTATATCTGCCACTCTATCATCAAACACATTCAACAAACCTTCAAAATACTCACTCCATCTCCTTCTCACATCACCACAACTTCTTATCACCTCCCCTTTAGCCCCCTTCACTGATGTTCCCATTTCGTCCCTTGTCTTACGCACTTTATTTACCTCCTTCCAAAACATCTTTTTATTCTCCCTAAAATTTAATGATACTCTCACCCCAACTCTCATTTGCCCTCTTTTTCACCTTGCACTTTTCTCTTGACCTCCTGCCTCTTTCTTTTATACAACTCCCAGTCATTTCCAAAGCTCTCTCATCCACAACAAACTGCATACTTGCCCCTCTTTCCAAAGCTCTTGCATTCACCTCCCTAACAAACCTATCCATAAACAAATTAAACAACCATGGAGACATCACAAACCCCTGCTGCAAGCCTACAGTTACTGAGAACCGATCACTTGCCTCTCTTCCTATACGTACACATGCCTTACATCCTTGATAAAAACTTTTCAATGCTTCTAAAAACTTTCCTCCCACACCATATATTCTTAATACCTTCAACAGAGCATCTCTATCAACTCTATCATATGCCTTCTCCAGATCCATAAATGCTACATACAAATCCATTTGCTTTTCTAAGTATTTCTCACATACATTCTTCAAAGCAAACACCTGATCCACACATTCTCTACCACTTCTGAAACCATACTGCTCTTCCCCAATCTGATGCTCTGTACATGCCTTCACCCTCTCAATCAATACCCTCCCATATAATTTACCAGGAATACTCAACAAACTTATACCTCAGTAATTTGAGCACTCACTTTGTACAATGGCACTATGCAAGCATTCCACCAATCCTCAGGCACCTCACGATGAGTCATGCATACATTAAATATTAACCTTACCAACCAGTCAACAATACAGTCACCCCCTATCTTAATCAATCCCACTGCAATACTATCCAAACCCGCTGCCTTGCCGGCTTTCATCTTCCACAATGCTTTTACTGCCTCTTCTGTTTACCAAATCTTTCTCCCTAACCCTCTCACTTTGCACATAACCTCGACCAAAACACCCTATATCTGCCACTCTATCATCAAACACATTCAACAAACCTTCAAAATACTCACTCCAACTCCTTCTCACATCACCACTACTTGTTATCACCTCCCCATTCGCCCCCTTCACTGATGTTCCCATTGATTCCCTTGTCTTACGCACATTATTTACCTCCTTCCAAAACATCTTTTTATTCTCCCTAAAATTTGATAATTTGATGATACTCTCTCACCCCAACTCTCATTTGCCCTCTTTTTGACCTCTTGCACTTTTCTCTTGACCTCCTGCGTCTTTCTGTTATACAACTCCCAGTCATTTGCATTATTTCCCTGAAAAAATTGCCCAAATACCTCTCTCTTCTCTTTCTTTAACAATGTTACTTCTTCATCCCACCACTCACTACCCTTTCTAATCTGCCCACCTCCCATGTTTTTCATGCCACAAACATCTTTTACGCAAGCCATCACTGCTTCCCTAAATACATCCCATTCCTCCTACTCCCCTTACCTCCTTTGTTCTCACCTTTTTCCATTCTTTACTCATTTTCTCCTGGTACTTCCTCACACAAGTCTTCTTCCCAAGCTCACTTACTCTCACCACTCTCTTCACTCCATCGTTCTCTCTTCTATTCTGAAAACCTCTACAAATCTTCACCTTCGCCTCCACAAGATAATGACCAGACATCCCTCCAGTTGCACCTCTCAGCACATTAACATCCAAAAGTCTCTCTTTTCTGCACCTATCAATGAACACGTAATCCAATAACGCTCTTTGGCCGTCTCTCCTACTTACTTATGAATACTTATGTATATCTCTCTTTTTAAACCAGGTATTCACAATCACCAGTCCTTTTTCAGCACATAAATCTACAAGCCCTTCACCATTTCCATTTACAACCCTGAACACCCCGTGTGCACCAATTATTCCCTCAACTGCCACATTACTCACCTTTGCATCCAAATCACCCATCACTATAACCCAGTCTCGTGCATCAAAACTACTAACACACTCACTCAGCTGCTCCCAAAACACTTGCCTCTCATGATCTTTCTTCTCCTGCCCAGGTGCATATGCACCAATAATCACCCATCTCTCTCCACCCACTTTCAGTTTTACCCATATCAATAGAGAGTTTACTTTCTTACACTCTATCACATACTCCCACCATTCCTGTTTCAGGAGTAATGCAACTCCTTCCCTTGCTCATGTCCTCTCACTAACCTCTGACTTTACTCCTAAGACATTCCCAAACCACTCTTCCCCTTTACCCTTGAGCTTCGTTTCACTCAGAGCCAAAACATCCAGGTTCCTTTCCTCAAACGTACTAGCTATCTCTCTGTTTTTTCTCATCTTGGTTACATCCACACACATTTAGACACCCCAATCTGAGCCTTTGAGGAGGATGAGCACTCCCCGCGTGACTCCTTCTTCTGTTTCCCCTTTTAGAAAGTTAAAATACATGAAGGGGAGGGTTTCCAGCCCACTGCTCCCGTCGCCTTTAGTCACCTTCTACGACACGTGAGGAATCCGTGGTAAGTATTCTTTCTCCCCTATCCCTAGGGAAAAAAAATATATAAATATATATATATATATTTGTCATCTATATTTATCATACTTTGTCGCTGTCTCCCACGTTAGCGAGGTAGCGAAGGAAACAGATGAAAGAATGGCCCAGCCCACCCATATACACATGTATATACATACACGTCCACACACGCACATATACATACCTATACATCTCAACATATAAATATATATACACTCACAGACATTTATCATTTTTGCTTTGTCGCTGTCTCCCGCGTTAGCGAGGTAGCGCAAGGAAACAAACGAAAGAATGGCACAACCCATCCACATACACATGTATATACATAAACGTCCACACACGCAAATATACATACCTATACATCTCAATGTATACATATAAAAACACACACACATATACATATATACACATGTACATAATTCATACTGTCTCCCTTTATTTATTCCCATCACTACCTCGCCACACATGAAGTAACAACCCCCTCCCCCTTTCATGTGTGCGAGGTAGCGCTAGGAAAAGACAACAAAGGCCCCATTCGTTCACACTCAGTCTCTAGCTGTCATGTAATAATGCACCGAAACCAAAGCTCCCTTTCCACATCCAGGCCCCACACAACTTTCCATGGTTTACCCCAGACGCTTCACATGCCCTGGTTCAATCCATTGACAGCACATCGACCCCGGTATACCACATTGTTCCAATTCACTCTATTCCTTGCACATCTTTTACCCTCCTGCATGTTCAGGCACTGATCACTCAAAATCTTTTTCACTCCATCTTTCCACCTCCAATTTGGTCTCCCACTTCTCCTCGTTCCCTCCACATCTGACACATATATATATCCTCTTGGTCAATCTTTCCTCACTCATTCTCTCCATGTGACCAAACCATTTCAAAACACCCTCTTCTGCTCTCTCAACCACACTCTTTTATTTCCACACATCTCTCTTACCCTTACATTACTTCCTTGATCAAACCACCTCACACCACATATTGTCCTCAAACATCTCATTTCCAGCACATCCACCCTCCTGCGCACAACTCTATCCATAGCCTACGCCTCGCAACCATACAACATTGTTGGAACCACTATTCCTTCAAACATACCCATTTTTGCTTTTCGAGATAATGTTCTCGACATCCAAACATTCTTCAAGGCTCCCAGGATTTTCGCCCCCTCCCCCACCCTATGATTCACTTCCGCTTCCATGGTTCCATACACTGCCAGATCCACTCCCAGATATCTAAAACACTTTACTTCCTCCAGTTTTTCTCCATTCAACCTTACCTCCCAATTGACTTGACCCTCAACCCTACTGTACCTAAGAACTTTGCTCTTATTCACATTTACTCTCAACTTTCTTCTTTCACACACTTTACCAAACTCAGTCACCAGCTTCTGCAATTTCTCACATGAATCAGCCACGAGTGCTGTATCATCAGCAAACAAACACTGACTCACTTCCCAAGCTTTCTCACCCACAACAGACTGCATACTTGCCCCTCTTTCCCAAACTCTTGCATTCACCTTCCTAACAACCCCATCCATAAACAAATTAAACAACCATGGAGACATCACACCCCCCTGCCGCAAACCTACATTCACTAAGAACCAATCACTTTCCTAACTTCGTACACGTACACATGCCTTACATCCTCAATAAAAACTTTTCACTGCTTCTAACAACTTGCCTCCCACACCATATATTCTTAATACCTTTAACAGAGCAACTCTATCAACTCTATCATATGCCTTCTCCAGATCCATAAATGCTACATACAAATCCATTTGCTTTATTAAGTATTTCTCACATACATTCTTCAAAGCAAACACCTGGTCCACACATCCTCTACCACTTCTGCACCCACACTGCTCTTTCCCAATCTGATGCTCTGTACATGCCTTCACCCTCTCAATCAATACCCTCCCATACAATTTACCAGGAATACTCAACAAACTTATTCCTCTGTAATTTGAGCACTCACTCTTATCCCCTTTGCCTTTGTACAATGGCACTATGCAAGCATTCCGCACATCCTCAGGCACCTCACCATGAATCATACATACATTAAATAACCTTACCAACCAGTCAACAATACAGTCACCCCCTTTTTTTAATAAATTCCACTGCAATACCATCTAAACCTGCTGCCTTGCCGGCTTTCATCTTCCGCAAAGCTTTTACTACCTCTTCTCTGTTCACCAAATCATTTTCCCTAACCCTCTCACTCTGCACACCACCTCGACCAAAACACCCTATATCTGCCACTCTATCATCAAACACATTCAACAAACCTTCAAAATACTCACTCCATCTCCTTCTCACATCACCACTACTTGTTATCACCTCCCCATTAGCCCCCTTCACTGAAATTCCCATTTGCTCCCTTGTCTTACACACTTTATTTACCTCCTTCCAAAACATCTTTTTCTTCTTCCTAAAATCTAATGATACTCTCTCACCCCAACTCTCATTTGCCCTCTTTTTGACCTCTTGCACTTTTCTCTTGACCTCCTGCCTCTTTCTTTTATACATCTCCCACTCATTTGCATTTTTCCCTGCAAAAATCGTCCAAATGCCTCTCTCTTGTCTTTCACTAATAATCTTACTTCTTCATCCCACCACTCACTACCCTTTCTAATCAACCCACCTCCCACGCTTCTCATGCCACAAGCATCTTTTGTGCAAGCCATCACTGCTTCCCTAAAGACATCCCATTCCTCCTCCACTCCCCTTACCTCGTTTGTTCTCACCTTTTTCCATTCTGTACTCACTCTCTCCTGGTACTTCCTCACATAAGTCTCCTTCCCAAGCTCACTTACTCTCACCACTCTCTTCACCCCAACATTCTCTCTTCTTTTCTGAAAACCCCTACAAATCTTCACCTTCGCCTCCACAAGATAATGATGAGACATCCCTACAGTTGCACCTCTCAGCACATTAACATCCAAAAGTCTCTATTTCGCGGGCCTATCAATTAACACGTAATCCAATAACGCTCTCTGGACATCTCTCCTACTTACATATGTATACTTATGTATATCTTCCTTTTTAAACTAAGTATTCCCAATCACCAGTCCTTTTGCAGCACATAAATCTACAAGCTCTTCACCATTTCCATTTACAACACTGAACACCCCCTGTATACCAAATATTCCCTCAACTGCCACATTACTCACATTTGCATTCAAATCACCCATCACTATAACCCAGTCTTGTGCATCAAAACCACCAACACACTCACTCAGCTGCTCCGAAAAACACTTGCCTCTCAATATCTTTCTTCTCATGCCCAGGTGCATATGCACCAATAATCAACCATCTCTCTCCATCAACTTTCAGTTTTCCCCATATCAATCTAGAATTTACTTTTTTACACTCTATCACATACTCCCACAATTCCTGTTTCAGGAGTAGTGCTACTCCTTCCCTTGCTCTTGTCCTCTCACTAACCCCAGACTTTAATCCCAAGACATTCCCAAACCACTCTTCCCCTTTACCCTTGAGCTTCGTTTCAATCAGAGCCAAAACATCCAGGTTCCTTTCCTCAAACTTACTACCTATCTCTCATTTTTTCTCATCTTGGTTACATCCACACACATTTAGACACTCCAATCTGAGCCTTCGAGGAGGATGAGCACTCCCTGCGTGACTCCTTCTTCTGTTTCCCCTTTTAGAAAGTTAAAATACAAGGAGGGGAGGGTTTTTGGCCCCCCGCTCCTGTCCCCTTTACTCGCCATCTACGACACATGATGAATGCGTGGGAAGTATTCTTTCTTCCCTATCACCAGGGATAGGGGAGAAAGAATACTACATATATATACATGTGCATAACTCATACAATCTGCCCTTATTCATTCCCGTCGCCACCCCGCCACATAATGAAATACCAATCCCCTCCTCGTGCATGTGCACGAGGTAGCGCTAGGAAAAGACAACAAATGCCACATTCGTTCTCACTCTGTCTTTAGCTGCCATGTATAATGCACCGAAATCAAAGCTCCCTTTCCACATCCAGGCCCCACAGAACTTTCCATGGTACCCCAGACGCTCACATATATGTATATAAATATATATATAAATATATACATATTTATATATCTATATATATGTATTCATATATATATATATATATATATATATATATATATATATATATATATACATATATATATATCATACAAAGCTCCATCAGCCAGGATCGAACCTGAGACCCCTTATGCAAGAGGCAGGCATGCTAACGCTAGGCTAAGGGACTGTATAATAGGAAACAACTATTCGAAATACTAAGTACTCGAATACCCTTCGTCTCACAATGGTGAGCAACGGGGTCTATCGGTTGTTTCCGAAAAGAACACATAGCCAGCTGATAGCGTTTAACCGAATCTAACTGTACAACGCGGAGTTATATGAATACAAATAAAGTGTATATGAACGCGCACCTTCATAGAACATACAAAGCTCCATCAGCCAGGATCGAACCTGGGACCCCTTGTTCAAGAGGCAGGCATGCTAACCGCTAGGCTAAGGGACTGTATAGTAGGAAACAACTATTCGAAATACTAAGTACTCGAATACCCTTCGTCTCACAATGGTGAGCAACGGGTTCTATCAGTTGTTTCCGAACAGAACACATAGCCAGCTGATAGTGTTTTACCGAACCTGACTGTACAACGCGGAGTTATATGAATACGAATAAAGTGTATATCAACGCGCACCTTCATAGAACATACAAAGCTCCATCAGCCAGGATCGAACCTGGGACCCTTTGTGCAAGAGGCAGGCATGCTAACCACTAGGCTAAGGGACTGTATAATAGGAAACAACTATTCGAAATACTAAATACTCGAATACCCTTTGTCTCACAATGGTGAGCAACGGGGTCTATCGGTTGTTTCCGAACAGAACACATAGCCAGCTGATATCGTTTTACCGAACCTGACTGTACAACGCGGAGTTATATGAATACGAATAAAGTGTATATGAACGCGCACCTTCATAAAACATACAAAGCTCCATCAGCCAGGATCGAACCTGGGACCCCTTGTGCAAGAGGCAGGCATGCTAACCGCTAGGCTAAGGGACTGTATAATAGGAAACAACTATTCGAAATACTAAGTACTCGAATACCCTTCGTCTAACAATGGTGAGCAACGGGGTCTATCGATTGTTTCCGAACAGAACACATAGCCAGCTGATATCGTTTTACCGAACCTGACTGTACAACGCGGAGTTATATGAATACGAATAAAGTGTATATGAACGCGCACCTTCATAGAACATACAAAGCTCCATCAGCCAGGATCGAACCTGGGACCCCTTGTGCAAGAGGCAGGCATGCTAACCACTAAGCTAAGGAACTGTATAATAGGAAACAACTATTCGAAATACTAAGTACTCGAATACCCTTCGTCTCACAATGGTGAGCAACGGGATCTATCAGTTGTTTCCAAACAGAACACATAGCCAGCTGATAGCATTTTACCGAACCTGACTGTACAACGCGGAGTTATATGAATACGAATAAAGTGTATATGAACGCGCACCTTCATAAGACATACAAAGCTCCATCTGCCAGGATCGAACCTGGGACCCCTTGTGCGAGAGGCAGGCATGCTAACCGCTAGGTTAAGGGACTGTATAATAGGAAACAACTATTCAAAATACTAAGTACTCGAATAACCTTCGTCTCACACTGGTGAGCAACGGGGTCTATCGGTTGTTTCCGAACAGAACACATAGCCAGCTGATAGCGTTTTACCGAACCTGACTGTACAACGCGGAGTTATATGAATATGAATAAAGTGCATATGAACGCGCACCTTCATAGAACATACAAAGCTCCATCAGCCAGGATCGAACCTGGGACCCCTTGTGCAAGAGGGAGGCATGTAACCGCTAGGCTACGGGACTGTATAATAGGAAACAACTATTCGAAATACTAAGTACTCGAATACCCTTCGTCTCACAATGGTGAGCAACGGGGTCTATTGGTTGTTTCCGAACAGAACCCATAGCCAGCTGATAGCGTTTTACCGAACCTGACTGTACAATGCAGAGTTATATGAATATGAATAAAGTGTATATGAACACGCACCTTCATAGAACATACAAAGCTCCATCAGCCAGGATCGAACCTGGGACCCCTTGTGCAAGAGGCAGGCATGTAACCGCTAGGCAAAGGGACTGTATATTAGGAAACAACTATTCGAAATACTAAGTAATCGAATACCCTTCGTCGCACAATGGTGAACAACTGGGTCTATCGGTTGTTTCCGAACAGAACACATAGCCAGCTGATATCGTTTTACCGAACCTGACTGTACAACGCGGAGTTAAATGAAAACGAATAAAGTATATATCAACGCGCACCTTCATAGAACATACAAAGCTCCATCAGCCAGGATCGAACCTGGGACCCCTTGTGCAAGAGGCAGGCATGCTAACCGCTAGGCAAAGGGACTGTATAATAGGAAACAACTATTCAAAATACTAAGTACTCGAATACCCTTTGTCTCACAATGGTGAGCAACGGGGTCTATCGGTTGTTTCCGAACAGAACACATAGCCAGCTGATAGCGTTTTACCGAACCTGACTGTACAACGCGGAGTTATATGAATACGAATAAAGTGTATATGAAAGCGCACCTTCATAGAACATACAAGGCTCCATCAGCCAAGATCGAACCTGGGACCCCTTGTGCAAGAGGCAGGCATGCTAACCGCTAGGCTAAGGGACTGTATAATAGGAAACAACTATTCGAAATACTAAGTACTCGAATACCCTTTGTCTCACAATGGTGAGCAACGGGGTCTATCGGTTGTTTCCGAACAGAACACATAGCCAGCTGATAGCGTTTTACCGAACCTGACTGTACAACGCGAAGTTATATGAATACGAATAAAGTGTATATGAAAGCGCACCTTCATAGAACATACAAGGCTCCATCAGCCAGGATCGAACCTGGGACCCCTTGTGCAAGAGGCAGGCATGCTAAACGCTAGGCTAAGGGACTGTATAATAGGAAACAACTATTCGAAATACTAAGTACTCGAATACCCTTCGTCTCACAATGGTGAGCAACGGGGTCGATCGGTTGTTTCCGAATAGAACACATAGCCAGCTGATAGCCTTTTACCGAACCTGACTGTACAACGCGGAGTTATATGAATACAAATAAAGTGTATATGAACACGCACCTTCATAGAACATACAAAGCTCTATCAGCCAGGACCGAACCTGGGACCTCTTGTGCAAGAGGCAGGCATGCTAACCACTAGGCTAAGGGACTGTATAATAGGAAACAACTATTCGAAATACTAAGTACTCGAATACCCTTCGTCTCACAATGGTGAGCAACGGGGTCTATCGGTTGTTTCCGAACATAACACATAGCCAGCTGATAGCGTTTTACCGAACCTGACTGTACAACGCGGAGTTATATGAATACGAATAAAGTGTATATGAACGCGCACCTTCATAGAACATACAAAGCTCCATCAGCCAGGATCGAACCTGGGACCCCTTATGCAAGAGGCAGGCATGCTAACTGCTAGGCTAAGGGACTGCATGATAGGAAACAACTATTCGAAATACTAAGTACTCGAATACCCTTCGTCTCACAATGGTGAGCAACGGAGTCTATCGGTTGTTTCCGAACAGAACACATAGCCAGCTAATAGCATTTTACCGAACCTGACTGTACAACGCGGAGTTATATGAATACGAATAAAGTGTATATGAACGCGCACCTTCATAGAACATACAAAGCTCCATCAGCCAGGATCGAACCTGGGACCCCTTGTGCAAGAGGCAGGCATGTAACCGCTAGGCTAAGGGACTGTATAATAGGAAACAACTATTCGAAATACTAAGTACTCGAATACCCTTCGTCTCACAATGGTGAGCAACGGGGTCTATTGGTTGTTTCCGAACAGAACCCATAGCCAGCTGATAGCGTTTTACCGAACCTGACTGTACAATGCAGAGTTATATGAATATGAATAAAGTGTATATGAACACGCACCTTCATAGAACATACAAAGCTCCATCAGCCAGGATCGAACCTGGGACCCCTTGTGCAAGAGGCAGGCATGTAACCGCTAGGCTAAGGGACTGTATAATAGGAAACAACTATTCGAAATACTAAGTAATCGAATCCCCTTCGTCTCACAATGGTGAACAACTGGGTCTATCGGTTGTTTCCGAACAGAACACATAGCCAGCTGATAGCGTTTTACCGAACCTGACTGTACAACGCGGAGTTAAATGAAAACGAATAAAGTGTATATGAACGCGCACCTTCATAGAACATACAAAGCTCCATCAGCCAGGATCGAACCTGGGACCCCTTGTGCAAGAGGCAGACATGCTAACCGATAGGCTAAGGGACTGTATAATAGGAAACAACTATTCGAAATACTAACTACTCGAATACCCTTCGTCTCACAATGGTGAGCAACGAGGTCTATCTGTTGTTTCCGAACAGAACACATAGCCAGCTGATAGCGTTTTACCGAACCTGACTGTACAACGCAGAGTTATATGAATACGAATAAAGTGTATATGAACGCGCACCTTCATAGAACATACAAAGCTCCATCAGCCAGAATCGAACCTGGGACCCCTTGTGCAAGAGGCAGGCATGCTAACCGCTAGGCAAAGGGACTGTATAATAGGAAACAACTATTCAAAATACTAAGTACTCGAATACCCTTTGTCTCACAATGGTGTGCAACGGGGTCTATCGGTTGTTTCCGAACAGAACACATAGCCAGCTGATAGCGTTTTACCGAACCTGACTGTACAACGCGGAGTTATATGAATACGAATAAAGTGTATATGAACGCGCACCTTCATAGAACATACAAAGCTCTATCAGCCAAGATCGAACCTGGGACCCCTTGTGCAAGAGGCAGGCATGCTAACCGCTAGGCTAAGGGACTGTATAATAGGAAACAACTATTCGAAATACTAAGTACTCGAATACCCTTTGTCTCACAATGGTGAGCAACGGGGTCTATCGGTTGTTTCCGAACAGAACACATAGCCAGCTGATAGCGTTTTACCGAACCTGACTGTACAACGCGAAGTTATATGAATACGAATAAAGTGTATATGAAAGCGCACCTTCATAGAACATACAAGGCTCCATCAGCCAGGATCGAACCTGGGACCCCTTGTGCAAGAGGCAGGCATGCTAAACGCTAGGCTAAGGGACTGTATATTAGGAAACAACTATTCGAAATACTATGTACTCGAATACCCTTCGTCTCACAATGGTGAGCAACGGGGTCGATCGGTTGTTTCCGAACAGAACACATAGCCAGCTGATAGCCTTTTACCGAACCTGACTGTACAACGCGGAGTTATATGAATACAAATAAAGTGTATATGAACACGCACCTTCATAGAACATACAAAGCTCCATCAGCCAGAATCGAACCTGGGACCCCTTGTGCAAGAGGCAGGCATGCTAACCGCTAGGCAAAGGGACTGTATAATAGGAAACAACTATTCAAAATACTAAGTACTCGTATACCCTTTGTCTCACAATGGTGTGCAACGGGGTCTATCGGTTGTTTCCGAACAGAACACATAGCCAGCTGATAGCATTTTACCGAACCTGACTGTACAACGCGGAGTTATATGAATACGAATAAAGTGTATATGAACGCGCACCTTCATAGAACATACAAAGCTCCATCAGCAAGGATCGAACCTGGGACCCCTTGTGCAAGAGGCAGGCATGCTAACCGCTAGGATAAGGGACTGTATAGTAGGAAACAACTATTCGAAATACTAAGTACTCGAATACCCTTCGTCTCACAATGATGAGCAACGGGGTCTATCGCTTGTTTCCGAACAGAACACATAGCCAGCTGATAGCGTTTTACCGAACCTGACTGTACAACGCGGAGTTATATGAATACAAATAAAGTGTATATGAATGCGCACCTTCATAGAACATACAAAGCTCCATCAGCCAGGATCGAACCTGGGACCCCTTGTGCAAGAGGCAGGCATGCTAACCGCTAGGCTAAGGGACTGTATAATAGGAAACAACTATTCGAAATACTAAGTACTCGAATACCCTTCGTCTCACAATGGTGAGCAACGGGGTCTATCGGTTGTTTCCGAACAGAACACATAGCCAGCTGATAGCGTTTTACCGAACCTGACTGTACAACGTGGTTATATGAATAGAAATAAAGTGTATATGAACGCGCACCTTCATAGAACATACAAAGCTCCATCAGCCAGGATCGAACCTGGGACCCCTTGTGCAAGAGGCAGGCATGCTAACCGATAGGCTAACGAACTGTATAATAGGAAACAACTATTCGAAATACTAAGTACTCGAATACCCTTCGTCTCACAATGGTGAGCAACGGGATCTATCGGTTGTTTCCAAACAGAACACATAGCCAGCTGATAGCGTTTTACCGAACCTGACTGTACAACGCGGAGTTATATGAATACGAATAAAGTGTATATGAACGCGCACCTTCATAAAACATACAAAGCTCCATCAGCCAGGATCGAACCTGGGACCCCTTGTGCGAGAGGCAGGCATGCTAACCGCTTGGCTAAGGGACTGTATAATAGGAAACAACTATTCAAAATACTAAGTACTCGAATACCCTTCGTCTCACAATGGTTAGCAACGGGGTCTATCGGTTGTTTCCGAACATAACACATAGCCAGCTGATAGCGTTTTACCGAACCTGACTGTACAACGCGGAGTTATATGAATATGAATAAAGTGTATATGAACGCGCACCTTCATAGAACATACAAAGCTCCATTGGCCAGGATCGAACCTGGGACCCCTTGTGCAAGAGGGAGGCATGCTAACCGCTAGGCTACGGGACTGTATAATAGGAAACAACTATTCGAAATGCTAAGTACTCGAATACCCTTCGTCTCACAATGGTGAGCAACGGGGTCTATTGGTTGTTTCCGAACAGAACACATAGCCAGCTGATATCGTTTTACCGAACCTGACTGTACAACGCGGAGTTATATGAATACGAATAAAGTGTATATGAACACGCACCTTCATAGAACATACAAAGCTCCATCAGCCAGGATCGAACCTGGGACCCCTTGTACAAGAGGCAGGCATGCTAACCGCTAGGCTAAGGGACTGTATAATAGGAAACAACTATTCGAAATACTAAGTACTCGAATACCCTTCGTCTCACAATGGTGAGCAACGGGGTCGATCGGTTGTTTCCGAACAGAACACATAGCCAGCTGATAGCGTTTTACCGAACCTGACTGTACAACGCGGAGTTATATGAATACAAATAAAGTGTATATGAACGCGCACCTTCATAGAACATACAAAGCTCTATCAACCAGGACCGAACCTGGGACCTCTTGTGCAAGAGGCAGGCATGCTAACCACTAGGCTAAGGGACTGTATAATAGGAAACAACTATTCGAAATACTAAGTACTCGAATACCCTTCGTCTCACAATGGTGAGCAACGGGGTCTATCGGTTGTTTCCGAACAGAACACATAGCCAGCTGATAGCGTTTTACCGAACCTGACTGTACAACGCGGAGTTATATGAATACGAATAAAGTGTATATGAACGCGCACCTTCATAGAACATACAAAGCTCCATCAGCCAGGATCGAACCTGGGACCCCTTATGCAAGAGGCAGGCATGCTAACTGCTAGGCTAAGGGACTGTATGATAGGAAACAACTATTCGAAATACTAAGTAATCGAATACCCTTCGTCTCACAATGGTGAGCAACGGAGTCTATCGGTTGTTTCCGAACAGAACACATAGCCAGCTGATAGCATTTTACCGAACCTGACTGTACAACGCGGAGTTACATGAATACGAATAAAGTGTATATGAACGCGCACCTTCATAGAACATACAAAGCTCCATCAGCAAGGATCGAACCTGGGACCCCTTGTGCAAGAGGCAGGCATGCTAACCGCTAGGCTAAGGGACTGTATAGTAGGAAACAACTATTCGAAATACTAAGTACTCGAATACCCTTCGTCTCACAATGGTGAGCAACGGGGTCTATCGGTTGTTTCCGAACAGAACACATAGCCAGCTGATAGCGTTTTACCGAACCTGACTGTACAACGTGGTTATATGAATAGAAATAAAGTGTATATGAACGCGCACCTTCATCGAACATACAAAGCTCCATCAGCCAGGATCGAACCTGGGACCCCTTGTGCAAGAGGCAGGCATGCTAACCGCTAGGCTAAGGGACCGTATAATAGGAAACAACTATTCGAAATACTAAGTACTCGAATACCCTTCGTCTCACAATGGTGAGCAACGGGGTCTATCGGTTGTTTCCGAACAGAACACATAGCCAGCTGATAGCCTTTTACCGAACCTGACTGTACAACGCGGAGTTATATGAATACGAATAAAGTGTATATGAACGCGCACCTTCATCGAACAAACAAAGCTCCATAAGCCAGGATCGAACCTGGGACCCCTTGTGCGAGGCAGGCATGCTAACCGCTAGGCTAAGGGACTGTATAATAGGAAACAACTATTCGAAATACTAAGTACTCGAATACCCTTCGTCTCACAATGGTGAGCAACGGGGTCTATCGGTTGTTTCCGAACAGAACACATAGCCAGCTGATAGCGTTTTACCGAACCTGACTGTACAACGCAGAGTTATATGAGTATGAATAAAGTGTATATGAACGAGCACCTTCATAGAACATACAAAGCTCCATCAGCCAGGATCGAACCTGGGACCCCTTGTGCAAGAGGCAGGCATGCTAACCGCTAGGCTAAGGGACTGTGTAGTAGGAAACAACTATTCGAAATACTAGGTACTCGAATACCCTTCGTCTCACAATGGTGAGCAACGGGGTTTATCGGTTGTTTCCGAACAGAACACATAGCCAGCTGATAGCGTTTTACCGTACCTGACTGTACAACGTGGTTATATGAATAGAAATAAAGTGTATATGAACGCGCACCTTCATAGAACATACAAAGCTCCATCAGCCAGGATCGAACCTGGGACCCCTTGTGCAAGAGGCAGGCATGCTAACCGCTAGGCTAAGGGACCGTATAATAGGAAACAACTATTCGAAATACTAAGTACTCGAATACCCTTCGTCTCACAATGGTGAGCAACGGGGTCTATCGGTTGTTTCCGAACAGAACACATAGCCAGCTGATAGCGTTTTACCGAACCTGACTGTACAACGCGGAGTTATATGAATACGAATAAAGTGTATATGAACGCGCACCTTCATAGAACATACAAAGCTCCATCAGCCAGGATCGAACCTGGGACCCCTTGTGCAAGAGGCAGGCATGCTAACCGCTAGGCTAAGGGACTGTATAATAGGAAACAACTATTCGAAATAATAATTACTCGAATACCCTTCGTCTCACAATGGTGAGCAACGGGGTCTATCGGTTGTTTCCGAAAAGAACACATAGCCAGCTGATAGCGTTTTACCGAACCTGACTGTACAACGCAGAGTTATATGAATATGAATAAAGTGTATATGAACGCGCACTTTCATAGAACATACAAAGCTCCTTCAGCCAGGATCGAACCTGGGACCCCTTGTGCAAGAGGCAGGCATGCTAAACGCTAGGCTAAGGGACTGTATAATAGGAAACAACTATTCGAAATACTAAGTACTCGAATACCCTTCGTCTCACAACGGTGAGCAACGGGGTCTATCGGTTGTTTCCGAACAGAACACATAGCCAGCTGACAGCGTTTTACAGAACCTGACTGTACAACACGGAGTTATATGAATACAAATAAAGTGTATATGAACGCGCACCTTCATAGAACATACAAAGCTCCATCAGCCAGGATCGAACCTGGGACCCCTTGTGCAAGAGGCAGGCATGTAACCGCTAGGCTAAGGGACTGTATAATAGGAAACAAGTATTCGAAATACTAAGTACTCGAATACCCTTCGTCTCACTCTTATCCCCTTTGCCTTTGTACAATGGCACTATGCACGCATTCCGCTAATCCTCAGGCACCTCACCATGAGTCATACATACATTAAATAACCTTACCAACCAGTAAATAATACAGTCACCCCCTTTTTTAATAAATTCCACTGCAATACCATCCAAACCTGCTGCCTTGCCGGCTTTCATCTTCCGCAAAGCTTTTACTACCTCTTCTCTGTTTACCAAATCATTTTCCCTAACCCTCTCACTTTGCACACCACCTCGACCAAAACACCCTATATCTGCCACTCTATCATCAAACACATTCAACAAACCTTCAAAATACTCACTCCATCTCCTTCTCATATCACCACAATTTGTTATCTCCTCCCCCTTCACTGAAGTTCCCATTTGCTCTCTTGTCTTACGCACTTTATTTACCTCCTTTCAAAACATCTTTTTATTCTCCCTAAAATTTAATGATACTCTATCATCCCAACCCTCATTTGCCCTCTTTGTCACCTCTTGCATCTTTCTCTTGACCTCCTGCCTCTTTCTTTTATACATCTCCCACTCATTTGCATTTTTTCCCTGCAAAAATCGTCCAAATGCCTCTCTCTTCTCTTTCACTAATAATCTTACTTCTTCATCCCACCAATCACTACCCTTTCTAATCAACCCACCTCCCATACTTCTCATGCCACAAGCATCTTTTGCGCAAGCCATCACTGCTTCCCTAAATACATCCCATTCCTCCCCCACTCCCCTTACCTCCTTTTTAACTTTCTAAAAGGGGAAACATATTCACACATATATATATATATATATATATATATATATATATATATATATATATATTTTTTTTTTTTTTTTTTTATACTTTGTCGCTGTCTCCCGCGTTTGCGAGGTAGCGCAAGGAAACAGACAAAAGAAATGGCCCAACCCCCCCCCCATACACATGTACATACACACGTCCACACACGCAAACATACATACCTACACAGCTTTCCATGGTTTACCCCAGACGCTTCACATGCCTTGATTCAATCCACTGACAGCACGTCAACCCCTGTATACCACATCGCTCCAATTCACTCTATTCCTTGCCCTCCTTTCACCCTCCTGCATGTTCAGGCCCCGATCACACAAAATCTTTTTCACTCCATCTTTCCACCTCCAATTTGGTCTCCCTCTTCTCCTCGTTCCCTCCACCTCCGACACATATATCCTCTTGGTCAATCTTTCCTCACTCATTCTCTCCATGTGCCCAAACCATTTCAAAACACCCTCTTCTGCTCTCTCAACCACGCTCTTTTTATTTCCACACATCTCTCTTACCCTTACGTTACTTACTCGATCAAACCACCTCACACCACACATTTTCCTCAAACATCTCATTTCCAGCACGTCCATCCTCCTGCGCACAACTCTATCCATAGCCCACGCCTCGCAACCATACAACATTGTTGGAACCACTATTCCTTCAAACATACCCATTTTTGCTTTTCAAGATAATGTTCTCGACTTCCACACATTTTTCAAGGCTCCCAAAATTTTCGCCCCCTCCCCCACCCTATGATCCACTTCCGCTTCCATGGTTCCATCCGCTGACAGATCCACTCCCAGATATCTAAAACACTTCACTTCCTCCAGTTTTTCTCCATTCAAACTCACCTCCCAATTGACTTGACCCTCAACCCTACTGTACCTAATAATATATATATACATATATATATATATATATATATATATATATATATATATATATATATATATTTCTTTCTTTCTTTCATACTATTCGCCATTTCCCGCATTAGCGAAGTAGCGTTGAGAACAGAGGACTGGGCCCTTGAGGGAATATCCTCATCTGGGCCCCTTCTCTGTTCCCTCTTTTGGAAAATTAAAAAAAAAAAAAAAAAAAAAAAAAAAAAAAAAAAAAAAAAGTGAGAGGGGAGGATTTCCAGCCCCCCGCTCCCTCCCCTTTTAGTCGCCTTCTACGACACGCAGGGAATACGTGGGAAGTATTCTTTCTCCCCTATCCCCAGGGATATATATATATATATATATATATATATATATATATATATATATATATATATATATATATATATATATATATATATATATATATATATATATATACTTATACATATTTACATATATCATAATTTCTCGATGTCTCCCGCATTAGCGAGGTAGCACAAGGAAAATGACGAAAGAATGGCCCAACTCACCCACATACACATGTATATACATACACGTCCACAAACGCACATATACATACCTCTACATCTCCACGTATGCATATATATACACACAGATATATACATATATACAGATGTACATAATTCATACTGTCTGCCCTTATTCATTCCCGTCGCCCACCCGCCACACATGAAATGACAATCTCCTGCCCCTGCATGTGTGTGAGGTACAGCTAATGAAAGACAACAAAGGCTACATTCGTTTACACACAGTCTCTAGCCATCATGTATAATGCACCGAAACTGCAGCTCGCTTTCCACATCCAGGCCCCACAAAACTTTCCATGGTTTACCCCACACCCTACACATGCCCTGATTCAATCCATTGACAGCACGTCGGACCTGGTATACCACATCGTTCCCATTCACTTAATTCCTTGCACGCCTTTCACCCTCCTGCATGTTCAGGCCCTGATCACTCAAAATCTTTTTCACTCCATCTTTCCACCTCCAATTTGGTCTCCTACTTCTCCTCGTTCCCTCCACCTCTGACACATATATCCTCTTTGTCAATCTTTCCTCACTCATTCTATCCATGTGACCAAACCATTTCTGCTCTCTCAACCACACTCTTTTCATTACCACACATCTCTCTTACCCTCTCATTATTTACTCAGTCAAACCACCTCACACCACATATTGTCCTCAAAGATCTAATTTCCAGCACACCTGCCCTCTTCTGCACAACTCTATCTATAGCCCACGCCTCGCTATGATATAACATTATTGGAACTACCATTCCTTCAAACATACCCATTTTTGCTTTCCGGGATAACGTGCTCGCCTTCCATACATTTTTCAATGCTCCCAGAGCTTTCGCCCCCTCCCCCACCCTATGACTCATTTTTGCTTCCATGGTTCCATCCGCTGCCAAATCCTTTCCCAGATATCTAAAACATTTCACTTCCTCCAGTTTTCCCCATTCAAATGTACCTCCCAATTGACTTGTCCCTCAACTCTACTGTACCTAATAACCTTGCTCTTACTCACATTTACTCTCAGCTTTCTTCTTTCACACACTTTACCAAACTCGGTTACCAGCTTCTGCAGCTTCTCACCCGAATCAGCCACCAGCGCTGTATCATCAGCAAACAACAACTGACTCACTTCCCAAGCTCTCTCATCCACAACAGACTGCATACTTGCCCCTCTTTCCAAAACTCTTGCATTCACCTCCCTAACAACCCCATCCATAAACAAATTAAACAACCATGGAGACATCAAGCACCCCTGCAGCAAACTGACATTCACTGAGAACCAATCACTTTCCTCTCTTCCTACTCATACACATGCCTTACATCATCGGTAAAAACTTTTAACCACTTCTAATAACTTGCCTCCCACACCATATATTCTTAATACCTTCCATAGAGCATCTCTATCAACTCTATGATAAGCCTTCTCCAGATCCATACATGCTACATACAAATCCATTTGCTTTTCTAAGTATTTCTCAAATACATTCCTCAAAGCAAACATCTGATCCACACATCATCTACTATTTCTGAAGCCACACTTCTCTTCCCACATCTGATGCTCTGTACATGCCTTCACGGGGAAAATGAAACATGATAAATTCCCAAGTGCACTTTCGTGTAATAATCACATCATCAGGGGAGACACAAGAGAGAAATATAACCAGTTGATAAACAACGAAGAGATGTAGCTAGGACGCCATTTGGTAAATATGCGATTGTCCAAGACAGACAGTGAGCGTATCATAAACTTATCATTTTACAAATTCTATCAACAATAATGTTACCTAATTTGTATAGACCATCACTAATATTAAGATTATAATTCTTTGTGTATCTAATAATGGAAGATTCAATGATATTTCTAGTGGTAACAGAGTTAATAACTGCGATGGCATTATTCCACTCAATACAATGATCATAGTTTTTAACGTGATTAAACAAGGCATTTGATTCTTGTCCTGTTCTTTTAATATATTTATGTTGCTTAAGTATAACAGAAACATCCTGACCAGTCTGCCCAACATAAAACTTATCACAATTTCTACATGGCACTTTACAGATGCACCCAGAAGAATTTTCTGGTGAATTCCTGATTGAGATATTCTTCATAGTATTATTGTTGCTGAAGGCAACATTTACATTAAAGGATTTAAGCAACATGGGAAGTAAAGTAAAATTATTATCAAAAGGGAGAACTAAAAGATTCTTGGTGGCAATAGGAGGTTTGGGCTCAACTCTATAAAATGATTTCTTTGCTAACTTAAGGAACTTATTAATGATAGATCTAGGGTACTTTAACTTAGATCCAATAGAATATATCTTCTCAAACTCATCATCAATAAACTCTAGACTGCAAATATGTAATGCCCTAAGGAACTTAGATTGAAAAGATGACAATTCAACTCTGTCATAATAATGGATATATGGGCATACATTGTTAGGTTTTCTGTATATGCTAAACTTAAACTTGTTTCCTTGCCTATGGATCATGCAATCTAAAAATGGTAACATACCATAATAGTATGTTACTGTTTTTAGATTGCATGATCCATAGGCAAGGAGACAAGTTAAAGTTTAGCATATAGAGAAAATCTACCAATGTATGCTCATATATCCATAATTCCTCATCTCATCAGGTTAAATTATCATCTTTTCAATCTATGTACCTTAGGGCATTACATATTTCCAGTCCAGAGTTTATTGATGATGAGTTTGAGAAGGTATATTCTATTGGATCTAAGTTAAAGTATCCTAGATCTTTCACTGATAAATCTCTTAAATTAGGAAAGAAATCATTTTATAGAGTTGATCCCAAACCTCCCATTGACACAAAGAATCTTTTAGTTCTCCCTTTTGATGATAATTTTACTTTACTTCCCATGTTGCATGAATCCTTTAATGTAAATGTTGCCTTCAGCAAGTATAATACTTTAAAGAATATCTAAATCAAGAAGTCACCAGAAAATTCTCCTGGGTGCATCTGTAGTGTCATGTAGATATTGTGATAAGTTTAATGTTGGTTAGACTGGTAAGGATCTTTCTGTTAGACTTAAGCAACATAAATATAGTATAAGAACGGGACAAGAATCAAATGCCTTGTTAAAGCATGTGAAAAACTATGATTATTGTATTGACTGGAGTAATGTCATCTCAGTTATTAACTCTACCTCTATTACCACGAGAAATATCATTGACTTCTATTATTAGATACGAATTATAATCTTAATATTAGTGATGGTCTATATAAGTTAGATAACATTATTATTGATAAAATTTGTAAAATGATAAGTTTATGATATGCTCGTTGTCTGTCTTGGACAATCGCAGATTTCCCGTATGGCGTCCTAGCTACGTCACATTGTTGTATATAAACTGGCTAATATATTTCTCTCTTGTATCTCCCCTGATGATGTGATTACTACAAGAAAGTGCACTTGGAAAGTTATCGTGCTTCATTTTCCCCACAGACTCATACAAATATCTTTATCACATGCAAAATTGTGATCCTTTCCGAAATACATATATATATATATATATATATATATATATATATATATATATATATATATATATATATATATATATATATATATATATATATATATCTTTTCTTTTAAACTATTCGCAATTTCCCGCGTTAGCGAGATAGCGTTAAGAACAGAGGACTGGGCCTTTTTTGGAATATCCTCACCTGGCCCCCTCTGTTCCTTCTTTTGGGAAAAAAAAAAAAAAAAAGAGAGAGGGGAGGATTTCCAGCCCCCCGCTACGTCCCCTTTTAGTCGCCTTCTACGACACGCAGGGAATACGTGGGAAGTATTCTTAATCCCCTATCCCCAGGCATAAATATATATATATATACATATATATATATATATATATATATATATATATATATATATATATATATATATATATATATATATATATATATATTAATATTTTTCATACTATTCGCCATTTCCCGCGTTTGCAAGGTAGCGTTAAGAACAGAGGACTGGGCCTTACAGGGAAAATCCTCACCTGGCCCCTCTCTCTGTTCCTTCTTTAGGAAGAAAAAAAAAAAACCAGAGGGGAGGATTTCCAGCCACCCGCTCCCTCCCCTTTTAGTCGCCTTCTACGACACGCAGGGAATACATGGGAAGTATATATATATATATATATATATATATATATATATATATATATATATATATATATTTTTTTTTTTTTTTTTCCTTTATCGCTGTCTCCCGCGTTTGCGAGGTAGCGCAAGGAAACAGATGAAAGAAATGGCCCAACCCACCCCCATACACATGTATATACATACGTCCACACACGCAAATATACATACCTACACAGCTTTCCGTGGTTTACCCCAGACGCTTCACATGCCCTGATTCAATCCACTGACAGCACGTCAACCCCGGTATACCACATCGATCCAATTCACTCTATTCCTTGCCCTCCTTTCACCCTCCTGCATGTTCAGGCCCCGATCACACAAAATCTTTTTCACTCCATCTTTCCACCTCCAATTTGGTCTCCCTCTTCTCCTCGTTCCCTCCACCTCCGACACATATATCCTCTTGGTCAATCTTTCCTCACTCATTCTCTCCATGTGCCCAAACCATTTCAAAACACCCTCTTCTGCTCTCTCAACCACGCTCTTTTTATTTCCACACATCTCTCTTACCCTTACGTTACTTACTCGATCAAACCACCTCACACCACACATTGTCCTCAAACATCTCATTTCCAGCACATCCATCCTCCTGCGCACAACTCTATCCATAACCCACGCCTCGCAACCATACAACATTGTTGGAACCACTATTCCTTCAAACATACCCATTTTTGCTTTCTGAGATAATGTTCTCGACTTCCACACATTCTTCAAGGCTCCCAGGATTTTCGCCCCCTCCCCCACCCTATGATCCACTTCCGCTTCCATGGTTCCATCCGCTGCCAGATCCACTCCCAGATATCTAAAACACTTCACTTCCTCCAGTTTTTCTCCATTCAAACTTACCTCCCAATTGACTTGACCCTCACCCTACTGTACCTAATTACCTTGCTCTTATTCACATTTACTCTTAACTTTCTTCTTTCACACACTTTACCAAACTCAGTCACCAGCTTCTGCAGTTTCTCACATGAATCAGCCACCAGCGCTGTATCATCAGCGAACAACAACTGACTCACTTCCCAAGCTCTCTCATCCCCAACAGACTTCATACTTGCCCCTCTTTCCAAAACTCTTGCACTTACCTCCCTAACAACTCCATCCATAAACAAATTAAACAACCATGGAGACATCACACACCCCTGCCGCAAACCTACATTCACTGAGAACCAATCACTTTCCTCTCTTCCTACACGTACACATGCCTTACATCCTCGATAAAAACTTTTCACTGCTTCTAACAACTTGCCTCCCGCACCATATATTCTTAATACCTTCCACAGAGCATCTCTATCAACTCTATCATATGCCTTCTCCAGATCCATAAATGCTACATACAAATCCATTTGCTTTTCTAAGTATTTCTCACATACATTCTTCAAAGCAAACACCTGATCCACACATCCTCTACCACTTCTGAAACCACACTGCTCTTCCCCAATCTGATGCTCTGTACATGCCTTCACCCTCTCAATCAATACCCTCCCATATAATTTACCAGGAATACTCAACAAACTTATACCTCTGTAATTTGAGCACTCACTCTTATCCCCTTTGCCTTTGTACAATGGCACTATGCACACATTCCGCCAATCCTCAGGCACCTCACCGTGAGTCATACATACATTAAATAACCTTACCAACCAGTCAACAATACAGTCACCCCCTTTTTTAATAAATTCCACTACAATACCATCCAAACCTGCTGTTAGAACTGTTAGAAGCAGTGAAAAGTGTTTATCGAGGATGTAAGGCATGTGTACGTGTAGGAAGAGAGGAAAGTGATTGGTTCTCAGTGAATGTAGGTTTGCGGCAGGGGTGTGTGATGTCTCCATGGTTGTTTAATTTGTTTATGGATGGGGTTGTTAGGGAGGTAAATGCAAGAGTTTTGGAAAGAGGGGCAAGTATGAAGTCTGTTGGGGATGAGAGAGCTTGGGAAATGAGTCAGTTGTTGTTCGCTGATGATACAGCGCTGGTGGCTGATTCATGTGAGAAACTGCAGAAGATGGTGACTGAGTTTGGTAAAGTGTGGAAGAAGAAAGTTAAGAGTAAATGTGAATAAGAGCAAGGTTATTAGGTACAGTAGGGTTGAGGGTCAAGTCAATTGGGAGGTGAGTTTGAATGGAGAAAAACTGGAGGAAGTGAAGTGTTTTAGATATCTGGGAGTGAATCTGGCAGCGGATGGAACCATGGAAGCGGAAGTGGATCATAGGGTGGGGGAGGGGGCGAAAATTCTGGGGGCCTTGAAGAATGTGTGGAAGTCGAGAACATTACCTCGGAAAGCAAAAATGGGTATGTTTGAAGGAATAGTGGTTCCAACAATGTTGTATGGTTGCGAGGCATGGGCTATGGATAGAGTTGTGCGCAGGAGGATGGATGTGCTGGAAATGAGATGTTTGAGGACAATGTGTGGTGTGAGGTGGTTTGATCGAGTGAGTAACGTAAGGGTAAGAGAGATGTGTGGAAATAAAAAGAGCGTGGTTGAGAGAGCAGAAGAGGGTGTTTTGAAGTGGTTTGGGCACATGGAGAGGATGAGTAAGGAAAGATTGACCAAGAGGATATATGTGTCGGAGGTGGAGGGAACGAGGAGAAGAGGGAGACCAAATTGGAGGTGGAAAGATGGAGTGAAAAAGATTTTGTGTGATTGGGGCCTGAACATGCAGGAGGGTGAAAGGAGGGCAAGGAATAGAGTGAATTGGAGCGATGTGGTATACCGGGGTTGACGTGCTGTCAGTGGATTGAATCAGGGCATGTGACGCGTCTGGGGTAAGCCATGGAAAGCTGTGTAGGTATGTATATTTGCGTGTGTGGAAGTATGTATATACATGTGTATGGGGGGGTTGGGCCATTTCTTTCATCTGTTTCCTTGCGCTACCTCGCAAACGCGGGAGACAGCGACAAAGTATAATAATAAAAAATAATATATGTATATATATATATATATATATATATATATATATATATATATTTTTTTTTGCTTTGTCGCTGTCTCCCGCATTTGCGAGGTAGCCCAAGGAAACAGATGAATGGCCCAACCCACCCCCATACACATGTATATACATATGTCCACACACGCAAATATACATACCTACACAGCTTTCCATGGTTTACCCCAGACACTTCACATGCCTTGATTCAATCCACTGACAGCACGTCAACCCCGGTATACCACATCGCTCCAATTCACTCTATTCCTTGCCCTCCTTTCACCCTCCTGCATGTTCAGGCCCCGATCACACAAAATCTTTTTCACTCCATCTTTCCACCTCCAATTTTGGTCTCCCACTTCTCCTCGTTCCCTCCACCTCCGACACATATATCCTCTTGGTCAATCTTTCCTCACTCATTCTCTCCATGTGCCCAAACCATTTCAAAACACCCTCTTCTGCTCTCTCAACCACGCTCTTTTTATTTCCACACATCTCTCTTACCCTTACGTTACTTACTCGATCAAACCACCTCACACCACACATTGTCCTCAAACATCTCATTTCCAGCACATCCATCCTCCTGCGCACAACTCTATCCATAACCCACGCCTCGCAACCATACAACATTGTTGGAACCACTATTCCTTCAAACATACCCATTTTTGCTTTCCGAGATAATGTTCTCGACTTCCACACATTCTTCAAGGCTCCCAGAATTTTCGCCCCCTCCCCCACCCTATGATCCACTTCCGCTTCCATGGTTCCATCCGCTGCCAGATCCACTCCCAGATATCTAAAACACTTCACTTCCTCCAATTTTTCTCCATTCAAACTCACCTCCCAATTGACTTGACCCTCAACCCTTGCTCTTATTCACATTTACTCTTAACTTTCTTCTTCCACACACTTTACCAAACTCAGTCACCAGCTTCTGCAGTTTCTCACATGAATCAGCCACCAGCGCTGTATCATCAGCGAACAGCAACTGACTCACTTCCCAAGCTCTCTCATCCCCAACAGACTTCATACTTGCCCCTCTTTCCAAAACTCTTGCATTCACCTCCCTAACAACCCCATCCATAAACAAATTAAACAACCATGGAGACATCACACACCCCTGCCGCAAACCTACATTCACTGAGAACCAATCACTTTCCTTTCTTCCTACACGTACACATGCCTTACATCCTCGATAAAAACTTTTCACTGCTTCTAACAACTTGCCTCCCACACCATATATTCTTAATACCTTCCACAGAGCATCTCTATCAACTCTATCATATGCCTTCTCCAGATCCATAAATGCTACATACAAATCCATTTGCTTTTCTAAGTATTTCTCACATACATTCTTCAAAGCAAACACCTGATCCACACATCCTCTACAACTTCTGAAACCACACTGCTCTTCCCCAATCTGATGCTCTGTACATGCCTTCACCCTCTCAATCAATACCCTCCCATATAATTTACCAGGAATACTCAACAAACTTATACCTCTGTAATTTGAGCACTCACTCTTATCCCCTTTGCCTTTGTACAATGGCACTATGCACACATTCCGCCAATCCTCAGGCACCTCACCGTGAGTCATACATACATTAAATAACCTTACCAACCAGTCAACAATACAGTCACCCCCTTTTTTAATAAATTCCACTGCAATACCATCCAAACCTGCTGTTAGAACTGTTAGAAGCAGTGAAAAGTTTTTATCGAGGATGTAAGGCATGTGTACGTGTAGGAAGAGAGGAAAGTGATTGGTTCTCAGTGAATGTAGGTTTGCGGCAGGGGTGTGTGATGTCTCCATGGTTGTTTAATTTGTTTATGGATGGGGTTGTTAGGGAGGTAAATGCAAGAGTTTTGGAAAGAGGGGCAAGTATGAAGTCTGTTGGGGATGAGAGAGCTTGGGAAGTGAGTCAGTTGTTGTTCGCTGATGATACAGCGCTGGTGGCTGATTCATGTGAGAAACTGCAGAAGCTGGTGACTGAGATTGGTAAAGTGTGGAAGAAGAAAGTTAAGAGTAAATGTGAATAAGAGCAAGGTTATTAGGTACAGTAGGGTTGAGGGTCAAGTCAATTGGGAGGTGAGTTTGAATGGAGAAAAACTGGAGGAAGTGAAGTGTTTTAGATATCTGGGAGTGGATCTGGCAGCGGATGGAACCATGGAAGCGGAAGTGGATCATAGGGTGGGGGAGGGGGCGAAAATTCTGGGGGCCTTGAAGAATGTGTGGAAGTCGAGAACATTACCTCGGAAAGCAAAAATGGGTATGTTTGAAGGAATAGTGGTTCCAACAATGTTGTATGGTTGCGAGGCGTGGGCTATTGATAGAGTTGTGCGCAGGAGGATGGATGTGCTGGAAATGAGATGTTTGAGGACAATGTGTGGTGTGAGGTGGTTTGATCGAGTGAGTAACGTAAGGGTAAGAGAGATGTGTGGAAATAAAAAGAGTGTGGTTGAGAGAGCAGAAGAGGGTGTTTTGAAGTGGTTTGGGCACATGGAGAGGATGAGTAAGGAAAGATTGACCAAGAGGATATATGTGTCGGAGGTGGAGTGAACGAGGAGAAGAGGGAGACCAAATTGGAGGTGGAAAGATGGAGTTAAAAAGATTTTGTGTGATCGGGGCCTGAACATGCAGGAGGGTGAGAGGGCAAGGAATAGAGTGAATTGGAGCGATGTGGTATACCGGGGTTGACGTGCTGTCAGTGGATTGAATCAGGGCATGTGACGCGTCTGGGGTAAGCCATGGAAAGCTGTGTAGGTATGTATATTTGCGTGTGTAGACGTATGTATATACATGTGTATGGGGGGGGTTGGGCCATTTCTTTCATCTGTTTCCTTGCGCTACCTCGCACACGCGGGAGACAGCGACAAAATATAATAATAAAAAATAATATATATATATATATATATATATATATATATATATATATATATATATATATATATTTTTTTTTTTTTTTTTTTTTTGCTTTGTCGCTGTCTCCCACATTTGCGAGGTAGCGCAAGGAAACAGACGAATGGCCCAACCCACCCCATACACATGTATATACATACGTCCACACACGCAAATATACATACCTACACAGCTTTCCATGGTTTACCCCAGACGCTTCACATGCCTTGATTCAATCCACTGACAGCACGTCAACCCCGGTATACCACATCGCTCCAATTCACTCTATTCCTTGCCCTCCTTTCACCCTCCTGCATGTTCAGGCCCCGATCACACAAAATCTTTTTCACTCCATCTTTCCACCTCCAATTTGGTCTCCCTCTTCTCCTTGTTCCCTCCACCTCCGACACATATATCCTCTTGGTCAATCTTTCCTCACTCATTCTCTCCATGTGCCCAAACCATTTCAAAACACCCTCTTCTGCTCTCTCAACCACGCTCTTTTTATTTCCACACATCTCTCTTACCCTTACGTTACTTACTCGATCAAACCACCTCACACCACACATTGTCCTCAAACATCTCATTTCCAGCACATCCATCCTCCTGCGCACAACTCTATCCATAACCCACGCCTCGCAACCATACAACATTGTTGGAACCACTATTCCTTCAAACATACCCATTTTTGCTTTCCGAGATAATGTTCTCGACTTCCACACATTCTTCAAGGCTCCCAGAATTTTCGCCCCCTCCCCCACCCTATGATCCACTTCCGCTTCCATGGTTCCATCCGCTGCCAGATCCACTCCCAGATATCTAAAACACTTCACTTCCTCCAGTTTTTCACCATTCAAACTCACCTCCCAATTGACTTGACCCTCAACCCTACTGTACCTAATAACCTTGCTCTTATTCACATTTACTCTTAACTTTCTTCTTCCACACACTTTACCAAACTCAGTCACCAGCTTCTGCAGTTTCTCACATGAATCAGCCACCAGCGCTGTATCATCAGCGAACAGCAACTGACTCACTTCCCAAGCTCTCTCATCCCCAACAGACTTCATACTTGCCCCTCTTTCCAAAACTCTTGCATTCACCTCCCTAACAACCCCATCCATAAACAAATTAAACAACCATGGAGACATCACACACCCCTGCCGCAAACCTACATTCACTGAGAACCAATCACTTTCCTTTCTTCCTACACGTACACATGCCTTACATCCTCGATAAAAACTTTTCACTGCTTCTAACAACTTGCCTTCCACACCATATATTCTTAACACCTTCCACAGAGCATCTCTATCAACTCTATCATATACCTTCTCCAGATCCATAAATGCTACATACAAATCCATTTGGTTTTCTAAGTATTTCTCACATACATTCTTCAAAGCAAACACCTGATCCACACATCCTCTACCACTTCTGAAACCACACTGCTCTTCCCCAGTCTGATGCTCTGTACATGCCTTCACCCTCTCAATCAATACCCTCCCATATAATTTACCAGGAATACTCAACAAACTTATACCTCTGTAATTTGAGCACTCACTCTTATCCCCTTTGCCTTTGTACAATGGCACTATGCAAGCATTCCGCCAATCCTCAGGCCCCTCACCATGAGTCATACATACATCAAATAACCTTACCAACCAGTCAACAATACAGTCACCCCCTTTTTTAATAAATTCCACTGCAATACCATCCAAACCCGCTGCCTTGCCGGCTTTCATCCCTGGGGATAGGGGAGAAAGAATACTTCCCACGCATTCCTCACGTATCGTAGAAGGCGACTAAAGGGGACGGGAGCGGGGGGCCAGAAACCTTCCCCTCCTTGTATTTTAACTTTCTAAAAGGGAGAATAGAAGAAGGAGTCACGCGAAGAGTGCTCATCCTCCTCGAAGGCTCAGATTGGGGTGTCTAAATGTGCGTGGATGTAACCAAGATGAGAAAAAAGGAGAGATAGGTAGTATGTTTGACGAAAGGAACCTGGATCTTTTGGCTCTGAGTGAAACGAAGCTCAAGGGTAAAGGGGAAGAGTGGTTTGGGAATGTCTTGGGAGTAAAGTCAGGGGTTAGTGAGAGGATAAGAGCAAGGGAAGGAGTAGCACTACTCCTGAATCAGGAGTTGTGGGAGTATGTGATAGAGTGTAAGAGGGTAAATTCTAGATTGATATGGGTAAAACTGAAAGTTGATGGAGAGAGATGGGTGATTATTGGTGCATAGGCACCTGGGCATGAGAAGAAAGATCATGAGAGGCAAGTGTTTTGGGAGCAGCTGAATGAGTGTGTTAGTGGTTTTGATGCACGAGACCGGGTTATAGTGATGGGTGATTTGAATGCAAAGGTGAGTAATGTGGCAGTTGAGGGAATAATTGGTATACATGGAGTGTTCAGTGTTGTAAATGGAAATGGTGAAGAGCTTCTAGATTTATGTGCTGAAAAAGGACTGGTGATTGGGAATACCTGGTTTAAAAAGCGAGATATACATAACTATACGTATGTAAGTAGGAGAGATGGACAGAGAGTGTTATTGGATTACATGTCAATTGATAGACGCACGAAAGAGAGACTTTTGGATGTTAATGTGCTGAGAGGTGCAACTGGAGGGATGTCTGATCATTATCTTGTGGAGGCGAAGGTGAAGATTTGTGGGGGTTTTCAGAAAGAAGAGAGAATGTTGGGATGAAGAGAGTGGTGGTGTAAGTGAGCTTGGGAGGGGGACTTGTGTGAGGAAGTACCAGGAGAGACTGAGTAGAGAATGGAAAAAGGTGAGAACAAAGGAGGTAAGGGGAGTGGGGGAGGAATGGGATGTATTTAGGGAAGCAGTGATGGCTTGCGCAAAAGATGCTTCTGGCATGAGAAGCGTGGAAGGTGGGTTGATTAGAAAAGGTAACGAGTGGTGGGATGAAGAAGAAAGATTATTAGTGAAAGAGAAGAGAGAGGCATTTGGACGATTTTTGCAGGGAAAAAATGCAAATGAGTGGGAGATGTATAAAAGAAAGAGACAGGAGGTCAAGAGAAAGGTGCAAGAGGTGAAAAAGAGGGCAAATGAGAGTTGGGGTGAGAGAGTATCATTAAATTTCAAGGAGAATAAAAAAATGTTTTGGAAGGAGGTAAATAAAGTGCGTAAGACAAGGGAGCAAATGGGAACTTCAGTGAAGGGGGCTAATGGGGAGGTGATAACAAGTAGTGGTGATGTGAGAAGGAGATGGAGTGAGTATTTTGAAGGTTTGTTGAATGTGTTTGATGATAGAGTGGCAGATATAGGGTAAGTTTTGGTCGAGGTGGTGTGCAAAGTGAGAGGGTTAGGGAAAATGATTTGGTAAATAGAGAAGAGGTAGTAAAAGCTTTATGGAAGATGAAAGCCGGCAAGGCAGCAGGTTTGGATGGTATTGCAGTGGAATTTATTACAAAAGGGGTGACTGTATTGTTGACTGGTTGGTAAGGTTATTTAATGTATGTATGATTCATGGTGAGGTGCCTGAGGATTGGCGGAATGCTTGCATAGTGCCATTGTACAAAGGCAAACGGGATAAAAGTGAGTGCTCAAATTACAGAGGTATAAGTTTGTTGAGTATTCCTGGGAAATTATATGGGAGGGTATTGACTGAGAGGGTGAAGGCATGTATAGAGCATCAGATTGGGGAAGAGCAGTGTGGTTTCAGAAGTGGTAGAGGATGTGTGGATCAGGTGTTTGCTTTGAAGAATGTATGTGAGAAATACTTAGAAAAGCAAATGGATTTGTATGTAGCATTTATTGATCTGGAGAAGGCATATGATAGAGTTGATAGAGATGTTCTGTGGAAGGTTTTAAGAATATATGGTGTGGGAGGCAAGTTGTTAGAAGCAGTGAAAAGTTTTTATTGAGGATGTAAGGCATGTGTACATGTAGGAAGAGAGGAAAGTGATTAGTTCTCAGTGAATGTAGGTTTGCGGCAGGGGTGTGTGATGTCTCCATGGTTGTTTAATTTGTTTATGGATGGGGTTGTTAGGGAGGTGAATGCAAGAGTTTTGGAAAGAGGGGCAAGTATGCAGTCTGTTGTGGATGAGAGAGCTTGGGAAGTGAGTCAGTTGTTGTTCGCTGATGATACAGCGCTGGTGGCTGATTCATGTAAGAAACTGCAGAAGCTGGTGACTGAGTTTGGTAAAGTGTGTGAAAAAAGAAAGTTGAGAGTAAATGTGAATAAGAGCAAGGTTATTAGGTACAGTAGTGTTGAGGGTCAAGTCAATTGGGAGGTAAGTTTGAATGGAGAAAAACTGGAGGAAGTAAAGTGTTTTAGATATCTGGGAGTGGATCTGGCAGCGGATGGAACCATGGAAGCGGAAGTGAATCATAGGGTGGGGGAGGGGGCGATAATTCTGGGAGCCTTGAAGAATGTTTAGAAGTCGAGAACATTATCTCGGAAAGCAAAAATGGGTATGTTTGAAGGAATAGTGGTTCCAACAATGTTGTATGGTTGCGAGGCGTGGGCTATTGATAGAGTTGTGCGCAGGAGGGTGGATGTGCTGGAAATGAGATGTTTGAGGACAATATGTGGTGTGAGGTGGTTTGATCGAGTAAGTAATGTAAGGGTAAGAGAGATGTGTGGAAATAAAAAGAGTGTGGTTGAGAGAGCAGAAGAGGGTGTTTTGAAATGGTTTGGTCACATGGAGAGAATGAGTTAGGAAAGATTGACCAAGAGGATATATGTGTCAGAGGTGGAGGGAACGAGGAGAAGTGGGAGACCAAATTGGAGGTGGAAAGATGGAGTGAAAAAGATTTTGAGTGATCGGGGCCTGAACATGCAGGAGGGTGAAAGGCATGCAAGGAATAGAGTGAATTGGATCGATGTGGTATACCGGGGTCGACGTGCTGTCAATGGATTGAACCAGGGCATGTGAAGCGTCTGGGGTTAACCATGGAAAGTTTTGTGGGGCCTGGATGTGGAAAGGGAGCTATGGTTTCGGTGCATTATTACATGACAGCTAGAGACTGAATGTGAACGAATGGGGCCTTTGGTGTCCTTTCCTAGCGCTACCTCGCACACATGAGGGGGGAGGTGCCTGAGGATTGGCAGAGTGCTTGCATAGTGCCACTGTATAAAGGCAAGGGGTATAAAGGTGGGTGTTTAAACTACATACATATAAGTTTGCTGAGTATATTTAGTAATATGTATGGATGGGTACTGACTGAGGGAAAGAAGGCATGTACAGAGAATCAGGCTGGGGAAAAACAGTGTGGTTTCAGAAGTGGTAAAATATGTGTGGATAAGGTGTTTGTTTTAAAGAGTATGTGTAAGAAACACTTAGAGAATCAGATGGATTTGTATAAAGCATTCATGGATTTGGAAAAAGCATATGATAGGCTTGACAGATATGCCTTGTGGAAGGTCTTAAGAATATCAAGGGTGGGAGGAAAGCTCCAGAGGTAGAGTTTTTTTTAAGGGCGTAAGGCATGTGCACGAGTAGGATGAGAGAAAGGTGAATAGTTCCAAGTGAAGGTTGGTCTGTGGCAGGGAAGTGTACTGTCAACAAAGTTGTTCAATTCATGGATGGGGTGGTGAGGGAAGTAAATACAACAGTCTTAGAAAGAGGGGTGATTATGCAGTCTGTGGGAGATGAGAGAGCCTGGAAAGTGTAAGTTACTGTTTGCTGATGATACATCACTGGTGGCAGATTTGAGTGAGAAACTGCAGAAGTTGGTGACTGAGTTAGGAAGTGTGTGAAAATAGCAAGTTCAGGGTAACTGTGATTAGAAGCAAGGCTAATAGATAGGTTAGTTGCGGTATGAGTTTGAATGGAGAAAAACTGGAGGATGTTAAGTCTTTTAGATTCCTTGGAGTTATAGCTGCAGCTAAGGTTCTGGGAACACTGAAGAATGTATGGAAAGAGAGAACTTTATCTAGTAGGGCAAAAATTGGGTATGTTTGAAGGAATAATAGTCCCAAGAATATCATATGAATGCAAGGCATGGACTATAGACAAAACTGTGTGCAGGAAGATAGATGCACTGGAAATGAAATATCTGTTGACAATATGTAGTGTGAGCTAGTTTATCGAGTAAGACTGAAACAGTAAGAGAGATATGTGGTAATAAAATGACTGTGTTTGAAAGAACTGAAGAGGGAGTGCTGAAATGGTCTGGACATATAGAAGAATGAGTGAGGAAAGGTTGACAAGAGGATGTATGTGTCAGAAGTGGAGGGAACAAGGAGAATGGGGAGACCATACAGGAGATGGAAGGATAGGGTGAAAAATATTTTGTGACTGGGGCCTAAAGAGGCAGAGGGATGAAAGGCATGCATAGGACAGAGTGAACTGGAATAATGTGGTATACTGTGGTTGACATGCTGTCAATGGACTGAACCAGGGAATGTGAAGCATCTGGGGCAAATCATGGAAAGGTCTGTGTAGCCTGGTTGTGGAGAGGGAGCTGTGGTTTCAGTGCATTACACATGAAAGCTAGAGAGTGGATGTGAGCAGATGTGGCCTTTCTTCATGCATTCTTGGCACTACCTCGCTAACATGGGAAACAACAATCAAGTATGAAAAAAATATTGCCATTTTCACCCTATAGAACTTCAGTCATGGTGGGCTTCACATATGTCACACACACACACACACACACACACACACACACACACACACACACACACACACAGAACTTTTATCCTCCACACCATACATAAACACAAAGCAAAGGCCTTTAAGAAACTAAATGCCCATGGAAAATTTACTGGCACATTTTGGACAAAGAAAAGAATGCCTTATTTACCTCTTCATACATTTCATCTGCTCCACCCTAAACTATGCCTTGCCTGCCTAGTTATCAACCTTATCAAGCTGACAACCATAAACATTCAACACTTGCAAAATGAAACAAAATTTCAATAAAATCTCACTCCGATATGCTTAGCGATCAATTCTTTACAAAAGAACTAGACAATTCCCACCTAGACCACATTATTACCAAACCTCAAAGTGGAAACAAAAAACTCTCCTTACTTTACACTTAAAGAATATATAATTACAGATTCTACCTCACCCAACAAAAATGGCCCTGATAAAACAAATACACACAGTATCAGCTCGACAGAATCAAAACAAATGCCCTCACCATCCAGTCTTACATTCCACCAGACCTATCTGAAATTGCACTCCCCATCTCTGCAACATTACATATAACAGCAAGTCATGCTAAAAGATATGTCCATTCTGAAGAAAATAAACACATACTCCTTCACTGTCCTGTACTCACCTCACACAGACATGCACACATCATCACATACTTCTTGGCCTGTGGTCCCACTAGTGGATGTGCTGAAGCAGCCCCAAAGAAAGGGTTTCTGGGGCAAGGAAGTATGTACATAAGTATGTGTTATTATCTCACCTCAGTTAATAGGTGATTCTGGTCCTTGAGTCTCCCTACGATCCGTTCTTGATCCTCTGAGTCTGCAGCTTGACTTCTAGCACCAATGCTACTTTGACTGCTGCCAATGGCAGCAGAGGCTGTAGATGGACAAATGGCTAGATTCATATGAGATGGGAGGCCATGCTCTGTTGCCTCCATCAGAGCTTGCAGATGAGCATTAACCTCATGAATACGAGCAAGCTGAAAGTGCAGTTTCTCTTGCTGTGCTTCTAAGCTTAGTTCCTGTTCAGTGAATAATGCATGCATTAGCTAGAACTCCACAATACATGCAAAACGTGTGTTATACACGACAAAATTTCCATCCATACCTATTAGTGTATATTCAAGTGTCACAAAGGAGAAAATAATAGATTTTAACAATATTCAAAGTTTATAATCATAAACTTACATTCTTAGGAGGACCCTGTGGCAAGTAGTGGATTTTTTCTGTAATAGCCTGCAACTGTTGTCTGTACCAGTTTCGTGCTCTGTCCACAACTTCATAACCCTGAATAAGCATGTCACGCTCAGCTTCCAACTGCTTTAGGCGCCGCAACTATTAATGATTCAAACTAAATTTGTAACACTTTTGTAATTCATGAAAGATAAGATTACATCTCATACCAACAGCAGTATTTAGATCTATCTATATGTATCTCTGATGCCCATTCCCTCCAGGAACTCTCATCAATGGAATGGCCATGGCAAAAGATGCTTCACTTATCCCTGTCCTTACATCCCTCCTCTCGCATACACTATTCCAAGCATTCTTTCACCATTTCTTTCTCTTCAATATTCTTCCCCATTTCCCCATGTCAAAGGAGGTTTTCCTCTTGCACCAACCCCTTTAATTGTACAATCATACACCGTCCTTGTGAACTTCCCATCGTGCATTCTTTCCATATGCTTAAACTGCCTTAAAGTATCATGTTTCACCCACTCTACCAGTCCACAATTCATTCCCTTTGCATTTCCTGCCTTACCACATCTCTCATACATCCACTCAGTTCTTTCTTCATTTCATCTAGTCATACAACATGCTCCTTTCAAATAGCTCATTTCCACAGCCTGGATTCTTGACCTCTATGACTCATTCCAAGCCCATTTTTCAGCACCATAAGTCAGGGTTGGGAATATGCTGTCCCTTAACTGTCTCTTCACTTTCATACTTACACCTCTACTCTACATTATTCTAGCAAAGGAACCAGTGACTCCTCTGCCCGGTACTGCTATCTCCCTTATTTCACCAAACTTGCCCAAGACATCTTAATACAGTAGTTAGAGATTGTTTAACAGATATATAACAGAATACTTCATTAGTAAAGTAAACCTTTTGTAGTTTTGACTATGGGAGAGAGCATACAAGAAATGGAAGATATTTCTTCTAAAGATTGTATTATATACATTCTGTCCATCTCTACTTACTGAGAAAAACAGTGACATGTATCTTGACTCAATTTTTTCTACAAAGCCTTTTGTGAAACTTTGCTATGACATGCTCAAGTAATGTGCTACTGAATACCAAAACACAGCACTGGAATTTCTACAAATCCCATTATAAGAATGATAACTTATGTCAGAACTTGCAAACTTAACACTTCAAATTAGTATTCAAAACAGTACCAGCACACTTAGCTCTACACGCTGAATGCTGTACATCTGAAGTACAGTACTAGCTTCATCTGATTTATCTTAGTAAGCCTTTTCCACAGTTTACTCTGTCCTCAATTCAAGACCACACTTCTTAGCTTCCTGAGCTGCTTGGTTTTGGTATGCAGCAGCAGCTGAGTTTAATCACTGTTCCACAAACACGTCTATTTTGCAAATTCCTTTACAAACACCACATATGAGGAAGATCCTAGTTTGCATAGCACAAGAAGTATATCATCATTTTCATCCTTAAAGCACTTAGTGGGATTAAAGTTAATATCAAGGATGAGTGACTCCCAAATCTGGCAACCCCCCAAACAGAATTTTCTGAAACCTGGCTAATTTGGTGACTACTCCACTGGCTTAGAGAAAATCTTTTAAACCAAATTATTTCTGGTTACTGGGCATGAAATTACTGAATCTTCATTAACCCCTTAACCAAGCCTATGAGTGTTTTGCAAGTAAAATAAAATGAAAAATTTTGTTTTAGGTTTGTCCCTTAGACTTTATACTTATGACCAGCAATGCTGCTTTGTTTCTTTGGTACTGTGAGTCAAATCATCCATGCAGTCTCAGTCCTAGTTGGCCTTATGGTTGTTCAACCCTCTCTCAGTGTTTGCTTGGATTTTCAAGTATACAGAGGCTATCTTGGATAAGTTTTCTGATAAGGAAGGAAAGAAGAGGTTAAGAGCAGTAGAGAGTATGAGTCATTGTTTCCCTTAACAGAATAATGAAGGGTAGAGGTGTAAGTATGCAGCCAAAACATGGACATGGAATGAGTCACAGAGGTCAAGAATCCTAGCTGTGTAAATGATCTATTTAAAGGGAGCATGTGGTATGATTCAATGGAATAAAGAAATAACTGGTATGTCAGGGAATGCAAAGGAAATGAATTGTAGAGTTGTAGAGTGGGTGAAACATAATATTTTGAGGTGCTCTGGGCATGTGGAAACAATGCAAGATGGAGAGTTTACAAGGAGAGTGTATGATAATATGATTACAGGGGTAGGTGTGAGAGGAAGTCATCTGTGACATGGGGATATAAGAGTGGAAGAGTACTGGAGCAAGAGAAATGGGGAAAGATTGCATGAAATGGTGTATGTAAAGGAAGCATGTAAGGACAGGGATAAGTAGAGACTCTTAATGGGAGTTCCCAGAGGAAATGGTCATCATTGACATGGATGGATACAGACAGACATATTTATCCTTTTATTCACTGAGAAAAAGTCTAAAAGGCATGACGATAGTTGTGTGGCTGGTGGTAGTAGCAACTGGAAGCATGTTTCTCGAAGTATTGTGAAGATATTAGAACTACTTGAGAATTAGAGAAGGGAGCTTCAGTAAAAAGACTTTGATAAGTATGAGATTGGGAAACCACAGTTCATAACCTCAAGAAATAGAAAGCTGAGCTAAAGAAATTTTATGCTGATATTGATATATCAACATTTATGAACAAATGGTTAATAATGCATCAACCAATGAATGCTAATCTGGAGAGTGTGTTGTATGAGAGGATAAAACATTGTTATTCATTTCTTTATTATACACCGTCGCTGTCTCCCGCGTCAGCAAGGTAGCGCAAGGAAACAGACAAAAGAATGGCCCAATCCACCCACATACACATGTATATACATACACGACCACACACGCACATATACATACCTATACATCTCAATGTATAAATATATTTACACACACAGACATATGCGTATATACAAATGTACATAATTCATACTCTGCCCTTATTCATTCTTGTTGCCACCCCGCCACACATGGAATGACAACCCCCTCCCCCCCGCATGTAAACGAGGTAGCACTAGGAAAAGACAACAAAGGCCACATTCATTCACACTCAGTCTCTAGCTGTCATGTATAATGCACTGAAACCACAGCTCCCTTTCCACATCCAGGCCCCACAAAACTTTCCATGGTTTACCCCAGGCGCTTCACATGCCCTAGTTCAATCCATTGACAGCACATTGACCCCGGTATACAATATCATTCCAATTCACGCTATTCCTTGCACGCCTTTCACCCTCCTGCATGTTCAGGCCCCGATCACTCAAAATCTTTTTCACTCCATCTTTCCACCTCCAATTTGGTCTCCCACTTCTCCTCGTTCCCTCTACCTCTGACACTTATATCCTCTTTGTCAATTTTTCCTCACTCATTCTCTCCATGTGACCAAACCATTTCAAAACACCCTCGTCTCCTCTCTCAACCATACTCTATTTATTACCACACATCTCTCTTACCCTTTCATTACTTACTCAATCAAACCACCTCACACCACATATTGTCCTCAAACATCTCATTTCTAGCACATTCTCCCTCCTCCGCACAACTCTATCTATAGCCCATACCTCGCAACCATATACCATTGTTGGAACCAATATTCCTTCAAACATATCCATTTTTGCTTTCCAAGATAACGTTCTCAATTTCCACACATTTTTCAATGCTCCCAGAACTTTCGCCCTCTCCCCCATCCTATGATTCTTTTCCATTTCCATGGTTCCATCCTCTGCCAAATCCACTCCCAGATATCTAAAACACTTCACCTCCTCCAGTTTTCTCCATTCGAACTCACCTCCCAAATGACTTGTCCCTCAACCCTACTGTGCCTAATAACCTTGCTCTTAATCACATTTACTCTCAGCTTTCTTCTTTCACACACTTTACCAATCTCAGTCACCAGCTTCGGCAGTTTCTCACCCGAATCAGCTACCAGAACTGTATCATCAGCGAACAACAACTGACTCACTTCCCAAGCTCTCTCATCCACAACAGACTGCATACTTGCCCCTCTTTCCAAAACTCTTGCATTCACCTCCCTAACGACCCCATCCATAAACAAATTAAACAACCAACACTCACTGAGAACCAATTACTTTCCTCTCTTCCTACTCGTACACTTGCCTTACATCCTCGATAAAAACATTTCACTGCTTCTAACAACTTGCCTCCCACACCATATATTCTTAATACCTTCCACAGAGCATCTCTATCAACTCTATCATATGCCTTCTCCAGATCCATAAATGCTACATACAAATCCATTTGCTTTTCTAAGTATTTCTCACATACATTCTTCAAAGAAAACACCTGATCCACACATCCTCTACCAATTCTGAAACCACACTGCTCTTCCCCAATCTGATGCTCTGTACATACCTTCACCCTCTCAATCAATACCCTCCCATATAATTTCCCAGGAATACTCAACAAACTTATACCTCTGTAATTTGAGCACTCACTTTTATCCCCTATGCCTCTGTACAATGGCACTATGCAAGGATTCCACCAATCCTCAAGCACCTCACCATGAGTCACACATACATTGAATAACCTTACCAACCAGTCAACAATACAGTCACCTCGTTTTTTAATAAATTCCACTGCAATACTATCCAAACCCGCTGCCTTGCCAGCACTCATCTTCCGCAAAGTTTTTACTGCCTCTTCTCTGTTTACCATATCATTCTCTCTAACCCTCTCACTATGCACACCACCTCGACCAAAACTTCCTATATCTACCACTCTATCATCAAACACATTCACCAAACCTTCAAAATACTCACTCCATCTCTTTCTCACATCACTACTACTAATTTTCACCTCACCATTAGCCCCCTTCACTGATGTTCCCATTTGTCTTACGTACCTTATTTACCTCCTTCCAAAACATCTTTTTATTCTTCCTAAAATTTAATGATACTCTCTCACCCCAACTCTCATTTGCCCTCTTTTTCACCTATTGCACCTTTCTCTTGACCTTCCGCCTCTTTCTTTTATACATCTCTCTTTTATACATATCCCAGTCATATGCATTATTTCCCTGCAAAAATTGTCCAAATGCCTCTCTCTTCTCTTTCACTAATAATCTTACTTCTTCATCCCACCACTCACTACCCTTTCAAATCTGCCCAACTCCCACGCTTCTCATGCCACAAGCATCTTTTGCGCAAGCCATCACTGCTTCCCTAAATACATCCCATTCCTCCCCCACTCCCTTACGTCCTTTTTTCTCACCTTTTTCCATTCTGTACTCAGTCTCTCCTGGTACTTCCTCACACAAGTCTCCTTCCTAAGCTCACTTACTCTCACCACTCTCTTCACCCTAACATTCTCTCTTCTTTTCTGAAAACCTTTACATATCTTCACCTTCGCTTCCACAAGATAATGATCAGACATTATTATCATTATTTTCATTATCATTATCATCATTATCATTAATATTATACACTTGATCACCACATCCTGTGATAGTGAGTTAATGCCAGGAAACAGACAAAGTAAGACCCATCTACTCTCATATGCATAAACACACATATACATACATATATCCTGGGGATAGGGGAGAAAGAATACTTCCCACGCATTCCTCACGTGTCGTAGAAGGCGACTAAAGGGGACAGGAGCAGGGTGCTGGAAACCCTCCCCTCCTTGTAATTTAACTTTCTAAAGGGGAAGCAGAAGAAGGAGTCTCGCGGGAAGTGCTCATCCTCCTCGAAGGCTCAGACTGAGGTGTCTAAATGTGTGTGGATGTAACCAAGATGAGAAAAAAGGAGAGATAGGTAGTATGTTTGACGAAAGGAACCTGGATCTTTTGGCTCTGAGTGAAACGAAGCTCAAGGGTAAAGGAGAAGAGTGGTTTGGGAATGTCTTGGGAGTAAAGTCAGGGGTTAGTGAGACGACAAGAGCAAGGGAAGGAGTAGCACGACTCCTGAAACAGGAGTGGTTGGAGTATGTGATATAGTGTAAGAAAGTAAACTCTAGATTGATATAGGTAAAACTGAAAGTGGATGGAGGGAGATGGGTGATTATTGGTGCATATGCACCTGGGCATGAGAAGAAAGATCATGAGAGGCAAGTGTTTTGGGAGCAGCTGAGTGAGTGTGTTAGTAGTTTTGATGCACGAGACCAGGTTATAGTGATAGGTGATTTGAATGCAAAGGTGAGTAATGTGGCAGTTGAGGGAATAATTGGTGTACATGGGGGGGTTCAGTGTTGTAAATGGAAATGGTGAAGAGCTTGTAGATTTATGTGCTGAAAAAGGACTGGTGATTGGGAATACCTGGTTTAAAAAGAGAGATATACATAAGTATACATATGTAAGTAGGAGAGATGGCCAGAGAGCGTTATTGGATTATGTGTTAATTACGTGTTAATTGACAGGCGCATGAAAGAGAGACTTTTGGATGTTAATGTGCGGGAGGGATGTTTGATCATTATCTTGTGAAGGCGAAGGTGAAGATATGTAGAGGTTTTCAAAAAAGAAGAGAGAATGTTGGGGTGAAGAGAGTTGTGAGAGTAAGTGAGCTTGGGAAGGAGACTTGTGTGAGGAAGTACCAAGAGAGACTGAGTACAGAATTCAAAAAGGTGAGAACAAAGGACGTAAGGGGAGTGGGGTTGGAATGGGATGTATTTAAGGAACCAGTGATGGCTTGTGCAAAAGATGCTTGAGAAGCATGGGAGGTGGGCAGATTTGAAAGGGTAGTGAGTGGTGGGATGAAGAAGTAAGATTATTAGTAAAAGAGAAGAGAGAGACATTTGGATGATTTTTGCAGGGAAATAATGCAAATGACTGGGAGATGTATAAAAGAAAGAGCAGAAGGTCAAGAGAAAGGTGCAAGAGGTGAAAAAGAGGGCAAATGAGAGTTGGGGTGAGAGAGTATCATTAAATTTTAGGGAGAATAAAAAGATGTTCTGGAAGGAGGCAAATAAAGTGCATAAGACAAGGGAACAAATGGGAACATCAATGAAGGGGGCTAATGGGGAGGTGATAACAAGTAGTGGTGATGTGAAAAGGAGATGGAGTGAGTATTTTGAAGGCTGTTGAATGTGTTTGATGATAGAATGGCAGATATAGGGTGTTTTGGTCGAGGTGGGGTGTGAAGTGAGAGGGTTGGGGAGAATGATTTGGTGAACAGAAAAGAGGTAGTAAAAGCTTTGCGGAAGATGAAAGCTGGCAAGGCGGTGGGTTTGGATGGTATTGCAGTGGAATTTACTAAAAAAGGGGGTGACTGTGTTGTTGACTGGTTGGTAAGGATAGTTAATGTATGTATGATTCATGGTGAGGTGCCTGAGGATTGGCAGAACGCATGCATAGTGCCACTGTACAAAGGAAAAGGGGATAAAAGTGAGTGCTCAAATTACAGAGGTATACGTTTGTTGAGTATTCCTGGGAAAGTATTTGGGAGGGTATTGATTGAGAGGGTGAAGGCATGTACAGAGTATCAGATTGGGGAAGAGCAGTGTGGTTTCAGAAATGATAGAGGATGTGTGGATCAGGTGTTCGTTTTGAAGAATGTACGTGAGAAATACTTTGAAAAACAAATGGATTTGTATGTAGCGATTATAGATCTCCTCCCTGGGGATAGGGGAGAAAGAATACTTCCCACGTATTCCCTGTGTGTCGTAGAAGGTGACTAAAAGGGAAGGGAGCGGGGGGGCTGGAAATCCTCCCCTCTCTTTTTTTTTCTTTTTTCCCAAAAAGAAGGAACAGACAAGGGGGCCAGGTGAGGATATTCCCTCAAAGGCCCAGTCCTCTGTTCTTAACACTACCTCGCTAATGTGGAAAATGGCAAATAGTATGAAAGAAAAAAAGAAAGAATTTATGGATCTGGAGAAAGCATATGATAGAGATGCTCTGTGGAAGGTATTAGGAATATATGGTGTGTGAGGCAAGTTGTTAGAAGCAGTGAAATGTTTTTATCGAGGATGTAAGGCATGTGTACAAGTAGGAAGAGAGGAAGGTGATTGGTTCTCAGTGAATGTCGGTTTGTGGCAAGGGTGCATGATGTCTCCATGGGTGTTTAATTTGTTTATGGATGGGGTTGTTAGGGAGGTGAATGCAAGAGTCTTGGAGAGAGGGGCAAGTATGCAGTCTGTTGTGGATGAGAGGGATTGGGAAGTGAGTCAATTGTTGTTCGCTGATGATACAACACTGGTGGCTGATTTGGGTGAGAAACTGCAGAAGCTGGTGACTGAGTTTGGTAAAATGTGTAAGAGAAGAAAGCCGAGAGTACATGTGAATAAGAGCAAGGTTATTAGGTACAGTCGGGTTGAGAGACAAGTCAACTGGGAAATATATTAGAATGGAGAAAAACTGGAAGTGAAGTGTTTTAGATATCTGGGAGTGGATTTGGCAGTGGATGGAACCATGGAAGCGAAAGTGAGTCACAGGGTCGGGGAGGGGGCGAAAGTTCTGGGACCATTGAAAAATCTGTGGAATGAGAGAATATTATCTCGGAAAGCAAAAATGGGTATGTTTGAAGGAACAGTGGTATCAACAAAGTTATATGGTTGCGAGGTGTGGGCTATAAATAGAGTTGTGCGGGGGAGGGTGGATGTGCTGGAAATGAGATGTTTGAGGATAATATGTGGTGTGAGGTGGTTTGATCGAGTAATTAATGAAAGGGTAAGAGAGATGTGTGGTAATAAAAAATAGTGGTTGAGAGAGCAGAGGAGGGTGTTTTGAAATGGTTTGGTCACATAAAGAGAATAGATGAGGAAAGATTGACAAAGAGGATATGTGTGTCAGAGGTGGAGGGAACGAGGAGAAGTGGGAGACCAAACTGGAGGTGGCAAATATGGGCCATTCTTTCGTCTGTTTCCTTGTACTACCTCTCTAACACAGGAGACAGCAACAAAATATAATTAATATAAATAAACACAAGTATGAAAAAGATGGTCATGGGAATTACTGGATTAAATGCCAATTGATAGGTCTGTAAAAGAGACTTTTGGATGTGGATGTGTTGAGATGGGATCTCTGATAGTATGATTAAAGGAATTGGTGTAGGCAAGAAAGGAACATCATAGGTGTGAAGCGATTGATGACAGTAAATGAGCTTGGAAAAAGAATTGCATGAAGTAATACCATGAGAGATTGAGTGTAGAATTGAAAAAGGTGAGAGTAAATGAATCTAGGAGAATGGATCAGGAATGGGAGATACTTAGGGAAGCAGTGCTGGCATGTGCAAGAGATGCATATGGCATGCATAGGGTGGGAGGTGGGTAGAATATAAAGAGTAGTGAGTGATGGGATGAAGTTGCTAGTGAAAGAGAAAAAAGAGGTATATGGGTGGTATTTACATGGGAGGAGTGCAAATGATGGGGACAGATATATGAGAAAGTGGCAGGAGATCAAGAGGAAGGTGCAGTGGCTGACAAAGAAGGCAAACAAGAGTTGGGGTAAGTGAGAGTCTGTAAACTCTAGGGAGAATAAGATGTTTTGGAAGGAGGTTAATAGTGTGCAAAAAACAAGAGGACAAATGGGAACTTTGATGGAGACAAATCATGAAGAGGTAACAAGTAGTGATGAAAAGAGGAGGATGTAAAGTGAGAATTTTGAAGTAGTATTGAATGTGTTTAATGATGCATTGACAGATGTAGGGTGTCTGGATCAGGGTGGTATGAGAAATGTGAGTCACTGAGAGTGGGTATGTGAAAAGGAAAGGGGTGGTGAAAGACTTATGTAAGATGAAATGTGGTAAAGCAACTAGAGTGGATGGTACTGCAGTTGAATTTCTGAAGAAACAGGTGACTGTATTGTCAACTGGTTATTTCGGATTTTTTAATGAATGTATGGATCATGATGAGGTGCCTGAGGATCGGCAAAGTGTGTATAGTGCCACTGTATAAAGGCATGAGGAATAAAGATGAGTGCTCAAACAACAGAGATATAAGCTTGTTGAGTATACCTGGTAAGACATATGGGAAAGTAGTGACTGAAAGGGTGAAGGCATGTACAGAGCATCAGACTGGGGAGGAACGGTGTGGTTTCAGAAGTGGTAGAGGATGTGTGGATCAGGTGTTTGCTATGAAAATGTGTGAAAAATACTTAAAGAAACAAGGGATTTGTATGTGACATTTATGGATCTAGAGAAAGCATGTGACAAGACTGATAAGAGATGCCTTGCTGAAGGTTTTAAGAATATAAGTTGTGAGAGAAAAGCTGCTTTAGTAAAAGCAATGAAATTTTTATCAAGGGTGTAAGGTTTGTGTAAAAGTGGGAAGAGAGGAGAGTGAGTAATTCCAAGTGAAGGTTAGTCTGCGGCAGGGGTGTATGATGTCACTATGGCTGTTTATTTGTTTATGGATGGGGTGGTGAGAGAAGTAAATGCAATAGCCTTGGAGAAAGGGGTGAGTATGCAGTCTGAAGGGGATGAGGAGGCTTGGAAATGTGTCAGTTATTTTGCTGATGATACAGTACTGGTGCAGATTCAAGTGAGAAATTGCAATTGGCAACTGAGTTTGGAAGTGTGTGAAAGGAAGAAATTAAGAGTAAATATTTATAAAAGCAAGGTTATTAGGTTGTTCCTGGCACTACCTCACTAATGCGAGAAATGGTGATCAAATACATAAAAAATCAGGAACATGTTTGTTACAGCATGTGTCATCTTAGCTAAGTGGGTTTTAAGGGCTTGGATAAAAAGCTTATTGTTCTTGGGTATGCTAATGCTGCTGGGACATAAGTTATAGTTTTTGGTATGAGTCAGAATCCTAGGACTTTCAAGTGGATCAGGATTTTCCAGTGCATGAATTATAACTGGACTATGCCTGAATTAAACACTATTTTGTATCTTAGACTATGGTATACTGTTGGTTGGTCTTCCTGAATATTGTAAGGCTCTCTTAGTGTTTGACAGCTGTTCTGCACACCCTGATGCAGAACTTGTAAAAGAGACTCTTTTTAGGGTTTATGTTACACCTATTTGTACATCTTAAACAACACACTGATCAAGGAATTTAATCAGCTTTCAGCTGGTGGTATTGTATATAAGGTTAAGTTCATGTGCAAAATGCTAAATGGCTAATGCTATGGCTGGGTGTAAAAGGTTTTCAAAAGGAGTTCTCTATCAAAAGTGCCATTTCATGTGTTGCTGGGACAGATGCCTATGGAAATTCTGGTAAACACTTGGTATGAGTTGTTGCCTTCCACAATGTTTCTTGAGGATAAAGCAGAACTGGATTGTCATGGGTTATAAATTTCTCATGAACAACAACTTGTGCAGGATTTGTTGCAGTATGTCAGAGGTTTCCCATGTAATGAAGCAAAGATGTTGAAGAATGTCTGAATGTAAACAATTACATTCCCATGACGAAGCAACTTAGAGAAAGTGCAAATATTACTTAATCCAGATCAAGGAGAAACAAATGAAAATGTCAAATGACAAGAAAAGATTTCACTTAATAAGTGCATCATGCTTACCAAGCACTATTAAAAGGCTGGAAACAAAAGAAGTTTATAAGTGAAATACACATTATGAATGTAATTAACTAACATATCAACTGTGCCTCAGAGCAGCAATTTCCAATAAGATTGTTAGTGAAAGAAAAGAGAGCCGTTTGGACGATTTTTGCAGGTTAGTAGTGTAAATGACTGGAGTGTAAATGACTGGGAGACGTATAAAAGAAATTGGCAGGTCAAGATAAAGGTGCAAGAGGTGAGTGTTGGCGCCAGACGTATGAAAGTTGACTGCGAAAATAATAGAATGACTCATTTAATCCATTGTGGACACGTCAGTCTGTAAGATGCCTTATTGAATGTATAAGATCCTAAGATGCCTTATTGAATGTATTAGATCCTAAGATGCCTTATTGAATGTATAAGATCCCATTGTTGTTTACTGACAGGAACAGATCATGTTTACTCAACGAAGTAAATAAACAGTACACCACGAGGCACGAGCTGTTAGTTACCCCACATGTGTTGCTCCGACTCGCGAGTAATTTTTACCGGTTTCTCCTATGGGACCTGTGTGGGAGGAACAAGTGGTGCCCAGACCTGGGAGCAGCCTTTACGTGCTCAAGCGAACTGAACTTCTGTATACGTGCTGAAAGCTGTGGTGATTACTCGTAATGGCGGAGAAGGAGCAACTTGAAAGAGAACGGGCGACTGCTCGAGGATGGTGTACGAGAGCCTCCAAGGGTTTACTGACTTTGCTTGAACTGCCAACTGTGTCCAGGGTGCAGCTGGAAGACGCTATAGCGGATTTAGATAAGCGTCTAGACACCTTGGTCCGAGTTCAAGCGGAATATGAACTGACAATAAGTGACCCTGAGTTGTTGGAAGCAGACCTGGACAAAGCAGATAGTTTACGCAGTGGTGTTAGAGCTGTTCGGGTGGAGGCTGGCGAACTGTTGGCGAAACTGGATAAGACTGCCGTCCAAAAAGGGTCGGGAAGTAGTGAAGATAAGTCTGCAAGTGCAAGCCCAGTGTGTACTAGTGCCAGTGTGAACCCTCCACGGCTCGACTTGCCGAAGTTTAGTGGTGAACTAACCCAGTGGCAGTCATTCTGGGATTTGTTCGTGGCCATGGTAGACGACTCTACTCTACCAGCCATCAGCAAGTTCACTTATCTGCAGGCCTTATCGGAAGGTGAGGCCAAGTCTGTCATCCAAGGCTTGTCACTTACTGCAGTTAATTATGCTGTGGCCTGTAATCTGTTGAAGGAGCGGTATGGGAAGCCAGAGAGGATTATCCTCGCCCACATTCAAGCTCTTCTTGGCTTGCTTGAGCCTGCCGTTCAAGCCTCAAGGATCTACGTCTTGTGTCCGCCTTGAGGAAGCTGCAGGATGACCTCCTGATCCACATCAGGAGTTTGGAGGCACTGGGGGTAAGTGGCAGTGAGTTTGACCTCTTCCTCACCCCAGTGATTTTGTCTCGTCTGCCGAGCGACATCCGTTTGGAGTGGTCGATGGAAGGATCGGGCCACGAAAGGGATCTCGCATGGCTGCTGGATTGCAAGGCAAAGTGCTCTAAGTGTAAAGGCAACCATAATGTCCTCTGCTCAAAGGATAATGTTTCACCTAAGGGCAGGGCTGTTAGCCAGCCAAGGAGTGTGAAGGGGAAACGGGAGATACCAATGTTGTGCCTGGTGATCTAGTTGGTGTTTCTCATTCTTCACAGTTTAAACAAAGGTGTTGTGTCTTGCCGACAGCAAAAGTTAAAGTGTATGGAAGGCATGGCAAGTACAGTGAAGCTACCTTGTTGTTCGACTCTGGGGCAGATCGATCCTATGTGTCCAGTGAATTTGTAAGGAAGGTTAGGCCTACATGGGTATCTTTCTGAACAGATGTCCTATTCTGCCTTTGGGGGAAGGAAAAGTTCTAGATCTACCCAGTGTAATATTTATGACCTGAAGTTAGTGGATGTTAATAATGAAGTAGTGTGTTTACTTGCAGCTGAAGTGCCCACAATATGTGCTCCATTATTACGTCCTTGTGTTCCAGCTGAAACCCTACTGCCCTTTAAGTCTGTGCAGTTAGCAGATGAGTGTGAACGGGACTGGAAGGTAAATGTTGACATTTTGATAGGACTCGATGCCTATTGGAAATTTGTAATCCCCAACAAGAATTTGCAGGTTGAGGGACTAGTGGCTCAAGAGATGGTGTTTGGTTGGATCCTATCTGAGATTTGTGTTTCGGCATCCAAGGGAAATGTTAAGTTGTCTCAGATGTTATGCATTAACAATTTCAATGAGAATGAGTTACATAAGTTTTGGGATTGAGAGTCACTGGGAATTTGTGACAAGGAAGTATATCTTGATGTTAGCAACCATCCTGTTAAAATCCTTTTCAGAGACAGTTAAGTTTAAGGATGATAGATATGAGGTTGCTCTTCCCTGGAAATCAGAGCATAAGTGTAGCCTCCAAAATAATGAAAGGCTTGCAAGGAAAAGGTTGTTATGTTTGATGCATAAATTTAAATCCAATCCTAAACTTCAGGAGGAGTATGATGCCGTATTTGAGGGTTACGAACAGGAATGCATCATTGAAGAGGTACCAGAAGGTGAGATGAACAGCCCATACCCCACATTCTACCATCCTCATCATCCTGTTGTCAGGGAAGTCAGCACCACAAGTAAAGACCAGTCTTTGATGCATCTGCTGTGAGCTATAATGGAGTCTCATTAAATCACTGTCTTGAGGTGGGTCCCCCTCTTAACCCACAGTTGGTAGAGGTACTTACGAGGTTCAGAAGGTGGAAGGTTGCCTTAACTGGTGATATCACTAAAGCTTTCCTCCAGATTAATGTAAGGAAAGAAGACAGGGACGTGCATAGATTTCTTTGGAACTATAATGGTAACATTCGGATAATGAGATTTACTAGAGTTCCATTTGGTAATAAAAGTAGTCCATTTCTGTTGAACGCAACTGTTAAACTTCATCTTAAAAGCTTTCCTGATTCTGAAGTTATTGCAGAGCTAAAGGATAACCTATATGTGGATGACTGGTTGTCAGGAGCTGACAGTGCAGAGGAAGCCTTTGCTAAGTTTGATGAGGCACGGTCAGTTCTATCCAAGGCCAGTACGACACTTTCAAAGTGGAGCTCGAACTGCAATGCCTTAAAAGACAGATTTAATGACTACTTAGAGCCCAGCAAGCATGCAGAGACAAAGGTTCTTGGTTTACAGTGGTGTTTGACTAGAGATAGTTTTTCATTTGATTGTTTAGAATTGAAGGATCTTGAGGTAGCATCCACAAAGAGAGCAGTTCTCAATGTCATCAGTAAATTATTTGATCCTCTTGGCCTTCTATGCCCAGTAATCATGATGGCAAAAATTATGTTCCAAGATATTTTGAGACTTGGACTTTCTTGGGATGAGATCTTGCCTACAGAATTGCAACACCGGTTTCAGAAGTGGGTTCAAAATATAAAAGTTCTTAACACATGGCAAGTTAATCGTTGTTACTTTCCAGAACTTGTATGGAACAAGCTACAAAATGTAGAACTGCATGCCTTTGGAGATGCTTCCAAGAAGGGGTATGGTGCCTGTGTATACTTGAGAGTTCCTGATAATGATGGGTCATTTAAGGTAATCTTAGTTCTAGCCAAAGGAAGGGTAGCACCTATCAAGAAATTGTCAGTGCCAAGGTTGGAATTAATGGGTGCTCTTTGTGTGCTAGGCTATCTGTATTTGTGAAGACTTCCCTACACTTAATTGATGTACAAATGTACTGCTGGACTGATTCTAAAGTAGCATTGTCATGGATAAAGGGAGACCCTAATAGATGGAAGACTTTTGTAGCAAATGGAGTAACTGAGATTCAGAGTTTAATCCCCCCAGTTCAGTGGAAGCATATTCCTGGTAAAGATAATCCAGCAGACCTTATTTCCAGAGGTGCCTTTGCTGAAGACTTAATTTCCTGTACCTCGTGGCTGAATGGTCCTGCTTGGCTCTCTGAACACTTTACTCCCATGTAACAGGATGAGGTACCAGCAGCACTGCCCATTGTAGAGGAGGTATTCCCAGACAGCCCAGTGACATGCTCAGTGTCCGAGCATCCATCAGTAGGGATTGACTACGACCGCTGGGGTCATTTTACAAAAGCTATTAAGTGTGTAGCTTGGGTATTAAGGTTTGTGAACAATTGTAAACCTTATGCTGTTAAATGTTTTGGGCCCTTGTCTTATACAGAGTTAGATCAAGCTAAGACAAAGTTAATAATTTGTGTTCAGAGAGAAAGGTACAGCCAAGAGATCAATGCCTTAATGCTTGGAAAGTCACTCCCTAAGAGTTCTGACATTAGGAAATTCAATCCTTTTATGGATGAATATGGTCTTTTGAGAAGTAAGAGTCTGCAGGACCAGGCTGAATTAAGTTATGATTGCAAGTATCCTATGATTATTCCAGCAGGTCACATTGCCAAGCTGTTAGTTAGTTTCCAACATGTATTTCTGAAACACGCTGGTGTTTCCACTTTAATTTCAACATTAAGATCTTGTTACATAATTGTCGGATTAAGAAAGCTTGCTAAGGTAGTCTGTAGAGAGTGTATGATTTGTCGTAGACATCACTCATAAGCTTGCCGTCAGCCTGTAGCTCCTCTCCCAGGACTAAGAATTGACTCTGCTCCTCCTTTCACTGTGACAGGTGTAGATTATGCTGGACCACTGTTTTGTGTTGATTTTCCATGCAAGAAGCTGTACATTTTGTTATTCACTTGTGGAGTTGTCCGTGCAGTACACTTAGAGTTGACTAACTCTATGTCTTATGATGATTGCTTACTTGCCTTTCATAGGTTTTCTGCCAGAAGAGGCCTTCCATCAGTTATTTACTCTGACAATGCCAAGACTTTTATTAGTATGTCTAAACAAATGCATCAGTTCTTTGGCACCCTTGCTCCCCAGTGGAAGTTTGTTGTACCCCATGCTCCATGGTGGGGAGGTTGGTGGGAAAGATTAGTCCGATCTGTTAAATTAGCTCTGAGAAAGACTCTTGGTATAAAATGTTTAACAAGATGTGAGCTAGAGACTACCTTACATGAAATTGAGGCATGTGTAAATTCCAGACCCTTAACTTTTGCCACAGATGATCTTAATTCTGTAAGCCCTTTAACACCTCATTTTTTAATTGGATGCACTGCTGGATTTCATAGAGAGCTTAAAGGTGATTGCCAGGTTCCTGAAATGTCACATAAGGACCTATGTGAGCGAGAAAGCCTGAGACATCAACAACTTGATAAGTTTTGGAATGTGTGGGTGTCTGACTATTTATTGAATTTACCCCCTATCATTACAGGTTTCACATCCAGATGTAAACTGGAGAAGGGATCTGTTGTGCTGGTTCGGGAAGATAATTCTCCTCGTTTGCAATGGCCCCTTGGAGTGATTGTTGAGTTATTCCCTGGGAAGGATGGAATAATTCGTAGTGTCAAAGTTAAGACTGCAAAGGGAGTAAATAGTAGGCCAGTGCAAAAACTGCATAACTTGGAGCTTTCATCTGCAGGGGAGGATGCTACAACAGATGAAGTTCATTGTCCCTTACCACCAACAAATGCCTTCCCAGCATATGCTCAAGGTTCTGATGAGGCTCACTCCATGACACCGTCATCAACTTATGTGTCTAGAACAGGACGAACTGTAAAGCCTCCTCAGAGACTGAATATGTGAGATTGGAGGGTTTGAGATGTATTGTAGATTTAGGTTGATGATCAGTATAGTCCCTTTGGGTATTGTTTATTGTTTTATTGTATCATTTGCTTCCCAGGGTGAGGGTTGAGTTGACTCTTAGTGAGACATTTGTATTTATACATCCTGATGCCATATGATCATGTTGTTGAGAGTAAGGATAGGAGTTATTAAAGGTACTCCTATGGTGGGGAGATGTTGGCGCAAGACGTATGAAAGTTGACTGCGAAAATAATAGAATGACTCATTTAATCCATTGTGGACACGTCAGTCTGTAAGATGCCTTATTGAATGTATAAGATCCCATTGTTGTTTACTGACAGGAAGAGATCATGTTTACTCAGCGAAGTAAATAAACTCAGTACACCACGAGCTGTTTGATACCCCCCATGTGTTGCTCCGCCTCGCGAGTTATTTTTCACCGGTTTCTCCTCCTATGGGACTTGTGTGGGAGGAACAGTGAGAAAGAGGGCAAATAAGAGTTGGGGTGAGAGAATATCATTAAATCTTAGGGAGAATTGACGAGGTTTCACTGTGCCAAGATATGGCAGCACAGTGAAACCTCGTCAATTCTCCCTCAAGTTCTGTGCTTTTGCCAGGGTGTTACTTATGATTTAGAATCTTGAGTTTCAAGATGATGTCATCTCCTTTACGCAGTTAAGGAGACAAGAGACATATTTCAATTCTCATTTTGAATTGAGGTAATCACGTAACAGCAGCACAGGTACAGCAATTCATTTTTCGTTTTTGAGTTACCGAGGTTTCACACAGCTTTTGTGTACAGTGCATCAACTTGGCATTTTTACACAATCATTTTACTGCAGAAATCTACCATTCCATTGCCAGAAAGTATCACAGGGATTAAAGTTTGACAATCAACTACGTACTACACTGTAATAGTGACATACCAAGGTGTTAAACTTCTACAGAAGAAAAATTTGATTAGAGATTTGGTTGATCTCTGACATGCCTGCTCTTAGGACCATCTTGTGGTTTGAAGTGAGTCTAAACAAAAACTGCATCAAGTAGAAATCGATTCAAAATTTGCTCTTAATGCTAAAGTTCATCAATAGAAGTAAATGGATGTGTATGTGTATATGTATATATATATATATATATATATATATATATGTATATTATCCCTGGGGATAGGGGTGAAAGAATACTTCCCACGTATTCCTCACGTGTCGTAGAAAGCGACTAGAGGGGACGGGAGCGGGGGGCCAGAAATCCTCCCCTCCTTGTATTAACTTTCTAAAATGGGAAACAGAAGAAGGAGTCACGCGGGGAGTGCTCATCCTCCTCGAAGGCTCAGAGTGGGGTGCCTAAATGTGTGTGGATGTAACCAAGATGTGAAAAAAGGAGAGATAGGTAGTATGTTTGAGGAAAGGAACCTGGATGTTTTGGCTCTGAGTGAAACGAAGCTCAAGGGTAAAGGGGAAGAGTGGTTTGGGAATGTCTGGGGAGTAAAGTCAGGAGTTAGTGAGAGGACAAGAGCAAGGGAAGGAGTAGCAATACTCCTGAAACAGGAGTTGTGGGAGTATGTGATAGAATGTAAGAAAGTAAATTCTCGATTAATATGGGTAAAACTGAAAGTTGATGGAGAGAGGTGGGTGATTATTGGTGCATATGCACCTGGGCATGAGAAGAAAGATCATGAGAGGCAAGTGTTTTGGGAGCAGCTGAATGAGTGTGTTAGTGGTTTTGATGCACGAGACCGGGTTATAGTGATGGGTGATTTGAATGCAAAGGTGAGTAATGTGGCAGTTGAGGGAATAATTGGTATACATGGGGTGTTCAGTGTTGTAAATGGAAATGGTGAAGAGCTTGTAGATTTATGTGCTGAAAAAGGACCGATGATTGGGAATACCTGGTTTAAAAAGCGAGATATACATAAGTATACTTATGTAAGTAGGAGAGATGGCCAGAGAGCGTTATTGGATTACGTGTTAATTGACAGGCGTGCGAAAGAGAGACTTTTGGATGTTAATGTGCTGAGAGGTGCAACTGGAGGGATGTCTGATCATTATCTTGTGGAGGCTAAGGTGAAGATTTGTATGGGTTTTCAGAAAAGAAGAGTGAATGTTGGGGTGAAGAGGGTGGTGAGAGTAAGTGAGCTTGGGAAGGAGACCTGTGTGAGGAAGTACCAGGAGAGACTGAGTACAGAATGGAAAAAGGTGAGAACAATGGAAGTAAGGGGAGTGGGGGAGGAATGGGATGTATTTAGGGAATCAGTGATGGATTGCGCAAAAGATGCTTGTGGCATGAGAAGAGTGGGAGGTGGGTTGATTAGAAAGGGTAGTGAGTGGTGGGATGAAGAAGTAAGAGTATTAGTGAAAGAGAAGAGAGAGGCATTTGGACAATTTTTGCAAGGAAAAAATGCAATTGAGTGGGAGATGTATAAAAGAAAGAGACAGGAGGTCAAGAGAAAGGTGCAAGAGGTGAAAAAAAGGGCAAATGAGAGTTGGGGTGAGAGAGTATCATTAAATTTTAGGGAGAATAAAAAGATGTTCTGGAAGGAGGTAAATAAAGTGCGTAAGACAAGGGAGCAAATGGGAACTTCAGTGAAGGGCGCAAATGGGGAGGTGATAACAAGTAGTGGTGATGTGAGAAGGAGATGGAGTGAGTATTTTGAAGGTTTGTTGAATGTGTTTGATGATAGAGTGGCAGATATAGGGTGTTTTGGTCGAGGTGGTGTGCAAAGTGAGAGGGTTAGGGAAAATGATTTGGTAAACAGAGAAGAGGTAGTGAAAGCTTTGCGGAAGATGAAAGCCGGCAAGGCAGCAGGTTTGGATGGTATTGCAGTGGAATTTATTAAAAAAGGGGGTGACTGTATTGTTGACTGGTTGGTAAGGTTATTTAATGTATGTATGTATGACTCATGGTGAGGTGCCTGAGGATTGGCGGAATGTGTGCATAGTGCCATTGTACAAAGGCAAAGGGGATAAGAGTGAGTGCTCAAATTACAGAGGTATAAGTTTGTTGAGTATTCCTGGTAAATTATATGGGAGGGTATTGATTGAGAGGGTGAAGGCATGTACAGAGCATCAGATTGGGGAAGAGCAGTGTGGTTTCAGAAGTGGTAGAGGATGTGTGGATCAGGTGTTTGCTTTGAAGAATGTATGTGAGAAATACTTAGAAAAGCAAATGGATTTGTATGTAGCATTTATGGATCTGGAGAAGGCATATGATAGAGTTGATAGAGATGCTCTGTGGAAGGTATTAAGAATATATGGTGTGGGAGGAAAGTTGTTAGAAGCAGTGAAAAGTTTTTATCGAGGATGTAAGGCATGTGTACGTGTAGGAAGAGAGGAAAGTGATTGGTTCTCAGTGAATGTAGGTTTGCGGCAGGGGTGTGTGATGTCTCCATGGTTGTTTAATTTGTTTATGGATGGGGTTGTTAGGGAGGTAAATGCAAGAGTTTTGGAAAGAGGGCAAGTATGAAGTCTGTTGGGGATGAGAGAGCTTGGGAAGTGAGTCAGTTGTTGTTCGCTGATGATACAGCGCTGGTGGCTGATTCATGTGAGAAACTGCAGAAGCTGGTGACTGAGTTTGGTAAAGTGTGTGGAAGAAGAAAGTTAAGAGTAAATGTGAATAAGAGCAAGGTTATTAGGTACAGTAGGGTTGAGGGTCAAGTCAATTGGGAGGTGAGTTTGAATGGAGAAAAACTGGAGGAAGTGAAGTGTTTTAGATATCTGGGAGTGGATCTGGCAGCGGATGGAACCATGGAAGCGGAAGTGGATCATAGGGTGGGGAAGGGGGCGAAAATTCTGGGGGCCTTGAAGAATGTGTGGAAGTCGAGAACATTATCTCGGAAAGCAAAAATGGGTATGTTTGAAGGAATAGTGGTTCCAACAATGTTGTATGGTTGCGAGGCGTGGGCTATGGATAGAGTTGTGCTCAGGAGGATGGATGTGCTGGAAATGAGATGTTTGAGGACAATGTGTGGTGTGAGGTGGTTTGATCGAGTGAGTAACGTAAGGGTAAGAGAGATGTGTGGAAATAAAAAGAGCGTGGTTGAGAGAGCAGAAGAGGGTGTTTTGAAGTGGTTTGGGCACATGGAGAGAATGAGTGAGGAAAGATTGACCAAGAGGATATATATGTCGGAGGTGGAGGGAACGAGGAGAAGAGGGAGACCAAATTGGAGGTGGAAAGATGGAGTGAAGAAGATTTTGTGTGATCGGGGCCTGAACATGCAGGAGGGTGAAAGGAGGGCAAGGAATAGAGTGAATTGGAGCGATGTGGTATACCGGGGTTGACGTGCTGTCAGTGGATTGAATCAAGGCATGTGAAGCGTCTGGGGTAAACCATGGAAAGCTGTGTAGGTATGTATATTTGCGTGTGTGGACGTATGTATATACATGTGTATGGGGGGGTTGGGCCATTTCTTTCATCTGTTTCCTTGCGCTACCTCGCAAACGCGGGAGACAGCGACAAAGTATAATAAAAAATAATATATAACTCAGGGAGTTAAAAGATGTTTTGGAGGGAGGTAAATAAAGTGCACAAGACAAGAGAACAAATGAGAACATCGGTGAAAGGGGCTAGTGTGAAGTGAGAAGGAGATGGAGAGAGTATTTTGAGGGTTTGTTGAATGTGTCTGATGATAGTGGGAGATACAGGGTGTTTCGATCGAGGTGCTGTGCAAAGTCAGAGGGTCAGGAAGAATGGTTTGGTAAACAGAGAAAAGGTAGTGAAAGCTTTGTAGAAGATGAAAGCCAGCAGGGTGGCAGGTTTGGATGGTATTGCAGTGGAATTTATAAAAAAAAAAAAGAGGGGGGACTGTGTTGTTGATTGGTTGATAAGGATATTCTATGTATGTATGGTTCATGGTGAAGTGCCTGAGGACTGGGAGAATGCATGCACAGTACCACTGTATAAAGGTAAAGGGGATAAAGGTGTATGTTCAAATTACAGAGGTATAAGTTTGTTGAGTGTTCCTGGGAAATTATATGGGAGGATATTGATTGAGAAGGTAAAGGCATGTACAGAGCATCAGACTGGGGAAGAGAATTGTGGTTCCAGAAGTGATAAGTGATAGAGGATGTGTGGAATGTATGTGAGAAAAACTTAGAAAAACAAATGGATTTGTATGTAGCATTTATGGATCTGGAGAAGGCATATGATAGGGTTGATAGGATGCTTTGTGGAAGGTATTAAGAGTATATGGTGTGGGAGATAAGCTACTAGAAGCAGTGAAAAGTTTTAACCAAGGATGTAAGGCATGTTTATGAGTAGGAAGAGAGGAAAGTGACTGGTTCCCAGTGAATGTCTGTTTGCAGCAGGGGTGCATGATGTCTACCTGGTTGTTTAATGTGTTTATGGATGGGGTGCTTAGGGAGGTGAATGCAAGAGTTCTGGAGAAAGGGGCAAATGCAGTCTGTTTTGGATGAAAGGGCTTGGAAAGTGAGCCTGTCATTGTTCACTGATGATACAGCGCTGGTGGCTGATTCGGGTGAGAAACTGCAGAAGTTGGTGACTGAGTTTAGTTAAGTGTGTGAAAGAGGAAAGCTGAGAATAAATGTGAATAAGAGCAAGGTTATTAGGTTCAGTAGGATTGAGGGACAAGTTAATTGGAAGGTAAGTTTAAATGGAGAAAACATAGAGGAAGCAAAGTGTTTTAGATATCTGGGAGTGGATTTAGCAGTAGATGGAACCATGGAAGCGGAAGTGAGTCACAGGGTGGGGGAGGGAACGAAGGTTCTGGGAGCATTAATGAATGTGTGGAAGATGAGAAAGTCATCTCAGAGAGCAAAACTGGGTATGTTTGGAGGAATAATGGTTCTAACAATGTTATATGGTTGTGAGGCATGGGCTATAGATAGGGTTGTGTGGAGAAGGGTGGATGTGTTGGAAATGAGATGTTTGAGGACAATATATGGTGTGAGGTGGTTTGATTAAGTAATGAAAAGGTAAGAGAGATGTGTGGTAATAAAGTGAGTGTAGTTGAGACAGCAAAGGAGGGTGTGTTGAAATGATTTGGTCACATAGAATGAGAGAGAAAAGACTGACAAAGAGGATATATGGGTTAGAGGTAGAGGGGACGAGGAGAAGCGGGAGACCAAATTGGAGGTGGAAGGATGGAATGAAAAAGATTTTAAGCGATCAGGGCCTGAACATACAGGAGGGTGAAAGGCGTGCAAGGAATAGAGTGAACTGGAACAATGTGGTATACCGGGATCCATGTGCTATCAATACATTGAACCAGGGCATGTGAACTGTCTAGGGTAAACCATGGGAAGCTTTGTGGGGCCTGGATGTGGAAAGGAAGCTGTGGTTTCAGTACATTACATGATAGCTAGAGACTGAGTGTGAATGAATGTGGCCTTTTTTGCCTTTTCCTATTGCTACCTCGCGGGGGGGATACTATTTCATGTGTGGCGGGGTGGTGATGGGAATACATGAATGGAGAAAGTATGAATAAGTGCATGTGTATATATGTATGTGTATGTATACGTTGAAATGTATAGGTATGTATAAGTGCATGTGTGGGCGTTTATGTATATACATATGTATGTGGGTGGGTTGGGCCATTCTTTTGTCTGTTTCCTTGTACTACCTCACTAATGCAGGAGATGGCGATTATGTATAATAAAGAAAAAAATATCAAATACCTGTTTTGTCTTACCATTTGAAAGTTTTTCTTACAAAAATGATATATCAATGCAGCCTTTGATCCTATACATCTTGTGGTACAGACTTGATAAATATACATTCACTGAGTCATCAGATGCTGTGTTCGCAAGCATTCTCTCACATTTTAGTAAAATCAGTACATATGAATTGATAACATGACTTGGACTTTAACAGCTGAAATTTCTATGTACACTCTTTTTTCTTTTCTTTCATACATGATTGTCGTTTTTCACATTAGCAAGATAGCCCCTAGAAAAAATGAAGAAAGGCCACATCCAATGCATCCATTCTCTTGCTGTCATGTGCAATGTACCAATAACATAGCTGTGGTTTCGATATCAGATGTACTTTCTATGGTGGTGTAAATTTGGATCAAATCTGTTCATCCAGTCTTCAGTTACTGTTTAGTTAGTATAAATGATCTGGTGACCCTACCTTTGATCCTGACCTTAAAAATATACTTGAGTAGGAATCTGTATAAAGCATCTGTGGTATAACTCTGGTCTATACCTAATCACCCAGTCATATTACATCCTCTAGCATTATGAGCATTTTAGTGCATATGACCTTGTGACCTTCACCTCTGAACTTAAAAACTTAATCTGAGGTACATTCTTGTGTATACTATCTCTGAGAAAAGACTGGGTCACATTTAATCACCCAGTCATAATATACCATGTACTTTTAAGCTCTTGTCAGCACTTTACATAACTTTGTGACACTGACTTTTAACCCTATCCTCAAAATCCTGATGAGGAACAGAATTTTGTATGCTTTGGTAAAGGAGTGGTCCATATACAATGAACCAGACATGAGATATCAAGAACAATTTACAAAAGACCAAGATATCATTATCTATGGTAAAAACTTTTGAAGTCTTTATCTAATATCCATACATGACATATTGTGTGCAATTTACAAAAGATCAGGATGTTTGGAAGCACATTGATGAGAGCCATGTTGGGTGAAAGAAAGAGGAAAAAGAATTAATCAAGACTGGTTGTAAGCATATGGAAAAATGAGAAGAGGAAGAGAATTCCACAGCTTAGCTTTTTAAGGAAATATAGTGGTATAGAAAACTTCATTCCTTGAGTAGTGGTTTTCCCACACAGAAATTGTAGGAAGCAGTAGCCAGATGGATGCCTGAGGTCAAAATCCATGTATGTATATATATATATATTCTTTTTTTTTTTTTTTTTTTCATACTATTCGCCATTTCCCGCATTAGCGAGGTAGCGTTAAGAACAGAGGACTGGGCCTTTGAGGGAATATCCTCATATGGCCCCCTTCTCTGTTCCTTCTTTTGGAAAATTTAAAAAAAAAACGAGAGGGGAGGATTTCCAGCCCCCCCGCTCCCTTCCCTTTTAGTCGCCTTCTACGACACGCAGGGAATACGTGGGAAGTATTCTTTCTCCCCTATCCCCAGGGACAATATATATATATATATATATATATATATATATATATATATATATATATATATATATATATATATATATATTTTTTGCTTTGTCGCTGTCTCCCGCGTTTCCGAGGTAGTGCAAGGAAACAGACGAAAGAAATGGGCCAACCCACCCCCATACACATGTATATACATACGTCCACACACGCAAATATACATACCTACACAGCTTTCCATGGTTTACCCCAGACGCTTCACATGCCCTGATTCAATCCACTGACAGCACGTCAACCCCGGTATACTACATCGATCCAATTCACTCTATTCCTTGCCCTCCTTTCACCCTCCTGCATGTTCAGGCCCCGATCACACAAAATCTTTTTCACTCCATCTTTCCACCTCCAATTTGGTCTCCCACTTCTCCTTGTTCCCTTCACCTCCGACACGTATATCCTCTTGGTCAATCTTTCCTCACTCATTCTCTCCATGTGCCCAAACCATTTCAAAACACCCTCTTCTGCTCTCTCAACCACGCTCCTTTTATTTCCACACATCTCTCTTACCCTTACGTTACTTACTCGATCAAACCACCTCACACCATACATTGTCCTCAAACATCTCATTTCCAGCACATCCATCCTCCTGCGCACAACTCTATCCATAGCCCACGCCTCGAAACCATACAACATTGTTGGAACCACTATTCCTTCAAACATACCCATTTTTGCTTTCCGAGATAATGTTCTTGACTTCCAAACATTCTTCAAGGCTCCCAGGATTTTCGCCCCCTCCCCCACCCTATGATCCACTTCCGCTTCCATGGTTCCATCCGCTGCCAGATCCACTCCCAGATATCTAAAAACTTTACTTCCTCCAGTTTTTCTCCATTCAAACTTACCTCCCAATTGACTTGACCCTCAACCCTACTGTACCTAATAACCTTGCTCTTATTCACATTTACTCTTAACTTTCTTCTTTCACACACTTTACCAAACTCAGTCACCAGCTTCTGCAGTTTCTCACATGAATCAGCCACCAGCACTGTATCATCAGCGAACAACAACTGACTCACTTCCCAAGCTCTCTCATCCACAACAGACTTCATACTTGCCCCTCTTTCTAAAACTCTTGCATTCACCTCCCTAACAACCCCATCCATAAACAAATTAAACAACCATGGAGACATCACACACCCCTGCCACAAACCTACATTCACTGAGAACCAATCACTTTCCTCTCTTCCTACACGTACACATGCCTTACATCCTCGATAAAAACTTTTCACTGCTTCTAACAACTTGCCTCCCACACCATATATTCTTAATACCTTCCATAGAGCATCTCTATCAACTCTATCATATGCCTTCTCCAGATCCATAAATGCTACATACAAATCCATTTGCTTTTCTAAGTATTTCTTACATACATTCTTCAAAGCAAACACCTGATCCACACATCCTCTACCACTTCTGAAACCACACTGCTCTTCCCCAATCTGATGCTCTGTACATACCTTCACCCTCTCAATCAATACCCTCCCATATAATTTACCAGGAATACTCAACAAACTTATACCTCTGTAATTTGAGCACTCACTCTTATCCCCTTTGCCTTTGTACAATGGCACTATGCACGCATTCCGCCAATCCTCAGGCACCTCACCATGAGTCATACATACATTAAATAACCTTACCAACCAGTCAATAATACAGTCACCCCCTTTTTTAATAAATTCCACTGCAATACCATCCAAACCTGCTGCCTTGCCGGCTTTCATCTTCCGCAAAGCTTTTACTACCTCTTCTCTGTTTACCAAATCATTTTCCCTAACCCTCTCACTTTGCACACCACCTCGACCAAAACACCCTATATCTGCCACTCAATCATCAAACACATTCAACAAACCTTCAAAATACTCACTCCATCTCCTTCTCACATCACCACTACTTGTTATCACCTCCCCATTTGCGCCCTTCACTGAAGTTCCCATTTGCTCCCTTGTCTTACGCACTTTATTTACCTCCTTCCAAAACATCTTTTTATTCTCCCTAAAATTGAATGATACTCTATCACCCCAACTCTCATTTGCACTCTTTTTCACCTCTTGCACCTTTCTCGACCTCCTGTCTCTTTCTTTTATACATCTCCCACTCAATTGCATTTTTTCCCTGCAAAAATCGTCCAAATGCCTCTCTCTTCTCTTTCACTAATAATCTTACTTCTTCATCCCACCACTCACTACCCTTTCTAATCAACCCACCTCCCACTCTTCTCATGCCACAATATATATATATATATATATATATATATATATATATATATATATATATATATATATATATATATATATATATATTTTTTCATACTATTTGCTATTTCCTGCGATAGCGAGGTAGCGTTAAGAACAGAGGACTGGGCCTTTGAGAGAATATCCTCACCTGGCCCTCTTCTCTGTTCCTTCTTTTGGGAAAAAAAAAAGAGAGAGAGGGGAGGATTTCCAGCCCCCCGCTCCCCTCCCTTTTAGTCGCCTTCTACGACACGCAGGGAATATGTGGGAAGTATTCTTTCTCCCCTATCCCCTATCATCAGCGAACAACAACTGACTCACTTCCCAAGCTCTCTCATATTATACTTTGTCGCTGTCTCCCGCGTTTGCGAGGTAGCGCAAGGAAACAGACGAAAGAAATGGCCCAACCCCCCCCCATACACATGTATATACATACGTCCACACACGCAAATATACATACCTACACAGCTTTCCATGGTTTACCCCAGACGCTTCACATGCCTTGATTCAATCCATTGACAGCACGTCAACCTCGGTATACCACATCGCTCCAATTCACTTTATTCCTTGCCCTCCTTTCACCCTCCTGCATGTTCAGGCCCCGATCACACAAAATCTTTTTCACTCCATCTTTCCACCTCCAATTTGGTCTCCCTCTTCTCCTCGTTCCCTCCACCTCCGACACATATATCCTCTTGGTCAATCTTTCCTCACTCATTCTCTCCATGTGACCAAACCATTTCAAAACACCCTCTTCTGCTCTCTCAACCACGCTCCTTTTATTTCCACACACACCTCACACCACACACTGTCCTCAAACATCTCATTTCCAGCACATCCATCCTCCTGCGCACAACTCTATCCATAGTCCACGCCTCGCAACCATACAACATTGTTGGAACCACTATTCCTTCAAACATACCCATTTTTGCTTTCCGAGATAATGTTCTCGACTTCCACACATTCTTCAAGGCCCCCAAGATTTTCGCCCCCTCCCCCACCCTATGATCCACTTCCGCTTCCATGGTTCCATCCGCTGCCAGATCCACTCCCAGATATCTAAAACACTTCACTTCCTCCAGTTTTTCTCCATTCAAACTCACCTCCCAATTGACTTGACCCTCAACCCTACTGTACCTAATAACCTTGCTCTTATTCACATTTACTCTTAACTTTCTTCTTTCACACACTTTACCAAACTCAGTCACCAGCTTCTGCAGTTTCTCACATGAATCAGCCACCAGCGCTGTATCATCAGCGAACAACAACTGACTCACTTCCCAAGCTCTCTCATCCCCAACAGACTTCATACTTGCCCCTCTTTCCAAAACTCTTGCATTCACCTCCCTAACAACCCCATCCATAAACAAATTAAACAACCATGGAGACATCACACACCCCTGCCGCAAACCTACATTCACTGAGAACCAATCACTTTCCTCTCTTCCTACACGTACACATGCTTTACATCCTCGATAAAAACTTTTCACTGCTTCTAACAACTTGCCTCCCACACCATATATTCTTAATACCTTCCACAGAGCATCTCTATCAACTCTATCATATGCCTTCTCCAGATCCATAAATGCTACATACAAATCCATTTGCTTTTCTAAGTATTTCTCACATACATTCTTCAAAGCAAACACCTGATCCACACATCCTCTACCGCTTCTGAAACCACACTGCTCTTCCCCAATCTGATGCTCTGTACATGCCTTCACCCTCTCAATCAATACCCTCCCATATAATTTGCCAGAAATACTCAACAAACTTATACCTCTGTAATTTGAGCACTCACTCTTATCCCCTTTGCCTTTGTACAATGGCACTATGCACGCATTCCACCAATCCTCAGGCACCTCACCATGAGTCATACATACATTAAATAACCTTACCAACCAGTCAACAATACAGTCACCCCCTTTTTTAATAAATTCCACTGCAATACCATCCAAACCTGCTGCCTTGCCGGCTTTCATCTTCCGCAAAGCTTTTACTACCTCTTCTCTGTTTACCAAATCATTTTCCCTAACCCTCGCACTTTGCACACCACCTCGACCAAAACACCCTATATCTGCCACTCTATCATCAAACACATTCAACAAACCTTCAAAATACTCACTCCATCTCCTTCTCACATCACCACTACTTGTTATCACCTCCCCATTTGCGCCCTTCACTGAAGTTCCCATTTGCTCCCTTGTCTTACGCACTTTATTTACCTCCTTCCAAAACATCTTTTTATTCTCCCTAAAATTGAATGATACTCTATCACCCCAACTCTCATTTGCACTCTTTTTCACCTCTTGCACCTTTCTCGACCTCCTGTCTCTTTCTTTTATACATCTCCCACTCAATTGCATTTTTTCCCTGCAAAAATCGTCCAAATGCCTCTCTCTTCTCTTTCACTAATAATCTTACTTCTTCATCCCACCACTCACTACCCTTTCTAATCAACCCACCTCCCACTCTTCTCATGCCACAATATATATATATATATATATATATATATATATATATATATATATATATATATATATATATATATATATATATATTTTTTTCATACTATTTGCTATTTCCTGCGATAGCGAGGTAGCGTTAAGAACAGAGGACTGGGCCTTTGAGAGAATATCCTCACCTGGCCCTCTTCTCTGTTCCTTCTTTTGGGAAAAAAAAAAAGAGAGAGAGGGGAGGATTTCCAGCCCCCCGCTCCCCTCCCTTTTAGTCGCCTTCTACGACACGCAGGGAATATGTGGGAAGTATTCTTTCTCCCCTATCCCCTATCATCAGCGAACAACAACTGACTCACTTCCCAAGCTCTCTCATATTATACTTTGTCGCTGTCTCCCGCGTTTGCGAGGTAGCGCAAGGAAACAGACGAAAGAAATGGCCCAACCCCCCCCCCATACACATGTATATACATACGTCCACACACGCAAATATACATACCTACACAGCTTTCCATGGTTTACCCCAGACGCTTCACATGCCTTGATTCAATCCATTGACAGCACGTCAACCTCGGTATACCACATCGCTCCAATTCACTTTATTCCTTGCCCTCCTTTCACCCTCCTGCATGTTCAGGCCCCGATCACACAAAATCTTTTTCACTCCATCTTTCCACCTCCAATTTGGTCTCCCTCTTCTCCTCGTTCCCTCCACCTCCGACACATATATCCTCTTGGTCAATCTTTCCTCACTCATTCTCTCCATGTGACCAAACCATTTCAAAACACCCTCTTCTGCTCTCTCAACCACGCTCCTTTTATTTCCACACACACCTCACACCACACACTGTCCTCAAACATCTCATTTCCAGCACATCCATCCTCCTGCGCACAACTCTATCCATAGTCCACGCCTCGCAACCATACAACATTGTTGGAACCACTATTCCTTCAAACATACCCATTTTTGCTTTCCGAGATAATGTTCTCGACTTCCACACATTCTTCAAGGCCCCCAAGATTTTCGCCCCCTCCCCCACCCTATGATCCACTTCCGCTTCCATGGTTCCATCCGCTGCCAGATCCACTCCCAGATATCTAAAACACTTCACTTCCTCCAGTTTTTCTCCATTCAAACTCACCTCCCAATTGACTTGACCCTCAACCCTACTGTACCTAATAACCTTGCTCTTATTCACATTTACTCTTAACTTTCTTCTTTCACACACTTTACCAAACTCAGTCACCAGCTTCTGCAGTTTCTCACATGAATCAGCCACCAGCGCTGTATCATCAGCGAACAACAACTGACTCACTTCCCAAGCTCTCTCATCCCCAACAGACTTCATACTTGCCCCTCTTTCCAAAACTCTTGCATTCACCTCCCTAACAACCCCATCCATAAACAAATTAAACAACCATGGAGACATCACACACCCCTGCCGCAAACCTACATTCACTGAGAACCAATCACTTTCCTCTCTTCCTACACGTACACATGCTTTACATCCTCGATAAAAACTTTTCACTGCTTCTAACAACTTGCCTCCCACACCATATATTCTTAATACCTTCCACAGAGCATCTCTATCAACTCTATCATATGCCTTCTCCAGATCCATAAATGCTACATACAAATCCATTTGCTTTTCTAAGTATTTCTCACATACATTCTTCAAAGCAAACACCTGATCCACACATCCTCTACCGCTTCTGAAACCACACTGCTCTTCCCCAATCTGATGCTCTGTACATGCCTTCACCCTCTCAATCAATACCCTCCCATATAATTTGCCAGAAATACTCAACAAACTTATACCTCTGTAATTTGAGCACTCACTCTTATCCCCTTTGCCTTTGTACAATGGCACTATGCACGCATTCCACCAATCCTCAGGCACCTCACCATGAGTCATACATACATTAAATAACCTTACCAACCAGTCAACAATACAGTCACCCCCTTTTTTAATAAATTCCACTGCAATACCATCCAAACCTGCTGCCTTGCCGGCTTTCATCTTCCGCAAAGCTTTTACTACCTCTTCTCTGTTTACCAAATCATTTTCCCTAACCCTCGCACTTTGCACACCACCTCGACCAAAACACCCTATATCTGCCACTCTATCATCAAACACATTCAACAAACCTTCAAAATACTCACTCCATCTCCTTCTCACATCACCACTACTGGAGGGATGTCTGATCATTATCTTGTGGAGGCTAAGGTGAAGATTTGTATGGGTTTCCAGAAAAGAAGAGTGAATGTTGGGGTGAAGAGGGTGGTGAGAGTAAGTGAGCTTGGGAAGGAGACTTGTGTGAGGAAGTACCAGGAGAGACTGAGTACAGAATGGAAAAAAGGTGAGAACAATGGAAGTAAGGGGAGTGGGGGAGGAATGGGATGTATTTAGGGAATCAGTGATGGATTGCGCAAAAGATGCTTGTGGCATGAGAAGAGTGGGAGGTGGGTTGATTAGATAGGGTAGTGAGTGGTGGGATGAAGAAGTAAGAGTATTAGTGAAAGAGAAGAGAGAGGCATTTGGACGATTTTTGCAGGGAAAAAATGAAATTGAGTGGGAGACGTATAAAAGAAAGAGACAGGAGGTCAAGAGAAAGGTGCAAGAGGTGAAAAAAAGGGCAAATGAGAGTTGGGGTGAGAGAGTATCATTAAATTTTAGGGAGAATAAAAACATGTTCTGGAAGGAGGTAAATAAAGTGCGTAAGACAAGGGAGCAAATGGGAACTTCAGTGAAGGGCGCAAATTGGGAGGTGATATATATATATATATATATATATATATATATATATATATATATATATATATATATATATATATATTTTTTTTTTTTTTTTCCTGGGGATAGGGGAGAAAGAATACTTCCCACGTATTCCCTGCGTGTCGTAGAAGGCGACTAAAAGGGAAGGGAGCGGGGGGCTGGAAATCCTCCCCTCTCAGTTTTTTTTTAATTTTCCAAAAGAAGGAACAAGAGAAGGGGACCAGGTGAGGATGTTCCCTCAAGGGTCCAGTCCTCTGTTCTTACCGCTACCTTGCTAATGCAGAGAGAGAGAGAGATTTTCATTCCACTCTGGTTAAGATAGAACTGGAGGACATGCCATCTCAGAAATGTGAGAAGTACTTCATACTAAGGCAAATAAAATCCCTATGATAGGAAATTGCTGCACAAAAGAAAAAAATAAATTATGGCACCTATACAACAACCCCTGCTTTAGGGAAGCAGATTTTGTGATGATGATTATGAGGGGTTTCCTGGATTGAACTGAGGTTAGAGTTATGTCCAACGTGATAATGTCATTACAAAGATAAATTGTGGTGTTTTGAAACTAAAGAGAGAGAAACAAATGCCTCTTAGATTCAGATATAGGTAAAAGAATTGCATTTTAGCCCTATCACATTTAACTGGGTTACTGCATTCCCATTTCAAGATGCTGCACAGGTCTGCAATGAGAGAGGGACTGTCTAGTAAGAGAAAGAGAATGGGTATCAGGAGATGGAGAGGGAAACAGAGTGGAAGAGTGTAAAGAGGAATCATCAGCATAGGAGATAATAGGGTTAAAAGAAGAGAGAACATAACTGAGGCATCTTAACATTTTGCAAATTGATTTATAGTTCATAAGTTACAAATGTAGCCAAAAGTGCTCTGAATCTGGTGGTATATTGCATAAGACCAGAAAGGAAATGCAAAACCTTAACATCCTTACGAAAATGAAATTGCGTGAAATACCTCTTCATTGTAGAACTGCATTTTGTTGTGAGCCAAATGCAACTAATGGTTCACAAGCTGAGTGCCAATATCATAGCAGGACAGGATTGCACTCGACCATACTTGGCTAATCACTGCACTGCTCTAAAACAGTGATAAAACACTTTAACAATAGAATCAAGTTCTACACCTAGCTATCTCAGGATTTAGTTAACCATCTGGTACAACCAAATGGCCTAGGAATGTGGCATGTCTAGAAGTGTGAATCCAGGAACACATAAAGCATGTGGAGGCAAGAAAAATTGGCCCACCATGTGCATACAAATGAGAGATTTCAAATGTCTTTTGCTTTTCCATAATTTCTGGGCTCTTGGCAACCACAATTCAGAAGTAGGTGAATGTATGCGCAATGAAACAAAGAACAGACAAATCCTGAGAAGATGCACTTAAAACATTAAGCACTCTTCAGTGACTTTTCACGGTGTTAGTTACAGTGTGTAAAGGGGTTTTCTTTAATACAGGTGCTTTCTTTCTTGATCAACCCTACTCATTACACATATTGTCTTTAGACATTCTATATCATTAACTACCTTTGCCCTAACAGAGAGTTAGCTCTCCTTCCACAAATTCCTAAATGCACCGTTGCTTCCTCTCTCACCCTATAATTCACTTCAGATCCCTTAGTTCTATCCATGTCCATCCTCAAGTACCTTAAACACCCTACTTTCTTCTGGCTCTCCCCATTCAAATTTGCACTCAAACCTACCTAACTTGCCTCCCTGCTTAACGTCATTACCTTACTTTTATTCACATTGACTTTCAGCTTCCCCCTTTCATACACTCTCCTAAATTCAGACACCAGTTTTGGCAACTTTTCTCTTGAATCCACTCCCAGAGCTGTCACCTGAAAAGTGCAACTAACCCCCAGCACTTTGTACACCCACTGTTCTCTTCATGACCCTCCTGTTTAACTTCCTCACATACAATTCCTTTCTTTCTCCTAGAATTTCTCACACATCTTCAAAGCAAATGTCTAGTCAACACAACATATACCAGTCTTGAAAGCACACTGTGCCTCCCTAGTATGATAATCTATGCATGCCAAAACTCTCTCAACCACCACTCTCCCACAAAACTTACCAGGTACACACAACAGCCTTACACCCTTATAATTCAAGCATTCACTTTTATCCCCTTTGCCTTTATATAATGGCACCATACAGGAATTCCTCTAGTCCTTTAGTTCCTCAATTTGGACCTTACAAACAATGATAATCTTGAACAACAAATCTAAAACACTGTCATCTCCTTTGCTATGAAATTCCACTGCAATTCAATCCACTCCAGCTCCTTTGCCATACTTCATCTTACATGAGGCCTTCACCACCTTGTTTGCTTTCACCAAGCCACTTGTTCCTCACACCACTTTTCCCCATATGACCCATATCCACGAAGTCATTACCTAACAAATTCAACAGTCCTTCAAACCAATCACTCCATCTCTACTTCATCTGTTACCATTTCCCGATCAATTCCTCTCTGTGGTGTTCTTGTTCTCCTTATACTATTTACCTCCTTCCAAAGCATATTCAAGTTCTCCCTCATGTCTGCCAATACCCTCTTACCCCATCTCTCGTTTGCCCTCTTCTTCAGCCCCTGCACCTTCCTCTTGATCTCTCACCACTATCTCTTTTACACTTCCTAATCATTTGTACTCCTTTCCTGCAGAAGCTGCCGATAAAGATCTTTCTTTTCTCTAGCAACTCAACTTCCTCATCTCATAACTCACAATCCTCTCTCATACACCAACCTCCCACCTTCTGCATGCCACATACTTCTCCCAAACACAAAAGCATTGATTCCTTATATACCATGCATTCCTTGCTTACTCCTTTTCTTTCATTTACTTTAACCTTATACCATTCTTCACTTAATCTTTCCTAGAATCTCTCTACATAAGCCTGTTTTCCTAGCTTATTTGTTTTCATAAACTTCTTGCCATCCATATTTCCTCTTCGCCAAAAGCCACTTTAGTTTCATACTCGTCACTATGATGAGAGCCTCCTCGCGAATACATGTTCATCAGTCTCTCCTTTACATGGCTCATAGTGTCTGTTGACCCTAATCCCATTCACTGACATATACTTACGTACACACCTTATTTCAGATCAGATATTCCCAATCACTATTCCTTTTTCAGAGTATGACTCAGCTAGCTGTTCATCATTCTAACTTTAACAAGGTACCCTTTGCCCCAATTTTACTCTTATTTCCCAAATTATTCACTCTTGCATTCAATTCTCCCATTTCTAAAAGACAACTGTTGAATCAAAATTGCTAAAGCACTTCTCCTTTCACTACCAGATGTATATCCACTGATAATATATATATACTCACCAATCTCTTCTATTTTCATTCTTATCCACATCAGTCCGTAACTCACTTCCTCATATTCTTTACACATTCTAATAACTCTTTCTTCATCAGAATTGCACCCACTCTTTTGCTCATACCCCAATTTTAACCCATGACTTTACCCCTTGAAAATTTCCAACCTTTTCTTGTCCCTTCCTCTTGAGCCTACTTTCACTTAGTCAGAACATCCAAATGTCCTTGTCTGAACATATCTTTCTATCCCTTTTCATCATGGTTACATCCATGCACATTCACACAAGCCAAAACCTGGACCTTCCAAGGGGATGAACGCTTTAGAAAGTAACTATGAAGAAGGGAGGATTTCTACCTACCTCTATCCTGTTCTATTAGCTACCTCTTGTGGCACACAAAAATGTGGGTGGTCTTCTTTAGAGGAGAATTATGATTCAGGATAAAAAATCGTTTGAGTTATGTGTCATCACATGTTAAGCATAGCTAGAAAGATATTTTGTATTTCTGGATTGAGTTCTAGTAACTAACATGTGTATAAGGCAGAAAAAGAACAACAGCAACATGAGACCTGGGTAAAATATGAAAGCCACGGCAATCCTGGCTCGCTGCACTGCTGTCATAATTCCTCCCTACACCCAGGTAGTAGTACCTCCTTGTTTGGTGTATGCCAAGTATCTACTTTTGATTATTTCTTGAAAACAGAAAAAAGGAAACATAAATATATAGGATTTAGGGACTATTTTGATCTATGGAGATGATTTTGTAGATGAAGCAAACTCATAATAAAAGTCTGTTGAGAAAGCAAAGCCAAAATCATGAATGAACTACAGAGAAACAATGAGAAACTAGATGCATTTTCTCCCCTATCAATGGAGATAAGGGAGAAAGAATACTTCCCAACTATTTTCCGTGTGTTGTAGAAGGTGACTAAAGGGGGCGGGAACAGGGACCGGAAACCCCCCTTCCTTGCATTTAAATTTCTAAAAGGGGAAGCAGAAGGAGGAGTCATGCGGGGAGTGCTTCATCCTCCTTGAAGGCTCAGATACTTGGGGTGTCTGAATGTATGTGAATGTAACAAAGATGAGAAAAAAGGAGAGATAGGTAGTATGTTTTAGGAAAGGGACCTGGATGTTTTGGCTCGGAGTGAAATGAAGCTCAAGGGTAAAGGGGAAGAGTGGTTTGGGAATGTCTTGGGAGTAAAGTCAGGGGATAATGAGAGGACAAGAGCAAAGGAAGGAGTAGCACTACTCCTAAAGCAGTTGTGGAAGTTTGTGATAGAGTGTAAGAAAGTAAACTCTAGACTGATATGGGTAAAACTGAAAGTGGATGGAGACAAAATGGGTGATTGTTGGTGCCTATGCCCCTGGTCATTAGAAGAAAGGTCAAGAGAGGCAAGTGTTATGGGAACGGCTGAGTGAGTGTGTTAGCAGCATTGATGCATGAGACTTGGTTATAGTGGTAGGTGATTTGAATGCAGCTGAGGGCATAACTGGTGTACATAGGGTGTTCAGTGTTGTAAATGGGGATGGTGAAGAGCTTGAGAGTTTGTGTGCTGAAAAAGGACTGGTGATTGGGAATACCTGGTTTAAAAAGAGAGATATACATAAGTATACATATGTGAGTAGGAGAGATGGTCAGAGGGTGTTATTGGATTATATGTTAATTGATAGGCATGTAAAAGAAAGACTTTTGGATGTTACTGTGTTGAGAGGGGCACCTGGAGGGATGTCTGAACACTATCATGTGGGGGTGAAGGTAAAGATTTGTAGAGGTTTTCAGAAAAGAAGAATGTTGGGAAGAAGAGTGTGGTGAGAGTAAGTGAGTTTGGAAAGGAGACTTGTTTGAAGAAGTACCAGGAGAGACTGAGTGTAGAACGGCAAAAGGTAAGAGCAAATGACGTAAGGGGAGTGGGGGAGGAACAGGATGTATTTAGGGAAGCAGTGAAGGCATGCACAAAAGACGCATGTGGCATGAGAAAGGTGGGAGGTGGGCAGATTAGAAAGGGTAGTGAATGGTGGGATGAAGAAGTAAGATTGTTGATGAAAGAGAAGAGAGAGGCTTCTGGACGATTTTGCAAGGAAGTTGCGAAAATGACTGGATGTATAAAAGAAAGCAGCAGGAGGTCAAGAGAAAGGTGCAAGATGTGAAAAAGAGGGCAAATGAGAGAGATGGGGTGAGAGAGTATCATTAAATTTTAGGGAGAATAAAAAGATGTTTTGGAAAGAGGTAAACAACGTGCATAAGACAAGAGAATAAATGAAAACATCGGTGAAGGGGCAATGGGGGAGTTAATAACAAGAAAAGATGAAGTGAGGATGAGATGGAGTAAGTATTTTGAAGGTTTGTTGAATGTGTTTGATGACAGAGTGGCAGATATGGGGTGTTTTGATTGGGAGGTGTGCAAAGTGAAAGGGTAAGGGAGAATGGTTTAATAAACAAAGAAGAGTTAGTGAAAGCTTTGTGGAAGATGAAAGCCAGCAAGGCAGCAGGTTTGGATGGTACTGCAGTGGAATTTATTTAAAAAGGGGGTGACTGTATTATTGATAGGTTGGTAAGGATATTCAATGTATGTATGGATCATGGTGAAGTGCCTGAGGATTGGCGGAATGCATTCATAGTGCCATTGTACAAAGGCAAAGGGGATAAAGGTGAGTGTTCATACTACAGAGGTATAAGTTTGTTGAGTATTTCTGAGAAATTATATGGGGGGGGGGGTACTGACTGAGAGGATAAAGGCATTACTGAGCATCAGAATGGGGAAGAGCAGTGTGGTTTCAGAAGTGGTAAAGGATGTGTGGATCAGGCGTTTGCTTTGAAGAATGTATGTGAGCAATACTTAGAAAAACAGATAGAGTTGTATGTAGCATTTATGGATCTAGAGAAGGTATATGATAGTGTTCATAGAGATGCTTTGTGAAAGGTTTTAATAGTAATGATGCAGGAGGTAAGTTGCTAGAAGCAGTGAAAAGTTTTTACCAAGGATGTAAGGCATGTATACGAGTAGGAAGAGAGGAAAGTGATTGGTTCTCAGTGAATGTCGGTTTGCGGGAGGGGTGCATGATGTGTCCATGGTTGTTTAATTTGTTTATGGATGGGATGGCTAGGGAGGTGAATGCAAGAGTTTTGGAAAGAGGGGCAAGTATGTAGTATGTTCTGGATGAAAGGGCTTGGGATGTGATTCAGTTGTTGTTCATTGATGATACAGCGATGGTGGCTGATTTGGGTGAGAAACTGCAGAGTCTGGTAAAGTGTGTGAAATAAGGAAGTTTGAGAGTTAATGTGAATAAGAGCAGTAGGGTAAAAGGATAAGTTCACTGGGAGGTAACTTTGAATGGAGAAAAACTGGAGGAAGTGAAATGTTTTAGATATCTGGAAGTGGACTCAGCAGCGGATGGAACCATGGAAGCGGAAGTGAGTCACACAGTGGGGGAGGAGGCGATGGTTCTGGGTGCATTGAAGAATGTGTGGAAGGCGAGAACATTATCTGAGAGAGCAAAAATGGGTATGTTTGAAGGAAGAGTGGTTTCAACAAGTGGTTTCAACAATGTTATATGGTTGCGAGGCATGGGCTATAGATAGGGTGGTGCAAAGGAAGTTGGATGTATTGGAAATGAGATGTTTGAGGACAATATGTAGGAGTTGGTTTGATTGAGTAAGTAATGAAAGGGTAAGAGAAATGTGTGGTAATAGAAAGAGTGTGGCTGAGAAAGCAGAAGTGGGTGTACTGAAATCATTTGAATATGTGGAGAGAATGAGTGAGGGAAGATTGACAAAGAGGATTTATGTGTCAGGGGTGGAGGGAAGGAGAAGTAGGAGACCAAATTGGAGGTGGAAGGATGGAGTAGAAAAGATTTTGAGCAATCAGGGCCTGAACATACAGGAGAGTGAAAGGCGTGCAAGGAATAGAGTGAAATGGAATGATGTGGTATACTGGGATTGACATGCTGTCAATGGATTGAATGTGGCCTTCTTTGTCTTTTCCTGGTGCTATTTCACTGGAAGGGGGGGGATGCTATTTCATGTGTGGCGGGGTGGTGACAGGAATGGACTAAGGCACCAAGTATGAATGTGCATGTTTATAAATGTATATGTCTCTGTATGTATATGAACGTATATATTGAAATGTATATGTATGTATATGTGTGTGTATGGGCGTTTATATACATATATATGTGTATGTGGGTGGTCGGGCCATTCTTTGTCTGCTTCGTTGCACTACCTCGCTGACGCGGGAAACAGTGGATAAATATGATATGAAAAATATAATAATAACTAGATGCAATAGGACAGACAAAATGGAGCAGTCGTTAGACTATGGCTGATGAAATCTAATCCCTACAAATGTAAAGTAATAAAAATGAAAGAGTTAAGTATGATCATCAAAACTACCATATTGTTAGAAACTCTCTACAAGAATCCATCTGTTAAAAGGACCTCAGAAATGACATTATGCAGAACTCATCACCAAACTAACCCACAAGGATCTTAAAAGAAACAAAATACAATGGTCAGCATCAAAATTACTTTAAAGTACTGTAAATGTACAGCAAAATGTTAAAGATTTGTATAAGATGCATCTTAAATCCAAACTGCAAAAAGCATCAGCTATTCAGTCTTCTTATCAGAGGAAAAACCCTTAAGTACTGAGTCGTAACAAAAAATGAAGTCGTTGCTTTGCCTGCACTGGAGAGTAGGAGGAAGTTGGTTGGCATGATAACCATTTCTAAATTCTTAGTGGATCATATTGATGAAAAAACAATTCAGTTATAGAGTCCTATATGGGGAAAGATTGGTGACCATGAGGCTCCAGTGATACTCGAAAACATAATATTCGTGACATAAATTACATTCTATGCCTGAATCCAGCATACTTTCTTCATCCACATTTGTCTCTATAACCATAACTTCAAATCTTGAGAAAATGCTATACATGAGGACAAGAAACTTGGCACAGAAAATCAGAAAACAGTTGTAGAGGGTGTCTACTACTAAGCTAAACAAATCCAGAAAAGACTGCAGATAATATTGATAAATTCATATCTGCATGACAGAAATGTCAATTGTAGTGAAGGGCTACACGACTAGAAAAGTCACTCACCATATGCTCAAACAGGTAAGCATGCATGCCTAAAATGTTAGAAAGAGGGACAAGGGAAGACTTTATTATGGCTTTCAACTTCTTCAAGATATCTAACAAAGGCAATACAACAATACTTTGAGAGGGAGGAATTGGTCAACTATAAGAGAATGCTATTCTAGTAACAGAGTGATGGGAGAGCGGAAAAAGACATATGAAGCACTCCATACAGAAAAATACAGTAGTTCAAAATTCTGTATGAAAAGAGCTCAAACAAGGGGGATCAATGAGTACAAAATTCCTAACTGCATGTACAAGTAGGTAATCTCAACCATACACACCATATTGTTATCAATTCCGTTCTGAAGAGTATGTCTCCTGGGTTCTCGCCTCCTGCTAGATTTCTTGTGTGTAGGGGCTATGCTTGGTGCTGTAGTTGTCAAAGTCGTGGTTGTAACAGCAGAAGCTTCAGACTGAGTTCCTACACTTGCCCTTATGCAGTCCCCCCCATCCCCAACTCCTCGTCCAACAGGGTCCACAACCAAAGGTGCTCTAAATGATTAAGGAAATGAAATAAAAACTGTAAATACACACAATCCAGAGTAATGGCCTTAATGAAAAAAAAGTATGAGATTATAAAAACTGGAATAAGAAAAATAAAATTGCATGAGATATGGTCCTTCATGCAAAAGAAAGTAATGCAATCCTGAAAACAAAGTGAACAATTTTGTACTAACAAACAAGTGTAAACATAACTTTCTCTTAACTTTTAGGAAACAGTGTTCCTCATTGTAACACACCCTAACAGTTTCCTTTAACCTGACTGTAGAATGCTGCAGACTTCACAAATACCATCATAACATCCAAATTCTGTAATATCTAAACTTACTACTTTCTTATCTGTAACTTGGATACTCCTTATTTTTCATAATGTCTACTAGAGTGAATGAAAAAGAAAATACAAATAGGAAAGAATCAGAAAATGCAAAAGTGTAAAGAAATTTAAATCTGGATAACAATTTATTTTCCACTTGGCACAGCATGTGTTAAGAGCCTTGGCCAAATTGTCATCAAATAAATTTTGTAGAACCAAATTGTCATCAAAATAAATTTTGCAGAAGAGTATTTATTTAGGAAAACAAAGATAAAAATTTTGCCCAATTCCCTTCACAACAATCTTTCTCCAAGAAGATTCATCAAGAAAAACAGACAAATCTTACCACAAAAAAGAAAAAAATTTTGCCCTTAGCCTAACCTGATTGGGAAATGGCAACTTGGCTTACTACTGCACCATCTATGTTCATGTCACCAGACCATCCTTGGGTCAACAAGAAGCTGAGACTTATGACTGATTATTCAGCCTTATATGTTAGAATAGGAAAGGTGTGATGTACACCTCCTTTCTTACCTCAAGCTTTCCCAAAAGGAAATAGGCACTACTGCCTAGGTTTTGAGAAGATTAGTAACAGTGAGAAAATAGCATTGTTCATACTACTAAACCTTCAGACATACCTATTTTTGCCCTTTCAGACAATGACCTCTCTCATTCCATACATTCTTAAGGGCTCCCAGAACCCTCACCCCTTCACCAGCCCCATGATTCAATTTTGCATCCTTGGTACCATTTGCCACTATGTCAACCCCCATATATTTAAAAGCACTTCACTCCCTCCAATTTTTCTCCCTTTAAATTTGCACCTCAATGAACCTGTCCCTCAACCTGCTAAACCTAATAACCTTGCTTTTATTCACATTTCTTCTCAATTCATTCTTTCATGTGCTCTTTCAAACTCAGTCACCAACTACAGTTTCTCCCTTGAATCTGCAACCAGTGATGTGTCAACTAATGACTCACTTTCCAAGCCACTTCATCTCTTACACTTGCATTTACCTCCCTTACCACCCCATCCATAAACAAATCAAATAGCAATGTTAACATCACACATTCCTGCCATAGACCAAACTTTACTTGTAGCCACTCACTTTCCTCTCTTCCCAAGAGTACACACACCTTACACCATCGATAAAAACTTCTCTCTGCTTCTAACAGCTTCACTTCCACACTATATAACTCAAAACCTTCTATATAAATAATAACTCAAAACCTTCTATATACATAATGTCCATAAAAAAAAACATTGTCTTCTATATATTTTCAAAGACAATCCACAGCTAAGGTTCATCGTGGGTACAAGCATATGAACCACTCTTAGTGAAATCAATGTTCATCCAATCACTGAGGATAGTGTTTCTAATGGTATGTTGTAACAGCAACCCACATCAGTGTGTCTAAGGCTACCTTGATGGAAAGGTATTCCTTGCTCTTCTTGGATACCACTTCATTTTGGGAATTTCACTTAAGGATGCTGTATTTCTTCCACCTTGCTTCAAGATGGATGGCTTTTACCTTTCCGAGGAGGAGCAAGCCCAAATTCTTGCATGGAAGCAAGAAAATGTGGGTACACAAGATTTCTAGGCACACTAGGAGCTCAGAATGTACAATCTGGTGGCTGCTTACTGCAACAGCTCTTCAAAACCTCGCCTCATTCAAGTAATCAAGACCCAATGGATCCAAAACATGGACTTAGAATACTTCAGCAACCTTCCCAATTCCATGCCAAGATGTCTGCAGATGATAACAAAGGCCAAAGGAGAGAAGCAGAGTACTAAAATATATGTGTGACATTACCTTTGAAAATGTTTGGGAAAAGAGACAAGGCTTTTTTTTTTTGGCAGACACTGTATACATATATGTTTACACAAGTAAATGCAAGAAGCAGATTTTCTTTTATGCACGTGGTACTAAACACGAAAGCATATTTGCAATGATTCTTCTTTCTTACGGTCTCTAATATTCTTATCACTATCCTACCAGGATGTAAATGTTTAAACTCAATTTCACTGAAATTATTCTTTTCACTTCAATGTTCACCTTCAAAGAGGCATCTTCAGGAATACAGTTATATCAGATACTCCACACTAATATGCTACAATCAGAATGTAAAACTGCTACATGTTTATAGGTAATCACAATGTGTAAGATGAATAGCTTATAAAAAGTTCCACACTCCATGGACAGAGGGAAGAGACTGGTTAGTTGGCCACATGTTGGGTCACTGGTCACTGAGAGAGGTCATGACCCCCAAGAGACAGAAAAGGAGGGTTGGGCCAGTCTAACCCCCTCTGACCTTCTTAATGATGGTGATGAAAACTCCAGCATTTCCTGTGCCACCAAGAGACTTCTATTATTATATAATGGGATGACCGGTGAGAGAGAAAGAGGGAGCTTGTGGAGAAGTTTAAAATTTGTAGCTTGGATGCACAGGAGACTAGGGAAACCCATATCCTTGGGCAGGGTGAGTGAGATAAAAAAGGGAAATGAATGCAAGTCATGGGAGGGCATGGAAGGAGAAGTGGTATGGATGAGAAAGAATAAAATTTATTAGGGAAAAGGGAAAGAAGAATGTGCAATTCTGCTATCACCAAGAGCGTAGGCAGGTGTTACAGAGCATGAAAGGAATTGATCATGAACAGTGTGGGTGAAAGGAAAGACTGGAATTGTGAAGTATACCTGGGCATGTGTATATGGGCCTGTGAATATGAAGACTGTGGGAGGTAAGAATGAGATGAAGCATTTCTGGAGAAATCTGAGAGATTGTATATACGGTCATGAGAATGAAAGAAATGCAGTCGTAATAGGTGACATGAATGCAAAAGTGGGATGTGATGAAATTGATGAGACAGCTGGCAAATGGGAAGTGCCTGAAGTAATTGAGAATGGAATTTATCTTGTGGATGTTTGTTTCCGGGAGGGGTTTATTCCTTGCAAATACCTTTTTCATCACAAGATGATCCACAAATATACATGAATGAGGAATGATGGATGAGAAGAGGAGGAAGCTTTGGTTGAAAAGTGGCAGTAGATGAAAGATTGAGAAAGGCAGTGCTAGACACTAGAGTTGAGAGGATTCTTTGGAGACTAACCATTTCATGGTTTTTGTGGGTACGAGGATTTGCGAGAAATGGAGGTATGGTGTACAGAAGAATGGAGAGATAAAAGTATTGGCAATCGAGATGATTTGGGGAAAAATACATGGTGGATTATAAAAGAAAGATAACTGAAAACTTAGATCGAAATACAGTGAATGTAGGGATGTAGTTATGTGTGAATGAGGTGTTTAAAATGTTAAGAGAAATACTTAATAGGTTACAGAATCAGTTGGATATAAGGTCATGAGATACAGAAATACAAAGGATGGAAGAGATTAAAAAAAAAGCATTTGGTAGATTGCATGAAAGAAATGTTTGTTGGGAGTGAAGAGGAGTTGCAGAATGTTGTCAGTGTGTTTTACTGTGTGTGTGAGCATAGGCAATTGAAGGTAAATGCAAGTAAAAGTAAAGTAATGGTGTCTGAAAGGAAATAGAGTGAAAGTACAAATTTTGTAAAACCATATAGAATGACTTCTTTTTCCATTTCCTCTTTTACAAATTGAAATACAAGAAGGGGGGCTTCAAGCCCCCCTGCTCCCATCCCCTTCATTCACCTTCTATGACACATGGGATATTAAGGAGTGGACTTGGCAGTAAATAGAATCATGGAAGCAGAAGTGTCATTGGGTGGGGGAGGGAGCGAAGGTTCTGGGACTGATGAAGAATGTATGGAAAGAAAGTTACCTTGAAGAGCAAAAATGAGTATGTTTGAAGGAATAGTGGTTCCAACAATAATATACAGTTGCGAGGCAAGAGCTACAGATAGGGTTGTGCAGAGGAGGGTGGATGAGCTGGAATTGAAAGTTTGAGGACGATGTGTGGTGTGAGGTGGCTTGAGCGAGTAAGAAATGAAAGGGAAAGAGAGATGTGTGGTAATAAAAGATGTGTGGTTGAGAGAGCACAAGAGGGAGTGTTGAAATGGTTTGGACATAAGGAGAGAGAGAGAGAGAGGAATGGTTGACAAAAAGGATATGTGTCAGAAGTGGAGGGAACAAGAAATAGGAGACCAAATTGGAGATGGAAGGATGGAGTGAAAAAGATTTTGAGTGATTAGGGCCTGAACATGTGAAAGTCATGCACAGAATAGAGTGAATTGGAACGACGTGGTATAATGGGGTCGATGTGCCATCAGGAATGGGTAAAGGCAGGCAAGTATGAATATGTACATGTGAACATATGTGTATGTATGTGCATGAATGTATGTGTTTTTAATTATACTTAGTCACTGTCTCCCGCGTTAGTGAGGTAGCAAAAGGAAACAGACAAAAGAATGGCCCAATCCACCCACATACATATGCATATACCCACACATGCACATGTACACACCTATACATTTCAACGTATACACACACACACACACACACATACACATGACCACATCCACACTTGCTGCCTTCATCCATTCCTGTCACCACCCTGCCACACATGAAACAGCACCCACCTACCCCCATCAGTGCGCAAGGTAGCGCTAGGAAAAGACAAATGTATGTATGTGTATACCTATGTATTTATATGTATATGGAAAGGAGACTTGTGTGAGGAAGCACCAGGAGAGATTGAGTGCAGAATGGAAAAAAGTGAGAGCAAATGACAAAAGGGGAGTAGAGGAGGAATGGAATGTATTTCGGGAAGCAGTGATGGCTTGCACAAAATATGCTTGTGGCATGAGAAAAGTGAGAGGTGGGCAGATTAGAAAGGGTAGTGATGGGTGAGATGAAGAAAATTGTTAGTGAAAGAGAAGAGAGAGGCGTTTAGACAATTTTTACAGGAAGTAGTGCAAATGAATGATGGTTGTATAAAAGAAAGCGGCAGGGAAATTATATGGGAGGGTATTAACTGAGAGGGTAAAGATATGTACAGAGCATCAGATTGGGGAAAAGCAGTGTGGTTTCACAATTGGTAGACGATGTTTTGAAGAATGTATGTGAGAAATACTTAGAAAAGCAGATGAACTTGTAAGTAACATATATGGATCTGGAGAAAGCATATGATAGAGTGGATAGAGATGCTTTGTGGAAGGTATTAAGAGTATATCGTGTGGGAGGCAAGTGGCAAGAAGCAGTGAAAAGTTTTTATTGAGGATGTAAGGCATGTATACAAATAGGAAGAGATGAAAGTGATTGGTTCTCAGTAAATGTTGGTTTGTGGCAGGGGTGTGTGATGTCTCTGTGGCTGTTTAATTTGTTTATGGATGAGGCAAGTATGAAATCTGTCGGGGATGAGAGAGCTTGGGAAATGAGTCAGTTGTTGTTCGCTGATGATACAGCGTTGGTGGCTGATTCGGATGAGAAACTGCAGAAGTTGGTGACTGAGTCTGGTAAAGTGTGTGAAAGAAGGAAGTTGAGAGTAAATGTGAATAAGAGAAAGGTTATTAGGTTCAGTAGGGTTAAGGGACAAGTTAATTGGGAGGTAAGTTTGAATGGATAAAAACTGGAGGAAACGAAGTGTTATAGATATCTGGGAGTGCATATGGCAGCGGATGGAACCATGGAAATGGAAGTGAGTCACAAGGTGGGGGAGGGCATGAAAGTTCTAGGAGCATTGAAGAATGTGTAGAAGGCGAGAACATTATCTGAGAGAGCAAAAATGGGTACATTTGAAGGAATAGTGGTTCCAACAATGTTATATGGTTGCGAGGCATGGGCTATAGATGGTGTTATGCGGAGGAGGGTGGATGTGTTGGAAACGAAATGTTCGAGGACAATATGTGGTGTGAGGTGGTTTTATCAAGTAAGTGCTGAAAGGGTAAGAGAGATGTGTGGTTAAAAAAAGAGTGTGGTTGAGAGAGCAGAAGAGGGTGTATTGAAATGGTTAGGTCACATGGAGAGAATGAGTGAGGGAAGATTGAAAAAGAGGCTATATGAGTCAGGGGTGAAGGGAATGAGAAGTGGGAGACAAAATTGGTGGAAAAATGGAGTGAAAAAGATTTTCAGCGATCGGGGCCTGAATTTACAAAAGGGTGAAAGGCGTGCAAGGAATAGAGTGAATTTGAACGATGAGGTATACTGTCAGTGGATTATACCAGGGCATGTGAGGCGTCTGAGGTAAACCATGGAAAATTTTGTAAGGCCTGGATGTGGAAAGGGAGCTGTGGTTTCAGTGCATTACACATGACAGCTAGACACTGAGTGTGAACGAATGTGGCATTTGTTGTCTTTTCCTGTTGCTACCTCATGTGCGTGCGGGGGGAGGGGGTTCCATTTTCATGTGTGGCAGGGTGGGGATGGTATTGGATGGAGGCAGAGATATGGATATATACATAAACATATATATATATATATATATATATATATATATATATATATATATATATATATATATATATAAATTTTTTTTTTTTTTTTGTCGCTGTCTCCCGCGTTTGCGAGATAGCGCAAGGAAACAGATGAAAGAAATGGCCCAACCCACCCCCATACACATGTATATACATACGTCCACACACGCAAATATACATACCTACACAGCTTTCCATGGTTTACCCCAGACGCTTCACATGCCTTGATTCAATCCATTGACAGCACGTCAACCCCGGTATACCACATCGCTCCAATTCACTCTATTCCTTGCCCTCCTTTCACCCTCCTGCATGTTCAGGCCCCGATCACACAAAATCTTTTTCACTCCATCTTTCCACCTCCAATTTGGTCTCCCTCTTCTCCTCGTTCCCTCCACCTCCGACACATATATCCTCTTGGTCAATCTTTCCTCACTCATTCTCTCCATGTGACCAAACCATTTCAAAACACCCTCTTCTGCTCTCTCAACCATGCTCTTTTTATTTCCACACATCTCTCTTACCCTTACGTTACTTACTCGATCAAACCACCCCACACCACACATTGTCCTCAAACATCTCATTTCCAGCACATCCATCCTCCTGTGCACAACTCTATCCATAGTCCACGCCTCGCAACCATACAACATTGTTGGAACCACTATTCCTTCAAACATACCCATTTTTGCTTTCCGAGATAATGTTCTTGACTTCCACACATTCTTCAAGGCTCCCAGAATTTTTGCCCCCTCCCCCACCCTATGATCCACTTCCGCTTCCATGTTTCCATCCGCTGCCAGATCCACTCCCAGATATCTAAAACACTTCACTTCCTCCAGTTTTTCTCCATTCAAACTCGCCTCCCAATTGACTTGACCCTCAACCCTACTGTACCTAATAACCTTGCTCTTATTCACATTTACTCTTAACTTTCTTCTTTCACACACTTTACCACTTTACACACTTACATATATATATATATATATATATATATATATATATATATATATATATATATATATATTATCCCTGGGGATAGGGGATTAAGAATACTTCCCACGTATTCCCTGCGTGTCGTAGAAGGCGACTAAAAGGGGAGGGAGCGGGGGGCTGGAAATCCTCCCCTCTCGTTTTTTTTTTTTTCTTTTTTTTTTTTAAATTTTCCAAAAGAAGGAACAGAGGGGGCCAGTTGAGGATATTCCAAAAAAGGCCCAGTCCTCTGTTCTTAGCGCTACCTCGCTAACGCGGGAAATGGCGAATAGTTTAAAAGAAAAAGATATATATATATATATCACTAATACTCTTACTTCTTCATCCCACCACTCACTACCCTTTCTAATCAACCCATCTCCCACTCTTCTCATGCCACAAGCATCTTTTGCGCAATCCATCACTGATTCCCTAAATACATCCCATTCCTCCCCCACTCCCCTTACTTCCATTGTTCTCACCTTTTTCCATTCTGTACTCAGTCTCTCCAGGTACTTACTCACACAAGTCTCCTTCCCAAGCTCACTTACTCTCACCACCCTCTTCACCCCAACATTCACTCTTCTTTTCTGAAAACCCATACAAATCTTCACCTTAGCCTCCACAAGATAATGATCAGACATCCCTCCAGTTGCACCTCTCAGCACATTAACATCCAAAAGTCTCTCTTTCGCGCGCCTGTCAATTAACACGTAATCCAATAACGCTCTCTGGCCATCTCTCCTACTTACATAAGTATACTTATGTATATCTCGCTTTTTAAACTAGGTATTCCCAATCATCAGTCCTTTTTCAGCACATAAATCTACAAGCTCTTCACCATTTCCATTTACAACACTGAACACCCCATGTATACCAATTACTCCCTCAACTGCCACATTACTCACCTTTGCATTCAAATCACCCATCACTATAACCCGGTCTCATGCATCAAAACCACTAACACACTCATTCAGCTGCTCCCAAAACACTTGCCTCTCATGATCTTTCTTCTCATGCCCAGGTGCATATGCACCAATAATCACCCATCTCTCTCCATCAACTTTCAGTTTTACCCATATTAATCGAGAATTTACTTTCTTACATTCTATCACATACTCCCACAACTCCTGTTTCAGGAGTATTGCTACTCCTTCCCTTGCTCATGTCTTCTCACAAACCCCTGACTTTACTCCCAAGACCTTCCCAAACCACTCTTCCCCTTTACCCTTGAGCTTCGTTTCACTCAGAGCCAAAACATCCAGGTTCCTTTCCTCAAACATATTACCTATCTCTCCTTTTTTCACATCTTGGTTACATCCACACACATTTAGGCACCCCAATCTGAGCCTTCGAGGAGGATGAGCACTCCCCGCGTGACTCCTTCTTCTGTTTCCCATTTTAGAAAGTTAAAAAAGTACAAGGAGGGGAGGATTTCTGGCCCCCCGCTCCCGTCCCCTCTAGTCGCTTTCTACGACATGCGAGGAATGCGTGGGAAGTATTCTTTCACCCCATCCCCAGGGATAATATATATATATATATATATATATATATATATATATATATATATATATATATATATATATACACATACACACACATACGCACATATACACACACACACACATACATATATATATACATATGAAAAATGTAAGAAACAATTTAGTGAAAGAGAAGAGAGAGGCATTTGGACGATTTTTGCAGGGAAAAATGCAATTGAGTGGGAGATGTAAAAAAGAAAGAGACAGGAGGTCAAGAGAAAGGTGCAAGAGGTGAAAAAAAGGGCAAATGAGAGTTGGGGTGAGAGAGTATCATTAAATTTTAGGGAGGATAAAAAGATGGTCTGGAAGGAGGTAAATAAAGTGCGTAAGACAAGGGAGCAAATGGGAACTTCAGTGAAGGGCACAAATGGGGAGGTGATAACAAGTAGTGGTGATGTGAGAAGGAGATGGAGTGAGTATTTTGAAGGTTTGTTGAATGTGTTTGATGATAGAGTGGCAGATATAGGGTGTTTTGGTCGAGGTGGTTTGCAAAGTGAGAGGGTTAGGGAAAATGATTTGGTAAACAGAGAAGAGGTAGTAAAAGCTTTGCGGAAGATGAAAGCCGGCAAGGCAGCAGGTTTGGATGGTATTGCAGTGGAATTTATTAAAAAAGGGGGTGACTGTATTGTTGATTGGTTGGTAAGGTTATTTAATGTATGTATGACTCATGGTGAGGTGCCTGAGGATTGGCGGAATGCGTGCATAGTGCCATTGTACAAAGGCAAAGGGGATAAGAGTGAGTGCTCAAATTACAGAGGTATAAGTTTGTTGAGTATTCCTGGTAAATTATATGGGAGGGTATTGATTGAGAGGGTGAAGGCATGTACAGAGCATCAGATTGGGGAAGAGCAGTGTGGTTTCAGAAGCGGTAGAGGATGTGTGGATCAGGTGTTTGCTTTGAAGAATGTATGTGAGAAATACTTAGAAAAGCAAATGGATTTGTATGTAGTATTTATGGATCTGGAGAAGGCATATGATAGAGTTGATAGAGATGCTCTGTGGAAGGTATTAAGAATATATGGTGTGGGAGGCAAGTTGTTAGAAGCAGTGAAAAGTTTTTATCGAGGATGTAAGGCATGTGTATGTGTAGGAAGAGAGGAAAGTGATTGGTTCTCAGTGAATGTAGGTTTGCGGCAGGGGTGTGTGATGTCTCCATGGTTGTTTAATTTGTTTATGGATGGGGTTGTTAGGGAGGTGAATGCAAGAGTTTTGGAAAGAGGGGCAAGTATGAAGTCTGTTGGGGATGAGAGAGCTTGGGAAGTGAGTCAGTTGTTGTTCGCTGATGATACAGCGCTGGTGGCTGATTCATGTGAGAAACTGCAGAAGCTGGTGACTGAGTTTGGTAAAGTGTGTGAAAGAAGAAAGTTAAGAGTAAATGTGAATAAGAGCAATGTTATTAGGTACAGTAGGGTTAAGGGTCAAGTCAATTGGGAGGTGAGTTTGAATGGAGAAAAACTGGAGGAAGTGAAGTGTTTTAGATATCTGGGAGTGGACCTGGCAGCGGATGGAACCATGGAAGCGGAAGTGGATCATAGGGTGGGGGAGGGGGCGAAAATTCTGGGAGCCTTGAAGAATGTGTGGAAGTCGAGAACATTATCTCGGAAAGTAAAAATGGGTATGTTTGAAGGAATAGTGGTTCCAACAATGTTGTATGGTTGCGAGGCGTGGGCTATGGATAGAGTGGTGCGCAGGAGGATGGATGTGCTGGAAATGAGATGTTTGAGGACAATGTGTGGTGTGAGGTGGTTTGATCAAGTAAGTAACGTAAGGGTAAGAGAGATGTGTGGAAATAAAAAGAGCGTGGTTGAGAGAGCAGAAGAAGGTGTTTTGAAATGGTTTGGGCACATGGAGAGAATGAGTGAGGAAAGATTGACCAAGAGGATATATGTGTCGGAGGTGGAGGGAACGAGGAGAAGTGGGAGACCAAATTGGATGTGGAAAGATGGAGTGAAGAAGATTTTGTGTGATCGGGGCCTGAACATGCAGGAGGGTGAAAGGAGGGCAAGGAATAGAGTGAATTGGAGCGATGTGGTATACCGGGGTTGACGTGCTGTCAGTGGATTGAATCAGGGCATGTGAAGCGTCTGGGGTAAACCATGGAAAGCTGTGTAGGTATGTATATTTGCGTGTGTGGATGTATGTATATACATGTGTATGGGGGTGGGTTGGGCCATATCTTTCGTCTGTTTCCTTGCGCTACCTCGCAAATGCGGGAGACAGCGACAAAGCAAAAAAAAAAAGAAATTATTATTTTATTTTTTATTATACTTTGTCGCTGTCTCCCGCGTTTGCGAGGTAGCGCAAGGAAACAGACGAAAGAAATGGCCCAACCCCCCCCATACACATGTATATACATACGTCCACACACGCAAATATACATACCTACACAGCTTTCCATGGTTTACCCCAGACGCTTCACATGCCCTGATTCAATCCACTGACAGCACGTCAACCCCGGTATACCACATCGCTCCAATTCACTCTATTCCTTGCCCTCCTTTCACCCTCTTGCATGTTCAGGCCCCGATCACACAAAATCTTCTTCACTCCATCTTTCCACATCCAATTTGGTCTCCCACTTCTCCTCGTTCCCTCCACCTCCGACACATATATCCTCTTGGTCAATCTTTCCTCACTCATCCTCTCCATGTGCCCAAACCACTTCAAAACACCCTCTTCTGCCCTCTCAACCACGCTCTTTTTATTTCCACACATCTCTCTTACCCTTATGTTACTCACTCGATCAAACCACCTCACACCACACATTGTCCTCAAACATCTCATTTCCAGCACATCCATCCTCCTGCGCACAACTCTATCCATAGCCCACGCCTCGCAACCATACAACATTGTTGGAACCACTATTCCTTCAAACATACCCATTTTTGCTTTCCGAGATAATGTTCTCGACTTCCACACATTCTTCAAGGCCCCCCAGGATTTTCGCCCCCTCCCCCACCCTATGATCCACTTCCGCTTCCATGGTTCCATCCGCTGCCAGATCCACTCCCAGATATCTAAAACACTTCACTTCCTCCAGTTTTTCTCCATTCAAACTCACCTCCCAATTGACTTGACCCTCAACCCTACTGTACCTAATAACCTTGCTCTTATTCACATTTACTCTTAACTTTCTTCTTCCACACACTTTTCCAAACTCAGTCACCAGCTTCTGCAGTTTCTCACATGAATCAGCCACCAGCGCTGTATCATCAGCGAACAACAACTGACTCACTTCCCAAGCTCTCTCATCCACAACAAACTTCATACTTGCCCCTCTTTCCAAAACTCTTGCATTTACCTCCCTAAGAACCCCATCCATAAACAAATTAAACAACCATGGAGACATCACACATCCCTGCCGCAAACCTACATTCACTGACAACCAATCACTTTCCTCTCTTCCTACACGTACACATGCCTTACATCCTCGATAAAAACTTTTCACTGCTTCTAACAACTTTCCTCCCACACCATATATTCTTAATACCTTCCACAGAGCATCTCTATCAACTCTATCATATGCCTTCTCCAGATCCATAAATGCTACATACAAATCCATTTGCTTTTCTAAGTATTTCTCACATACATTCTTCAAAGCAAACACCTGATCCACACATCCTCTACCACTTCTGAAACCACACTGCTCTTCCCCAATCTGATGCTCTGTACATGCCTTCACCCTCTCAATCAATACCCTCCCATATAATTTACCAGGAATACTCAACAAACTTATACCTCTGTAATTTGAGCACTCACTCTTATCCCCTTTGCCTTTGTACAATGGCACTATGCACGCATTCCGCCAATCCTCAGGCACCTCACCATGAGTCATACATACATTAAATAACCTTACCAACCAGTCAACAATACAGTCACCCCCTTTTTTAATAAATTCCACTGCAATACCATCCAAACCTGCTGCCTTGCCGGCTTTCATCTTCCGCAAAGCTTTCACTACCTCTTCTCTGTTTACCAAATCATTTTCCCTAACCCTCTCACTTTGCAAACCACCTCGACCAAAACACCCTATATCTGCCACTCTATCATCAAACACATTCAACAAACCTTCAAAATACTCACTCCATCTCCTTCTCACATCACCACTACTTGTTATCACCTCCCCACTTGCGCCCTTCACCGAAGTTCCCATTTGCTCCCTTGTCTTACGCACTTTATTTACCTCCTTCCAGAACATCTTTTTATTCTCCCTAAAATTTAATGATACTCTCTCACCTCAACTCTCATTTGCCCTTTTTTTCACCTCTTGCACCTTTCTCTTGACCTCCTGTCTCTTTCTTTTATACATCTCCCACTCAATTGCGTTTTTTCCCTGCAAAAATCATCCAAATGCCTCTCTCTTCTCTTTCACTAATACTCTTACTTCTTCATCCCACCACTCACTACCCTTTCTAATCAACCCACCTCCCACTCTTCTCATGCCACAAGCATCTTTTGTGCAATCCATCACTGATTCCCTAAATACATCCCATTCCTCCCCCACTCCCCTTACTTCCATTGTTCTCATCTTTTTCCATTCTGTACTCAGTCTCTCCTGGTACTTCCTCACACAGGTCTCCTTCTCAAGCTCACTTACTCCCCCCACCCTCTTCACCCCAACATTCACTCTTCTTTTCTGAAAACCCATACAAATCTTCACCTTAGCCTCCACAAGATAATGATCAGACATCCCTCCAGTTGCACCTCTCAGCACATTAACATCCAAAAGTCTCTCTTTCGCACGCCTGTCAATTAACACGTAATCCAATAACGCTCTCTGGCCATCTCTCCTACTTACATAAGTATACTTATGTATATCTCGCTTTTTAAACCAGGTTTTCCCAATCATCAGTCCTTTTTCAGCACATAAATCTACAAGCTCTTCACCATTTCCATTTACAACACTGAACACCCCATGTATACCAATTATTCCCTCAACTGCCACATTACTCACCTTTGCATTCAAATCACCCATCACTATGACCCGGTCTCGTGCATCAAAACCACTAACACACTCATTCAGCTGCTCCCAAAACACTTGCCTCTCTTGATCTTTCTTCTCATGCCCAGGTGCATATGCACCAATAATCACCCACCTCTCTCCATCAACTTTCAGTTTTACCCATATTAATCGAGAATTTACTTTCTTACACTCTATCACATACTCCCACAACTGCTGTTTCAGGAGTATTGCTACTCCTTCCCTTGCTCTTGTCCTCTCACTAACCCCTGACTTTACTCCCCAGACATTCCCAAACCACTCTTCCCCTTTGCCCTTGAGCTTCGTTTCACTCAGAGCCAAAACATCCAGGTTCCTTTCCTCAAACATACTACCTATCTCTCCTTTTTTCACATCTTGGTTACATCCACACACATTTAGGCACCCCACTCTGAGCCTTCGAGGAGGATGAGCACTCCCCGCGTGACTCCTTCTTCTGTTTCCCATTTTAGAAAGTTAATACAAGGAGGGGAGGAAAGCTGTGTAGGTATGTATATTTGCGTGTGTGGACGTATGTATATACATGTGTATGGGGGTGGGTTGGGCCATATCTTTCGTCTGTTTCCTTGCGCTACCTCGCAAACGCGGGAGACAGCGACAAAGCAAAAAAAAAAAGAAATATATATATATATATATATATATATATATATATATATATATATATATATATATATCCCTGGGGATAGGGGAGAAAGAATACTTCCCACGTATTCCCTGCGTGTCGTAGAAGGCGACTAAAAGGGAAGGGAGCGGGGGGCTGGAAATCCTCCCCTCTCGTTTTTTTTTAATTTTCCAAAAGAAGGAACAGAGAAGGGGACCAGGTGAGGATATTCCCTCAAAGGCCCAGTCCTCTGTTCTTAACGCTACCTCGCTATCGCGGGAAATGGCGAATAGTATGAAGAAAAAAAAGAAGATATATATATATATATATATATATATATATATATATATATATATATATATATATATATATATATATATATATATTTCTTTTTTTTTTCATACTATTCGCCATTTCCCGCGATAGCGAGGTAGCGTTAAAAGCAGAGGACTGGGCCTTTGAGGGAATATCCTCACCTGGCCCCCTTCTCTGTTCCTTCTTTTGGAAAATTAAAAAAAAAAAAACGAGAGGGGAGGATTTCCAGCCCCCCGCTCCTTTCCCTTTTAGTCGACTTCTACAACACGCAGGGAATACGTGGGAAGTATTCTTTCTCCCCTATCCCCAGGGATATATATATATATATATATATATATATATATATATATATATATATATATATATATATATATATATATTGAAAGGAATAGGTATGTGCATGTGTGTGTGTGCTTATGGATATACATGTGTATGTGGGTAGGTTGGGTCGTTCTTTTGTCTGTTTCCTTGTGCTACCTCGCTAATGCAGGAGACAGCGACTAAGTATAATAGAAAAAAATATTTATTTTAATTATTCATTTATATATTTTGCTTTGTCGCTGTCTCCCGCATTAGCAAGGTAGCGCAACGAAATAGATGAAAGAATGGCCCAACCCACCCACATCCACATGTATATACATACATGTCCACACACACAAATATACATACCTATACATCTCAACATATACATATATATATACACACACAGACAAATAAATACATACACATGTACATAATTCATACTGTCTACATTTATTCATTCCCATTGCCACCCCGAAACATGAAATAACAACCCCTTCCCCACCTCATGTGCGTGAGGTAGCACTAGGAAAAGGCAACAAAAGCCACATTCGTTCACACTCAGTGTCTAGCTGTCATGTAATAATGCACCAAAACCACAGCTCCTTTTCTATATCCAGGCCCCACAGAACTTTCCATGGTTTACCCCAGACGCTTCACATGCCCTGGATCAATCCACTGACAGCACGTCAACCCCAGTACACCACATCATTCCAATTCACTCTATTCCTTACACGCCTTTCACCCTCCTGCATGGTCAGGCCCAAATCACTCAAAATCTTTTTCACTCCATCTTTCCACCTCCAATTTGGTCTCCCACTTCTCCTCGTTCCCTCCAACTCTGACACATATATCCTCTTGGTCAATCTTTCCTCACTCATTCTCTCCAAGTGGCCAAACTATTTCAAAACACCCTCTTCTGCTCTCTCAACCATACTCTTTTTATTACCACACATCTCTCTTACCCTATTATTACTTACTCGATCAAACCACCTCACACCACATATTGTCCCAAACATCTCATTTTGAGCACATCCACCCTCCTGCGCACAACTCTATCCAAAGCCCATGACTCGCAACAATATAATATTGTTGGAACCACTATTCCTTCAAGCATACCCATTTTTGCTTTCCAAGATAATGTCCTCGACTTCCACACAGTCTTCAACACTCCCAGAACTTTTGCCCCCTCCCCCACCCTATGATTCTCTTCCGTTTCCATGGTTCCATCCGCTGCCAAATCCACTCCCACATATCTAAAACACTTCACTTCCTCCACTTTTCTCCAGTCAAACTTACCTCCCAATTGACTTGACCCTCAACCCTACTGTACCTAATAACCTTGCTCTTATTCACATTTACTCTTTCACACACTTTACCAAACTCAGTCACCAGCTTCTGCAGTTTCTCATATGAATCAGCCGCCAGTGCTGTATCATCAGCGAACAACAACTGACTCACTTCCCAAGCTCTCTCATCCACAACAGACTGCATACTTGCCCCTCTTTCCAAAACTCTTGCATTCACCTCCCTAACAACCCCATCCATAAACAAATTAAACAACCATGGAGACATCACACACCCCTGCCGCAAACCTACATTCACTAAGAACCATTCACTTTCCTCTCTTCCTACACATAAACATGCCTTACATCCTTGATTAAAACTTTTCACAGCTTCTAACAACTTGCCTCCCACACCATATATTCTAATACCTTCCACAGAGCATCTCTATCAACTCTATCATATGCCTTCTCCAGATCCATAAATGCTACATACAAATCCATTTGCTTTTCTAAGTATTTCTCACATACATTCTTCAAAGCAAACACCTGATCCACACATCCTCTACCACTTCTGAAACCACACTGCTCTTCCCCAATCTGATGCTCTGTACATGCCTTCACCCTCTCAATCAATACCCTCCCATATAATTTACCAGGAATACTCAACAAAATTATACCTCTGTAATCTGAGCACTCACTTTTATCCCCTTTGCCTTTGTACAATGGTGCTATGCAAGCATTCTCACAATCCTCAGGCACCTCACCATGAGTCACCAATACATTAAATAACCTTACCAACCAGTCAACATTACAGTCACTCCCTTTTTCAATAAATTCCAGTGCAACACCATCCAAACCCACTGCCTTGCCGGCTTTCATCATCCACAAAGTTTTTACTACCTCTTCTCTGTTTACCAAATCATTTTCCCTAACTCTCTAACTTTGCACACCACCTCAACTAAAACACCCTATATCTACGACTCTATCATCAAACACATTCAGCAAACCTTCAAAATACTCACTACATCTCCTTCTCACATCACCACTACTTGTTAACACCTCCCCATTAGCCCCCTTCATTGAAGTTCCCATTTGTTCCCTTGTCTTACACACTTCATTTATCTCCTTCCAAAACATCTTTTTATTCTCCCTAAAATTTGATGATACTCTCTCACCCCAACTCTCATTTGCCCTCTTTTTCACCTCTTGCACCTTTCTCTTGACCTCCTGCCTCTTTCTTTTATACATCTCCCACTCCTCTGCATTATTTCCCTGCAACAATTGTCCAAATGCCTCTCTCTTCTCTTTCACTAATAATCTTACTTCTTCATCCCACCACTCACTACCCTTTCTAATCTGCCCACAAGCATCTTTTGCACAAGCCATCACTGCTTCCCTAAATACATCCCATTCCTCCCCAACTCCCCTTACGTCCTTTGTTCTCACCATTTTGAATTCTGTACTCAGTCTCTCCTGGTACTTCCTCACACAAGTCTACTTCCCAAGCTCACTTACTCTCACCACTCTTTTCACCCCATTCTCTCTTCTTTTCTGAAAACCTCTACAAATCTTCACCTCCGCCTTCACAAGATAATGATCAGACATCCCTCCACTTGCTTCTCTCAACACATTAACATCCAAAAGTCTCTCTTTCGCGCACCTATCAATTAACACATAATCCAATTATGCTCTCTGGCCATCTCTCCTACTTACATACGTATACTTATGTATATCTCTCTTTTTAAACTAGGTATTCCCAATCACAAGTCCTTTTTCAGCACATAAATCTACAAGCTCTTCACCATTTCCATTTACAACACTGAACACCCCATGTACACCAATTATTCCCTCAACTGCCACATTACTCACCTTTGCATTCAAATCACCCATCACTATAACCCAGTTTCGTTCATAAAAACTACTAGCACACTCACTCAGTTACTCCCAAAACACTTGCCTCTCATGATCTTTCTTCTCATGCCCAGGTGCATATGCACCAATAATCACCCATCTCTCTCCATCCACTTTCAGTTTTACCTATATCAATCTAGAGTTTACTTTCTTATACTCTATCATATACTCCCACCACTCCTGTTTCAAGAGCAGTGCTACTCCTTCCCTTGCTCTTGTCCTCTCACTAACCCCTGACTTTACTCCCAAGACATTCCCAAACCACTCCTCCCCTTTACCCTTGAGCTTTCTTTCACTCAGAGCCAAAACATCCAGGTTCCTTTTGTCAAACATACTACCTATCTCTCCTTTTTTCTCATCTTGGTTACATCCACACACATTTAGACACCTCAATCTGAGCCTTTGAGGAGGATAAGCACTTCCCGCATGACTCCTTCTTCTGTTTCCCCCTTTAAAATGTTAAAATACAAGGAGGGGAGGGTTTCCAGCCCCCTGCTCCCGTCCCCTTTAGTTGCCTTCTACGACACGTGAGGAATGCGTGGGAAGTATACTTTCTCCCTTATCCCCAGGACGAATGTATGTATATGTGTGTTTATGCGTATGAGAGTAGATGGGTCTTACTTTGTATGTTTCCTGGCACTGCCTCACTATCACAGGATGTGATAGGGGATAGGGGAGAAAGAATACTTCCCAGCAATCCCCACGTGTTGTAGAAGGCGATTAAAGGGGATGGGAGCGGGGGGCCAGAAACCCTCCCCTCCTTGTATTTTGACTTTCTAAAAGGGGAAATAGAACAACGAGTCATGCGGGGAGTGCTCATCCTCTTCGAAGGCTCAGATTGGGGTGTCTAAATGTGTGTGGATGTAACCAAGATGAGAAAAAAGGAGAAATAGGTAGTATGTTTGAGGAAAGGAGCCTGGATCTTTTGGCTCTGAGTGAAACAAAGCTCAAGGGTAAAGGGGGAGAGTGGTTTGGGAATGTCTTGGGAGTAAAGTCAGGGGTTAGTGAGAGGACAAGAGCAAGGGAAGGAGTAGCACTACTCCTGAAACACGAGTTGTGGGAGTATGTGATAGAGTGTAAGAAAGTAAATTCTAGATTGATATGGGTAAAACTGAAAGTGGATGGAGAGAGATGGGTGATTATTGGTGCATATGCACCTGGGCATGAGAAGAGAGATCATGAGAGGCAAGTGTTTTGGGAGCAGCTGAATGAGTGTGTTAGTGGTTTTGATGCACAAGACCGGACTATAGTGATGGGTGATTTGAATGCAAAGGTGAGTAATGTGGCAGTTGAGGGAATAATTGGTATACATGGGGTGTCAGTGTTGTAAATGGAAATGGTGAAGAGCTTGAGGATTTGTGTGCTGAGAAAGGACTGGTGATTGGGAATACCTGGTTTAAAAAGAGAGATATACAGTATACGTATGTAAGTAGGAGAGATGGCCAGAGAGCGTTACTGGATTACGTGATAATTGATAGGCGCGCAAAAGAGAGACTTTTGGATGTTAATGTGCTGAGAGGTGCAACAGGAGGGATGTCTGATCATTATCTTGTGGAGGCAAAGGGGAAGATTTGTAGGGGTTTTCAGAAAAGAAGAGAGAGTGTTGGGGTGAAAAGAGTGGTGAGAGTAGGTGAGCTTGGGAAGGAGACTTGTGTGAGGAAGTACCAGGAGAGACTGAGTACAGAATGGAAAAAGGTGAGAACAAAGGAGGTAAGGGGAGTGGGGGAGGAATGGGATGTATTTAGGGAAGCAGTGATGGCTTGCGCAAAAGATGCTTGTGGCATGAGAAGCGTGGGAGTTGGGCGGATTTGAAAGGGTAGTGAGTGGTGGGATGAAGAAGTAAGATTATTAGTGAAAGAGAAGAGAGAGGCGTTTGGACGATTTTAGCTGGGAAAAAATGCAAATGAGTGGGAGATGTATAAAAGAAAGAGGCAGGAGGTCAAGAGAAAGGTGCAAGAGGTGAAAAAGAGGGCAAATGAGAGTTGGGGTGAGAGAGTATCATTAAATTTTAGGGAGAATAAAAAGATGTTTTGGAAGGAGGTAAATAAAGTGCGTAAGACAAGGGAGCAAATAGGAACTTCAGTGAAGGGGGCTAATGGGGAGGTGATAACAAGTAGTGGTGATGTGAGAAAGAGATGGAGTGAGCATTTTGAAGGTTTGTTGAATGCGTTTGATGATAGAGTGGTAGATATAGGGTGTTTTGGTCGAGGTGGTGTGCAAAGTGAGAGGGTTAGGGAAAATAATTTGTTAAACAGAGAAGAGGTAGTAAAAGCTTTGCGGAAGATGAAAGCCGGCAAGGCAGCAGGTTTGGATGGTATTGCAGTGGAATCTATTAAAAAAGGGTGTGACTGTATTGTTGACTGGTTGGTAAGGTTATTTAAGGTATGTATGATTCATGGTGAGGTGCCTGAGGATTGGTGGAATGCTTGCATAGTGCCATTGTACAAAGGCAAAGGGGATAAGAGTGAGTGCTCAAATTACAGAGGTATAAGTTTGTTGAGTATTCCTGGGAAATTATATGGGAGGGTATTGATTGAGAGGGTGAAGGCATGTACAGAGCATCAGATTGGTGAAGAGCAGTGTGGTTTCAGAAGTGGTAGAGGATGTGTGGATCAGGTGTTTGCTTTGAAGAATGTATGTGAGAAATACTTAGAAAAGCAAATGGATTTGTATGTAGCATTTATGGACCTGGAAAAGGCATATGATAGAGTTGATAGAGATGCTCTGTGGAAAGTATTAAGAATATATGGTGTGGGAGGCAAGTTGTTAGAAGCAGTGAAAAGTTTTCATCGAGGATGTAAGGCATGTGTACGTGTAGGAAGAGAGGAAAGTGATAGGTTCTCAGTGAATGTAGGTTTGTTGCAGGGGTGTGTGATGTCTCCATGGTTGTTTAATTTGTTTATGGATGGGGTTGGTAGGGAGGTGAATGCAATTTTTTTTGGAAAGAGCGGCAAGTATGCAGTCTGTTGTGGATGAAAGAGCTTGGGAAGTAAGTTGTTATTCGCTGATGATAGAGCGCTGGTGGCTGATTCATGTGAGAAACTGCAGAAGCTGGTGACTGAGTTTGATAAAGTGTGTGAAAGAAAAAAGTTAAGAGTAAATGTGAATAAGAGCAAGGTTATTAGGTATAGTAGGGATGAGGGTCAAGTCAACTGGGAGGTTAGTTTGAATGGAGAAAAACTGGAGGAAGTAAAGTGTTTTAGATGTCTGGGAGTGGATCTGGCAGCGGATGGAACCATGGAAGCGGAAGTGAATCATAGGGTAAGTGAGGGGGCAAAAGTTCTGGGAGCGTTGAACAATGTTTGGAAGTCGAGAACATTATCTCGGAAAGCAAAAATGGGTATGTTTGAAGGAATAGTGGTTCCAACAAAGCTGTATGGTTGCGAGGCGTGGGCTATGGATAGAGTTGTGCGCAGGATGGTGGATGTGCTGGAAATGAGATGTTTGAGGACAGTATGTGGTGTGAGGTGGTTTGATCGAGTAAGTAATGTAACGGTAAGAGAGATGTGTGGAAATAAAAAGAGTATGGTTGAGAGAGCAGAAGAGGGTGTTTTGAAATGGTTTGGTCACATGGAGAGAATGAGTGAGGAAAGATTGACTAAGAAGATATATGTATCAGAGGTGGAGGGAATGAGGAGAAGTGGGAGACCAAATTGGAGGTGGAAAGATAGAGTGAAAAAGAATTTGAGTGATCAGGGCCTGAACACGCAGGAGGGTGAAAGGCGTGCAAGGAATAGAGTGAATTGGAACGATGTGGTATACTGGGGTCAACGTGCTGTCAATGGATTGAACCAGGGCATGTGAAGCGTCCGGGGTAAACTATGGAAAGTTGTGTGGGGCCTGGATGTGGAAAGGGAGCTGTGGTTTCGGTGCATTATTACATGACAGCTAGAGACTGAGTGTTAACGAATGGGGCCTTTGTTGTCTTTTCCTAGTGCTACCTCGCACACATGAGGGGGGAGGGGGTTGTTATTCCATGTGTGGCGGGGTGGCGATGGGAATAAATAAAGGCAGACACTATGAATTATGTACCTGTGTATATATGTATATGTCTGTGTGTGTATATATATGTGTACATTGAGATGTATAGGTATGTATATTTGCGTGTGTGGACGTGTATGTATATACATGTGTATGTGGGTGGGTTGGGCCATTTCTTTCGTCTGTTTCCTTGCGCTACCTCGCTAATGCGGGAGACAGCAACAAAGCAAAATAAATCAAATAAATAAATAAATAAATAATAATAATAATAATAATAATAATAATAATAATAATAATAATAATAATAACAATAATAATAATAATAATAATAATGATAATAATTGATAATAATAAATAATAATAATAATAGGGATGGCAGAAAGAATACTTCCCACACATTCCCCACATGTTATAGAAGGCGACTAAAGGGGACGGGAGCAGGAAGCTAGAAACCCTCCCCTCCTTGTATTTTAACTTTCTAAAAGGGAAGTTTTGAAGTCAGCACCACAAGCATCCTCCTCGAAGGCTCAGAGTGGGGTGCCTAAATGTGTGTGGATGTAACCAAGATGTGAAGACCCTTACTGGAAAAACAATCACTCTTGAAGTAGAACCTTCAGACAAATTGAAAATGTGAAGGAAAATAGTGAAATTGGAGAAAAATTTAGCTTAGACATTGAAGCTTATTGATACAGTGGTTAAATTGATGAGAACTGCTATTGACGTTTGTGTAAATAAATTATACATTTCCTTTTTTCCATAGCCAGAGGTTGAACCATTATGTGACATTCATTTTTTCATTCATTTCAAGCTAGAAGTTTCAGTTTTCTAAATTGTTTCTTACATTTTTCATATGTAAATATATGTGTGTGTGTGTGTGTGTATATGTGTGTGTGTGTGTGTGTGTGTGTGTGTGTGTGTGTGTGTGTGTATATGTATATATATATGTATATTATCCCTGGGGATAGGGGTGAAAGAATACTTCCCACGTATTCCTCACGTGTCGTAGAAAGCGACTAGAGGGGACGGGAGCAGGGGGCCAGAAATCCTCCCCTCCTTGTATTAACTTTCTAAAATGGGAAATAGAAGAAGGAGTCACGCGGGGAGTGCTCATCCTCCTCGAAGGCTCACAGTGGGGTGCCTAAATGTGTGTGGATGTAACCAAGATGTGAAAAAAGGAGAGATAGGTAGCATGTTTGAGGAAAGGAACCTGGATGTTTAGGCTCTGAGTGAAACGAAGCTCAAGGGTAAAGGGGAAGAGTGGTTTGGAAATGTCTGGGGAGTAAAGTCAGGGGTTAGTGAGAGGACAAGAGCAAGGGAAGGAGTAGCAATACTCCTGAAACAGGAGTTGTGGGAGTATGTGATAGAGTGTAAGAAAGTAAATTTTCGATTAATATGGGTAAAACTGAAAGTTGATGGAGAGAGGTGGGTGATTATTGGTGCATATGCACCTGGGCATGAGAAGAAAGATCAAGAGAGGCAAGTGTTTTGGGAGCAGCTGAATGAGTGTGTTAGTGGTTTTGATGCACGAGACCGGGTTATAGTGATGGGTGATTTGAATGCAAAGGTGAGTAATGTGGCAGTTGAGGGAATAATTGGTATACATGGGGTGTTCAGTGTTGTAAATGGAAATGGTGAAGAGCTTGTAGATTTATGTGCTGAAAAAGGACTGATGATTGGGAATACCTGGTTTAAAAAGCGAGATATACATAAATATACTTATGTAAGTAGGAGAGATGGCCAGAGAGCGTTATTGGATTACGTGTTAATTGACAGGCGTGCGAAAGAGAGACTTTTGGATGTTAATGTGCTGAGAGGTGCAACTGGAGGGATGTCTGATCATTATCTTGTGGGGGCTAAGGTGAAGATTTGTATGGGTTTTCAGAAAAGAAGAGTGAATGTTGGGGTGAAGAGGGTGGTGAGAGTAAGTGAGCTTGAGAAGGAGACCTGTGTGAGGAAGTACCAGGAGAGACTGAGTACAGAATGGAAAAAGGTGAGAACAATGGAAGCAAGGGGAGTGGGGGAGGAATGGGATGTATTTAGGGAATCAGTGATGGATTGCGCAAAAGATGCTTGTGGCATGAGAAGAGTGGGAGGTGGGTTGATTAGAAAGGGTAGTGAGTGGTGGGATGAAGAAGTAAGAGTATTGGTGAAAGAGAAGAGAGAGGCATTTGGACGATTTTTGCAGGGAAAAAAATGCAATTGAGTGGGAGATGTATAAAAGAGACAGGAGGTCAAGAGAAAGGTGCAAGAGGTGAAAAAAAGGGCAAATGAGAGTTGGGGTGAGAGAGTATCATTAAATTTTAGGGAGAATAAAAAGATGTTCTGGAAGGAGGTAAATAAAGTGCGTAAGACAAGGGAGCAAATGGGAACTTCAGTGAAGGGCGCAAATGGGGAGGTGATAACAAGTAGTGGTGATGTGAGAAGGAGATGGAGTGAGTATTTTGAAGGTTTGTTGAATGTGTTTGATGATAGAGTGGCAGATATAGGGTGTTTTGGTCGAGGTGGTGTGCAAAGTGAGAGGGTTAGGGAAAATGATTTGGTAAACAGAGAAGAGGTAGTGAAAGCTTTGCGGAAGATGAAAGCCGGCAAGGCAGCAGGTTTGGATGGTATTGCAGAGGAATTTATTAAAAAAGGAGGTGACTGTATTGTTGACTGGTTGGTAAGGTTATTTAATGTATGTATGACTCATGGTGAGGTGCCTGAGGATTGGCGGAATGCGTGCATAGTGCCATTGTACAAAGGCAAAGGGGATAAGAGTGAGTGCTCAAATTACAGAGGTATAAGTTTGTTGAGTATTCCTGGGAAATTATATGGGAGGGTATTGATTGAGAGGGTGAAGGCATGTACAGAGCATCAGATTGGGGAAGAGCAGTGTGGTTTCAGAAGTGGTAGAGGATGTGTGGATCAGGTGTTTGCTTTGAAGAATGTATGTGAGAAATACTTAGAAAAGCAAATGGATTTGTATGTAGCATTTATGGATCTGGAGAAGGCATATGATAGAGTTGATAGAGATGCTCTGTGGAAGGTATTAAGAATATATGGGGTGGGAGGAAAGTTGTTAGAAGCAGTGAAAAGTTTTTATCGAGGATGTAAGGCATGTGTACATGTAGGAAGATAGGAAAGTGATTGGTTCTCAGTGAATGTAGGTTTGCGGCAGGGGTGTGTGATGTCTCCATGGTTGTTTAATTTGTTTATGGATGGGGTTGTTAGGGAGGTAAATGCAAGAGTTTTGGAAAGAGGGGCAAGTATGAAGTCTGTTGTTGTTCGCTGATGATACAGCGCTGGTGGCTGATTCATGTGAGAAACTGCAGAAGCTGGTGACTGAGTTTGGTAAAGTGTGTGGAAGAAGAATGTTAAGAGTAAATGTGAATAAGAGCAAGGTTATTAGGTACAGTAGGGTTGAGGGTCAAGTCAATTGGGAGGTGAGTTTGAACGGAGAAAAACTGGAGGAAGTGAAGTGTTTTAGATATCTGGGAGTGGATCTGGCAGCGGATGGAACCATGGAAGCGGAAGTGGATCATAGGGTGGGGGAGGGGGCGAAAATTCTGGGGGCCTTGAAGAATGTGTGGAAGTCGAGAACATTATCTCAGAAAGCAAAAATGGGTATGTTTGAAGGAATAGTGGTTCCAACAATGTTGTATGGTTGCGAGGCGTAGGCTATGGATAGAGTTGTGCGCAGGAGGATGGATGTGCTGGAAATGAGATGTTTGAGGACAATGTGTGGTGTGAGGTGGTTTGATCGAGTGAGTAACGTAAGGGTAAGAGAGATGTGTGGAAATAAAAAGAGCGTGGTTGAGAGAGCAGAAGAGGGTGTTTTGAAGTGGTTTGGGCACATGGAGAGGATGAGTGAGGAAAGATTGACCAAGAGGATATATGTGTCGGAGGTGGAGGGAGCAAGGAGAAGAGGGAGACCAAATTGGAGGTGGAAAGATGGAGTGAAAAAGATTTTGTGTGATCGGGGCCTGAACATGCAGGAGGGTGAAAGGAGGGCAAGGAATAGAGTGAATTGGAGCGATGTGGTATACCGGGGTTGACGTGCTGTCAGTGGATTGAATCAAGGCATGTGAAGCGTCTGGGGTAAACCATGGAAAGCTGTGTAGGTATGTGTATTTGCGTGTGGACGTATGTATATACATGTGTATGGGGGGGGTTGGGCCATTTCTTTCGTCTGTTTCCTTGCGCTACCTCGCAAATGCGGGAGACAGCGACAAAGTATATATAAAAAAAAAAAAAAAAAAAAAAAAAAGGGAAACAGAAGAAGGAGTCATGCAGGGAGTCCTCATCCTCTTCGAAGGCTCAGACTGGGGTGTCTAAATGTGAGTGGATGTAAAAAAAGATGAGAAATAAGGAGAGATAGGTAGTATGTTTGAGGAAAGGAACCTGGATGTTTTGCCTCTGAAAGAAATGGAGCTCAAGGGTAAAGGGGAGGAGTGGTTTGGGAATGTTTTGGAAGTCATAGGATAGTGAGAGGACAAGAGCAAAGGAAGGAGAAGTACTACTCCTGAAAGAGGAGTCGTAGGAGCATGTGATAGATTGTAAGAAAGTAAACTCTAGATTGATATGGGTAAAACTGAAAGTGGATGGAGAGATATGGGTGGTTATTGGTGCCTATGCACCTGGGCATGAGAAGAAAGATTATGAGAGTCAAGTGTTTTGGGAGCAGCTGAGTGAAAGTGTTAGCAGTTTTCATGCACGAAACTGGGTTATAGTGATGGGTGATTTGAATGCAAAGGTGAGTAATGTGGCAGTTGAGGGAATAATTGGTGTACATGGGGTGTTCAGTGTTGTAATTGGAAATGGTGAAGAGCTTGTAGATTTATGTTCTGAAAAAGGATTGGTGATTGGGATTACCTAGTTTAGAAAGAGAGATATACATAAGTATATGTATGTAAGATAATGATCAGACATCCCTCCAGTTGCACCTCTCAGCACATTAACATCCAAAAGTCTCTCTTTCATGCCTCTATCAATTAACACATAATCCAATAACGCTCTCTGGCCATCTCTCCTACTTACATACGTATACTTAGGTATATCTCGCTTTTTAAACCAGGTATTCCCAATCACCAGTCCTTTTTCAGCACATAAATCTACAAGCTCTTCACCATTTCCATTTACAACACTGAACACCCCATGTATACCAATTATTCCCTCAACTGCCACATTACTCACCTTTGCATTCAAATCACCCATCACTATAACCCGGTCTTGTGCATCAAAACCACTAACACACTCATTCAGCTGCTCCCAAAACACTTGCCTCTCATGATCTTTCTTCTCATGCCCAGGTGCATTTTTTTTATTTTTTTTATTATACTTTGTCGCTGTCTCCCGCGTTTGCGAGGTAGCGCAAGGAAACAGACGAAAGAAATGGCCCAACCCCCCCATACACATGTATATACATACGTCCACACACGCAAATATACATACCTACACAGCTTTCCATGGTTTACCCCAGACGCTTCACATGCCTTGATTCAATCCACTGACAGCACGTCAACCCCGGTATACCACATCGCTCCAATTCACTCTATTCCTTGCCCTCCTTTCACCCTCCTGCATGTTCAGGCCCCGATCACACAAAATCTTTTTCACTCCATCTTTCCACCTCCAATTTGGTCTCCCTCTTCTCCTCGTTCCCTCCACTTCCGACACATATATCCTCTTGGTCAATCTTTCCTCACTCATTCTCTCCATGTGCCCAAACCACTTCAAAACACCCTCTTCTGCTCTCTCAACCACGCTCTTTTTATTTCCACACATCTCTCTTACCCTTACGTTACTCACTCGATCAAACCACCTCATACCACACATTGTCCTCAAACATCTCATTTCCAGCACATCCATCCTCCTGCGCACAACTCTATCCATAGCCCACGCCTCGCAACCATACAACATTGTTGGAACCACTATTCCTTCAAACATAACCATTTTTGCTTTCCGAGATAATATTCTCGACTTCCACACATTCTTCAAGGCCCCCAGAATTTTCGCCCCCTCCCCCACCCTATGATCCACTTCCGTTTCCATGGTTCCATCCGCTGCCAGATCCACTCCCAGATATCTAAAACACTTCACTTCCTCCAGTTTTTCTCCATTCAAACTCACCTCCCAATTGACTTGACCCTCAACCCTACTGTACCTAATAACCTTGCTCTTATTCACATTTACTCTTAACTTTCTTCTTCCACACACTTTACCAAACTCAGTCCAGCCCAGGTGCATATGCACCAATAATCACCCATCTCTCTCCATCAACTTTCAGTTTTACCCATATCAATCTAGAATTTACTTTCTTACACTCTATCACATACTCCCACAACTCCTGATTCAGGAGTAGTGCTACTCCTTCCCTTGCTCTTGTCCTCTCACTAACCCCTGACTTTACTCCCAAGACATTCCCAAACCACTCTTCCCCATTACCCTTGAGCTTCGTTTCACTCAGAGCCAAAACACCCAGGTTCCTTTCCTCAAACATACTACCTATCTCTCCTTTTTTCTCATCTTGGTTACATCCACACACATTTGGACATCCCAATCTGAGCCTTCGATGAGGAAGAGCACTCCTCGCGTGACTCTTTCTTCTGTTTCCCCTTTTAGAAAGGTAAAATACAAGGAGGCGAAGTTGAAGATTTGTGGGGGTTTTCAGAAAAGAAGAGAGAACGTTGGGGTGAAGAGAGTGATGAGAGTAAGTAAGCTTGGGAAGGAGACTTGTGTGAGGAAGTACCAGGAGAGACTGAGTACAGAATGGAAAAAGGTGAGAACAAAGGAGGTAAGGGGAGTGGGGGAGGAATGGGATGTATTTAGGGAAGCAGTGATGGCTTGCGCAAAAGATGCTTGTGGTATGAGAAGCGTGGGAGGTGGGTTGATTAGAAAAGGTAGTGAGTGGTGGGAAAAAGAAGTAAGATTACTAGTGAAAGAGAAGAGAGACGCATCTGGATGATTTTTGCAGGGAAAAAATGCAAATGAGTGGGAGAGGTGTAAAAGAAAGAGGCAGGAGGTCAAGAGAAAGGTGCAAGAGGTGAAAAAGAGGGCAAATGAGAGTTGGAGTGAGAGAGTATCATTAAATTTTAGGGAGAATAAAAAGATGTTCTGGAAGGAGGTAAATAAAGTGCATAAGAGAAGGGAGCAAATGGGAACTTCAGTGAAGGGGGCTAATGGGGAGGGGATAACAAGTAGTGGTGATGTGAGGAGATGGAGTGAGTATTTTGAAGGTTTGTTGAATGTGTTTGATGATTGAGTGGCAGATATAGGGTGTTTTGGTCGAGGTGGTGTGCAAAGTGAGAGGGTTAGGGAAAATGATTTGGTAAATAGAGAAGAGGTAGTAAAAGCTTTACGGAAGATGAAAGCCAGCAAGGCAGCAGGTTTGGATGGTATTGCTGTGGAATTTATTAAAAAAGGGGGTGACTGTATTGTTGACTGGTTGGTAAGGTTATTTAATGTATGTATGATTATGGTGAGGTGCCTGAGGATTGGCGGAATGCTTGCATAGTGCCATTGTACAAAGGCAAAGGGGATAAGAGTGAGTGCTCAAATTACAGAGGTATAAGTTTGTTGAGTATTCCTAGTAAATTATATGGGAGGGTATTGATTGAGAGGGTGAAGGCATGTACAGAGCATCAGATTGGGGAAGAGCAGTGTGGTTTCAGAAGTGGTAGAGGATGTGTGGATCAGGTGTTTGCTTTGAAGAATGTATGTGAGAAATACTTAGAAAAACAAATGGATTTGTATGTAGCATTTATGGATCTGGAGAAGGCATATGATAGAGTTGATAGAGATGCTCTGTGGAAGGTTTTAAGAATATATGGTGTGGGAGGCAAGTTGTTAGAAGCAGTGAAAAGTTTTTATCGAGGATGTAAGGCATGTGTATGTGTAGGAAGAGAGGAAAGTGATTGGTTCTCAGTGAATGTGGGTTTGCGGCAGGGGTGTGTGATGTCTCCATGGTTGTTTAATTTGTTTATGGATGGGGTTGTTAGGGAGGTGAATGCAAGAGTTTTGGAAAGAGGGGCAAGTATGCAGTCTGTTGTGGATGAGAAAGCTTGGGAAGTGAGTCAGTTGTTGTTCGCTGATGATACAGCGTTGGTGGCTGATTCATGTATGAAACTGCAGAAGCTGGTGACTGAGTTTGGTAAAGTGTGTGAAAGAAGAAAGTTAAGAGTAAATGTGAAAAAGAGCAAGGTTATTAGGTACATTAGGGTTGAGGGTCAAGTTAATTGGGAGGTAAGTTTGAATGGAGAAAAACTGGAGGAAGTAAAGTGTTTTAGATATCTGGGAGTGGATCTGGCAGCGGATGGAACCATGAAAGCGGAAGTGAATCATAGGGTTGGGGGAGGGGGTTAAAATTCTGGGAGCCTTGAAAAATGTTTGGAAGTTGAGAACATTATCTCGGAAAGCAAAAATGGGTATGTTTGAAAGAATAGTGGTTCCAACAATGTTGTATGGTTGCGAGGTGTGGGCTATGGATAGAGTTGTGCGCAGGAGGGTGGATGTGCTGGAAATGAGATGTTTGAGGACAATATGTGGTGTGAGGTGGTTTGATCGAGTAAGTAATGTAAGGGTAAGAGAGATGTGTGGAAATAAAAAGAGTGTGGTTGAGAGAGCAGAAGAGGGTGTTTTGAAATGGTTTGGTCACATGGAGAGAATGAGTGAGGAAAGATTGACCAAGAGGATATGTGTGTCAGAGGTGGAGGGAACGAGGAGAAGTGGGAGACCAAATTGGAGGTGGAAAGATGGAGTGAAAAAGATTTTGAGTGATCGGGGCCTAAACATGCAGGAGGGTGAAAGGCATGCAAGGAATAGAGTGAACTGGAACGATGTGGTATACCGGGGTCGACGTGCTGTCAATGGATTGAACCAGGGCATGTGAAGCGTCTGGGGTAAACCATGGAAAGTTGTGTGGGGCCTGGATGTGGAAAGGGAGCTGTGGTTTCGGTGCATTATTACATGACAGCTAGAGACTGAGTGTGAACGAATGGGGCCTTTGGTGTCTTTTCCTAGCGCTACCTCGCACACATGAGGGGGAGAGGGATGTTATTCCGTCTGTAGTGAGGTGGTGATGGGAACAAATAAAGGCAGACAGTATGAATTATGTACATGTGTATATATGTATATGTCTGTGTGTGTATATATATATGTACATTGAGATGTATAGGTATGTATATTTGCGTGTGTGGACGTGTATGTATATACATTTGTATGTGGGCGGGTTGGGCCATTCTTTCGTCTGTTTCCTTGCGCTACCTCGCTAATGCGGGAGACAGCGACAAAGCAAAATAAATAAATAAATAAATATGTATGTAAGTAGGAGAGATGGCCAGAGAGCGTTATTGGATTACATCTTAATCAATAGGCTTCTGGATGTTAATGTGCTGAGAGGTGCAACTGGAGGGATGTCTGATCATTATCTACTGGAGACAAAGGTGAAGATTTGTAGAGGTTTTCAGAAAAGAAGAGAGAATGTTGGGGTGAAGAGAGTGGTGAGAGTAAAGGAGCTTGAGAAGAAGACTTGCATGAGGAAGTACCGGGAGAGACTAAGTGCAGAATGGAAAAAGGTGAGAGCAAAGGACGTAAGGGGAGTGGGCAAGGAATGGGATGTATTTAGGGAAGCAGTGATGGCTTGCGCAAAAGATGCTTGTGTCATGAAAAGCGTGGGAGGTGGGTAGATTAGAAAGGGTAGTGAGTGGTGGGATGAAGAAGTAAGATTTTTAGTGAAAGAGAGGAGAGAGGCATTTGGATGAGTTTTGTAGGGGAATGGTGCAAATGACTGGGAGATGTATATAAGAAAGAGGCAGGAGGTCAAGAGAAAGGTGCAAGAGGTGAAAAAGAGGGCAAATGGGAGTTGGGGTGAGAGAGTATCATTAAATTCTAGGGAGAATAAAAAGATGTTTTGGAAGGAGGTAAATAAAGTGCGTAAGACAAGAGAACAAATGGGAACATTGGTGAAGGGGGGTAATGGGGAGGTAATAACAAGTAGTGATGATGTGAGGAGATAGAGTATGTATTTTGAAGGTTTGTTGAACAGGTTAGATGACAGAGTGGCAAATATAGGGTGTTTTGGTCGAGGTGGTGTGTGAAGTCAGAGGGTCAGGGAGAATGGTTTGGTAAACAGAGAAGAGGTGGTGAAAGCTTTGTGGAAGATGAAAGCCGGCAAGGTGGCGGGTTTGGATGGTATTCCAGTGGAATTTATTAAAAAAGGGGTGAGTGTGTTGTTGACTGGTTGGTGAGGATATTCAATGTATGTATGGCTCATGGTGAAGCACCTGAGGATTGGTGGAATGCATGCATAATGCCACTGTACAAAGGCAAAGGAGATAAAGGTGAGTGTTCAAATTACAGAGGTATAAGCTTGTTGAGTATTCCCAGGAAATTATATGGGAAGGTATTGATTGAGAGGGTGAAGGCATGTACAGAGCATCAGATTTGGGAAGAGCAGTCTGGTTTCAAAAATGGTAGAGGATGTGTGGGTCACATGTGTGCTTTGAAGAATGTATGTGAGAAATACTTAGAGAAACAAATGGATTTGTATGTAGCATTTATGGACCTGGAGAAGGCATATGATAGAGTTGATACAAATGCTCTGTGGAGGGTATTAAGAGTATACAGTGTGGGAGGCAAATTGCTTGAAGCAGTGAAAAGTTTTTATCAAGGATGTAAGGTATGTGTACGATTAGGAAGAGAAGAAAGTGATTGTGTTCCAGTGAATGTCGGGTTGCGGTAGGGGTGCGTGATGTCTCCATGGTTGTTTAATTTGTTTATGGATGGGGTTGTTAGGGAGATGAATGCAAGAGTTTTGGAGAGAGGGGCAAGTATACAGTCTGTTGTAGATGAGAGGGCTTGGGAAGTGAATCAGTTGTTGTTCGCTGATGATACAGCGTTGGTGGCTGATTCAGGTGTGAAACTGCAGAAGCTGGTGACTGAGTATGGTAAAGTGTGTGAAAGAAGAAAGCTGAGAGTAAATGTGAATAAGAGCAAGGTTATCAGTTGCAGTAGGGTCGAGGGAGAAGTCAATTGGAAGGTAAGTTTGAATGGAGAAAAACTGGAGGAAGTGAAGTGTTTTAGATATCTGGGAGTGGACTTGGCAGCGGATGGATCCATGGAAGCAGAAGAGAGTCACAGGGTGGGGAGGGGGCAAAGGTTCTGGGAGCATTGAAGAATGTGTAGAAGGCAAGAACATTATCTCGGAAAGCAAAAATGGGTATGTTTGAAGGATTGTGGTTCCAACAATGTTATATGGTTGTAAGGCATGGGGGTTGTGCAGAGGAGGGTGGATATGTTGGAAATGAGATGTTTGAGGACAATATGTGGTGTGAGGTGGTTTGATCGAGTAAGTAATGAAAGGGTAAGAGAGATGCGTGGCAATAAAAAGAGTGTGATTGAGAGAGCAGAAGAGGGTGTATTGAAATGGTTTAGTCACATGGAGAGAGAATAAGTGAGGAAAGATTGAAAAAGAGGATATATGTGTCAGAGGTGGAGGGAACGAGGAGAAGTGGGAGACCAAATTGGAGATGGAAAGATGGAGTGAAAAAGATTTTGAGCGATTGGGGCCTGAACATGCAGGAGGGTAAAAGGCATGCAAGGAATAGAGTGAATTGGAATGATGCGGTATACCGGGGTCAACTTGCTGCCAATGGATTAAGCAGGGCATTTGAAGCGTCTGGCATAAACCATTGAAAGTTTTGTGGGCCTGGATGTGGAAAAGGAGCTGTGGTTTCGGTGCACTATACATGACAGCTAGAGTCTGAATGTGAGCGAATGTGGCCTTTGTTGTCTTTTCCTAGCGCTACCTCACATGCTTGTGGGGGAGGGGGTGTCATTTCATGTGTGGCGGGGTGGCGACGGGAATGAATATAGGCAGCACATATGAATTATGTACATGTGTATATTTGTATATGTCTGTGTATGTATATATATGCATATGTTGAAATGTATAGGTATGTTCATGTGTGTGTGTGGACATGTATGTATATACAAGCATATGGTGGTGGATTGGGCCATTCTTTTGTCTGTTTCCTTGCGGTGTTACCTCTCTATTGTGGGACACAGCGACAAAGTATAATAAATAAATGAATAAATATAAATATAAAGATAATTTTTTTTTTTTTTGCTTTGTCGCTGTCTCCCACATTTGCGAGGTAGCGCAAGGAAACAGACGAAAGAAATGGCCTAACCCACCCCCATACACATGTATATACATACGTCCACACATGCAAATATACATACCTACACAGCTTTCCATGGTTTACCCCAGATGCTTCACATGCCCTGATTCAATCCACTGACAGCACGTCAACCCCGGTATACCACATCGATCCAATTCACTCTATTCCTTGCCCTCCTTTCACCCTCCTGCATGTTCAGGCCCTGATCACACAAAATCTTTTTCACTCCATCTTTCCACCTCCAATTTGGTCTCCCACTTCTCCTCGTTCCCTCCACCTCCGACACATATATCCTCTTGGTCAATCTTTCCTCACTCATTCTCTCCAAGTTCCCAAACCATTTCAAAACACCCTCTTCTGCTCTCTCAACCACACTCTTTTTATTTCCATACATCTCTCTTACCCTTATGTTACTTACTCGATCCAACCACCTCACACCACACATTGTCCTCAAACATCTCATTTCCAGCACATCCATCTTCCTGCGCACAACTCTATCCATAGCCTACGCCTCGCAACCATACAACACTATTAGAACCACTATTCCTTCAAACATACCCATTTTAGCTTTCCGAGATAATGTTCTCGACTTCCACACATTCTTCAAGGCTCCCAGCATTTTTGCCCCCTCCCCCACCCTATGATCCACTTCCGCTTCCATGGTTCCATCCGCTTCCAGATCCACTCCCACATATCTAAAACACTTTACTTCCTCCAGTTTTTCTCCATTCAAACTTACCTCCCAATTGACTTGACCCTCAACCCTACTGTACCTAATTACCTTGCTCTTATTCACATTTATTCTCAACTTTCTTCTTTCACACACTTCACCAAACTCAGTCACCAGCTTCTGCAGTTTCTCACATGAATCAGCCACCAGCGCTGTATCATCAGCGAACAACAAGTGACTCACTTCCCAAGCTCTCTCATCCCCAACAGACTTCATACTTGCCCCTCTTTCCAAAACTCTTGCATTCACCTCCCTAACAACCCCATCCATAAACAAATTAAACAACCATGGAGACATCACACACCCCTGCCACAAACCTACATTCACTGAGAACCAATCACTTTCCTCTCTTCCTACACGTACACATGCCTTACATCCTCGATAAAAACTTTTCACTGCCTCTAACAACTTGCCTCCCACACCATATATTCTTAATACCTTCCACAGAGCATCTCTATCAACTCTATCATATGCCTTCTCCAGATCCATAAATGCTACAGACAAATCCATTTGCTTTTCTAAGTATTTCTCACATACATTCTTCAAAGCAAACACCTGATCCACACATCCTCTACCACTTCTGAAACTATACTGCTCTTCCCCAATCTGGTGCTCTGTACATGCCTTCACCCTCTCAATCAATACCCTCCCATATAATTTACCAGGAATACTAAACAAACTTATACCTCTGTAATTTGAGCACTCACTCTTATCCCCTTTGCCTTTGTACAATGGCACTATGCATGCATTCCGCCAATCCTCAGGCACCTCACCATGAGTCATACATACATTAAATAACCTTACCAACCAGTCAATAATACGGTCACCCCTTTTTTAATAAATTCCACTGCAATACCATCCAAACCTGCTGCCTTGCCGGCTTTCATCTTCCGCAAAGCTTTTACTACCTCTTCTCTGTTTACCAAATCATTTTCCCTAACCTTCTCACTTTGCACACCACCTCGACCAAAACACCCTATATCTGCCACTCTATCATCAAACACATTCAACAAACCTTCAAAATACTCACTCCATCTCCTTCTCACATCACCACTACTTGTTATCACCTCCCCATTTGCGCCCTTCACTGAAGTTCCCATTTGCTCCCTTGTCTTATGCACTTTATTTACCTCCTTCCAGAACATCTTTTTAGTCTCCCTAAAATTTAATGATACTCTCTCACCCCAACTCTCATTTGCCCTCTTTTTCACCTCTTGCACCTTTCTCTTGACCTCCTGTCTCTTTCTTTTATACATCTCCCACTCAATTGCATTTTTTCCCTGCAAAAATCGTCCAAATGCCTCTCTCTTCTCTTTCACTAATAATCTTACTTCTTCATCCCACCACTCACTACCCTTTCTAATCAGCCCACCTCCGACTCTTCTCATGCCACAAGCATCTTTTGCACAAGCCATCACTGATTCCCTAAATACATCCCATTCCTCCCCCACTCCCCTTACTTCCATTGTTCTCACCTTTTTCCATTCTGTACTCAGTCTCTCCTGGTACTTCCTCACACAAGTCTCCTTCCCAAGCTCACTTACTCTCACCACCCTCTTCACCCCAACATTCACTCTTCTTTTCTGAAAACCCATACAAATCTTCACCTTAGCCTCCACAAGATAATGATCAGACATCCCTCCAGTTGCACCTCTCAGCACATTAACATCCAAAAGTCTCTCTTTCGCGCGCCTGTCAATTAACACGTAATCCAATAACGCTCTCTGGCCATCTCTCCTACTTACATACGTATACTTATGTATATCTCGCTTTTTAAACCAGGTATTCCCAATCACCAGTCCTTTTTCAGCACATAAATCTACAAGCTCTTCACCATTTCCATTTACAACACTGAACACCCCATGTATACCAATTATTCCCTCAACTGCCACATTACTCACCTTTGCATTCAAATCACCCATCACTATAACCCAGTCTCGTGCATCAAAACCACTAACACACTCATTCAGCTGCTCCCAAAACACTTGCCTCTCATGATCTTTCTTCTCATGTCCAGGTGCATATGCACCAATAATCACCCATCTCTCTCCATCAACTTTCAGTTTTACCCATATTAATCGAGAATTTACTTTCTTATATTCTATCACATACTCCCACTCCTCCTGTTTCAGGAGTACTGCTACTTCTTCCCTTGCTCTTGTCCTCTCACTAACCCCTGACTTTACTCCCAAGACATTCCCAAACCACTCTTCCCCTTTACCCTTGAGCTTCGTTTCACTCAGAGCCAAAACATCCAGGTTCCTTTCCTCAAACATACTACCTATCTCTCCTTTTTTCACATCTTGGTTACATCCACACACATTTAGACACCCCAGTCTGAGCCTTCGAGGAGGATGAGCACTCCCCGCGTGACTCCTTCTGTTTCCTATTTTAGAAAGTGATAATATAGAATGAAAAAAAAAGTACCAAATTGTGTTTTGGATATGGGGGTGGTGAAGACTGGAAGAGGTGAGAGAATTTAAGCATTTAGGAGTTGTCCTGGTCAAGTTTAGTTACAATGGGTCCCTTAAGAGAATAATGAAGGGTAGAGATGTAAGCATGAAAATGAAGAGAGGATTAACGAACAGCATGGTCCTCCTAACACTGACCTATGCAGCTGAAACATAAACATGGAATGGGTCACACAAGTCAAAAATCCAGACTGTGGAAATTAACAATTTAAGAAGAGCATATGGTGAGGTTAGATGGAATGAAGAAACAAATGAAGGAATATACAAGAGATGTGGTATGGCAGGGAATACAAAAGGAAATGAATTATGGAGCTGAAGAGTGGGTGAAACGTTTTACTTTGAGTTGGTTTGGGCATGTGGAAAGAATGCAAGATTGGGAGTTTACAAGGAGAGTGTATGATAGTAAAATCAAAGGGGTTGGTGTGAGAGGAAGACCACCTGCGATATGAGCAGAGTGGAAAAATACTGGAGGGAGAGAAATGGTGGAAAAATGTATGGAATGGTGTAAGCAAGGGAGGCATGTAAAGATGGATAAGTGGAGACTCTTCTGCTATGACCACCCCTTAATGAAAGTTCCCGAAGGGAACAGGCATCAGATACATAGAGAGATAGATAGGGTATTAGAAGAAGTACCATCAAACAGAGTTATTGTGGAAAGCATGTTGGTGTGGATGCTGATTAGTGGGGCCAGTTCCCTTGCATTTACAGCTTCTAAAATTTCCAGCATTCTACGGATTTCACAGAGGATGATAATTTGGATGTTCTGCATGGTGATTTCCAATGTCAATCCAGTTCCTTGGTGGTGGAAGTGATAACTTTTGATTCCTCTCAGTTGCATACTCTTGTAACCAATGTACCTCATATTATGGGTTGCACAGTCTGTGATTTTGCAGCACAACCACAATGGTATGGGCCAACAGCTCAGTGCTCCCAGCCTCATTGTTCTTTGTCATATATCATGAATAACTGTATATAAAATAATTCATCATTACTTCATTATTACTGTAACAACTGTATTTACTTTTGATGCCTATTGTCTAAATTATAATCGTTGTTGGGTTGCTTCTTTATTGTCATACTCTCTGTGAGGGGGTTGAATATAAACTTGGGAATGGAAGATGGCGCCTTAATCTCTCCAACATGAATAGCCTTCAGAAGCTGATGTAGAACATTCTTTATGACTAGAAATGATGATCTAGGATTCTTATAATAAATCATGAAATAAATCTTTACACTTTCATCAACAGGTTTACAATTCCTCAGTGCAATGTCAAGCACAGCTTTCTCACTTTTCATATAAGCACTGGTGTGGACTGGAGCATAGGATTTAGGCTTATAAGCCAAGCACTGGAGCTTCTAAAGTTATTCAGCACTCTTAATACAGATTAAAACATTCTATCTTAGAAATTTATTTTAATAAAAAAATATATGCACATACACATACATACACACATACATATATAGACACATATATATATTTACCCTCTAAGGCTCACTCTTCTGTTCTTAACGCTACCTCGCTAACGCGGGATAAGGCGAATATGTATGAAAAAAAAAAAAAAATATACACATACACATGTATAATATATGAATTAATAGAAATTTTTAAAATCTATAAAGATTAATTTGCTTTAAAAATTCCACTAACCTGTCAATATGACAGTTGTCACAATGCAATTTATTCATGGACCTGCCATGTGACGAACTTGCTCTCCGCTCTTGATCAAAAAGAACACATTCTATCAAAATGTAATCAAATTGACAGGTGTGACAATAGGGAATCTGTCTTTCTTCACCACTTGGCTTCGAGTAGCTATGGGTGAGATGAGTAAATCCAATTCGGAGCCTAGTCATGACAACTCTCTTTGATTTGGGTAATTTGAGGATTCCCACTTTTTGATCTTTGGTCATATATCTTTCATCTTTTGATTAGATGTTAAATCACTCCATCTTACTTGCCATTTATTCACCATACATTCATGGATTGTTTCCAGAAGACCACCATATGGAATGTTAAAATTAGAAGGTTATAGCTGATCTATTGCTCTTTTAGCAGCTTTGTTTGCTTTTTCATTTCCTTCTATATCCAAATGCACTGGTACCCAACAAAAATTTACCTTAGTACGTCTCCAGAAAAGCACTGGTATGAGTATATATATATATATATATATATATATATATATATATATATATATATATATATATATATATATAATGCACACTTATTTTATCAGGGTGATAACGTAAATGTGCATTATTGAAATAATGAGCTGTGTTGTAAGATATCAAAATTCACTTATGATACTAAGCGGGGAAATAAGGCTACATCAGAAGCTTAACATCTTCAGCTGCAAACTGAACTTAGGCATAATAAAGGACTGGGCTTACAGGAGGCAGATGATTTCAATGCTGATCGGTGAAGTTTTACACATCCATAGTAAAAACAAGACTGGAAGCTACTGGGTGACCTCTGTGAAGCTCTAAAAGGTATTCATAAAGTATTTAGGTGCAATAACTTCCCCCTATCCCTGGGGATAGGGAAGAAAGAACACTTCCCACGCATTCCTCACGTGTCGTAGAAGGTGACTAAAGGGGATGGGAGCGGGTGGCCAGAAACCTTCCCCTCCTTGTATTCTAGCTTTCTAAAAGGGGAAACAGAAGAAGGAGTCACGAAGGGAGTGCTCATCCTCCTCGAAGACTCAGATTGGGGTGTCTAAATGTGTGTGGATGAAACCATGATGAGAAAAAAGGAGAGATAGGTAGTATGTTTGAGGAAAGGAACCTGGATCTTTTGGCTCTGAGTGAAATGAAGCTCAAGGGTAAAGGGGAAGAGTGGTTTGGGAATGTCTTGGGAGTAAAGTCAGGACTTTGTGAGAGGACAAGAGAAAGGGAAGGAGTAGCACTACTCCTGAAACAGGAGTGGTGGGAGTATGTGATAGAGTATAAGAAAGTAAACTCTAGATTAATATGGGTAAAACTGAAAGTGGATGAAGAGAGATGGGTGATTATTGGAGCAAATGCACCTAGGCATGAGAAGAAAGATCATGAGAGGCAAGTGTTTTGGGAGCAGCTGAGTGAGTGTGTTAGTAGTTTTGATGCATGAGACCGGGTTACAGTGATGGGTGATTTGAATGCAAAGGTGAGTAATGTGGCAGTTGAGGGAATAATTGGTGTACAAAGAGTGTTCAGTGTTGTAAATGGAAATGGTGAAGAGCTAGTAGATTTATGTGCTGAAAAAGGACTGGTGATTGGGAATAACTGGTTTAAAAAGAGAGATATACATAAGTATACTATGTAAGTAGGAGAGATGGCCAGACAGCGTTACTGGATTACGTGTTAATTGATAAGCGCAGGAAAGAGAGACTTTTGGATGTTAATGTGCTGAGAGGTAAAACTGGAGGGATATCTGATCATTATCTTCTGGAGGCGAAAGTGAAGATTTTAAGAGGTTTTCAGAAAAGAATAGAGAATGTTGGGGTGAAGAGAGTGGTGAGAGTGAGTGAGCTTGGGAAGTAGACTTGTGTGAGGAAGTACCAGGAGAGACTGAGTATAAAATGGAAAAAGGTGAGAACAAAGGACATAAGGGGAGTGGGGGAGGAATGGGATGTATTTAGGGAAGCAGTGATGGCTTGTGCAAAAGATGCTTGTGGCATGAGAAGCGTGGGAGGTGGGCAGATTAGAAAGGGTGAGTGGTGAGATGAAGAAGTAAGATTATTAGTGAAAGAGAAGAGAGGCATTTGGACAATTTTTGCAGGGAAATAATGCAAAAGAATGGGAGATGTATAAAAGAAAGAGGCAAAAGGTCAAGAGGAAGGTGCAAGAGGTGAAAAAAGGGCAAATGAGAGTTGGGGTGAGAGTGTATCATTAAATTTTAGAGAATAAAAAGATGTTTTGGAAGGAGGTAAATAAAGTTTGTAACACAATGGAACAAATGGGAACATCAGTGAAAGGGGCAAACGCAGAGGTGACAACAAGTAGTGGTGATGTGAGAAGGAGATGGAGTGAGTATTTTGAAGGTTTGTTCAATGTGTTTGATGATAGAGTGGCAGATATAGGGTGTTTTGGTCGAGGTGGTGCGCAAAGTGAGAGGGTTAGGGAAAATGATTTGGTAAACAGAGAAGAGGTAGTAAAAGTTTTGCGGAAGATGAAAGCCGGCAAGGCAGTGGGTTTGGATGGTATTGCTGTGGAATTTATTAAAAAAGGGGGTGACTGTTGGTAAGGTTATTTAATGTATGTTGTTCGCTGATGATACAGCGCTGGTGGCTGATTCATGTGAGAAACTGCAGAAGCTGGTGACTGAGTTTGATAAAGTGTGTGGAAGAAGAAAGTTAAGAGTAAATGTGAATAAGAGCAAGGTTATTAGGTACAGTAGGGTTGAGGGTTAAGTCAATTGGGAGGTGAGTTTGAATGGAGAAAAACTGGAGGAAGTGAAGTGTTTTAGATATCTGGGAGTGGATCTGGCAGCAGATGGAACCATGGAAGTGGAAGTGGATCATAGGGTGGGGGAGGGGGCGAAAATTCTGGGGGCCTTGAAGAATGTGTGGAAGTCGAGAACATTATCTCGGAAAGCAAAAATGGGTATGTTTGAAGGAATAGTGGTTCCAACAATGTTGTATGGTTGCGAGGCGTGGGCTATGGATAGAGTTGTTCGCAGGAGGATGGATGTGCTGGAAATGAGATGTTTGAGGACAATGTGTGGTGTGAGGTGGTTTGATCGAGTGAGTAACGTAAGGGTAAGAGAGATGTGTGGAAATAAAAAGAGCGTGGTTGAGAGAGCAGAAGAGGGTGTTTTGAAGTGGTTTGGGCACATGGAGAGAATGAGTGAGGAAAGATTGACCAAGAGGATATATGTGTCGGAGGTGGAGGGAACGAGGAGAAGAGGGAGACCAAATTGGAGGTGGAAAGATGGAGTGAAAAAGATTTTGTGTGATCGGGGCCTGAACATGCAGGAGGGTGAAAGGAGGGCAAGGAATAGAGTGAATTGGAGCGATGTGGTATACCAGGGTTGACGTGCTGTCAGTGGATTGAATCAAGGCATGTAAAGCGTCTGGGGTAAACCATGGAAAGCTGTGTAGGTATGTATATTTGCGTGTGTGGACGTATGTATATACATGTGTATGGGGGGGGGTTGGGCCATTTCTTTCGTCTGTTTCCTTGCGCTACCTCGCAAACGCGGGAGACAGCGACAAAGTATAATAAAATAATAAATATATAATGACTCATGGTGAGGTGCCTGAGGATTGGCAGAGTGCTTGCATAGTGCCATTGTACAAAGGCAAAGGGGATAAAAGTGAGTGCTCAGATTACAGAGGTATAAGTTTGTTGAGTATTCCTGGGAAATTATATGGGAGGGTATTGATTGAGAGGGCGAAGGCATGTACAGAGCATCAGACTGAGGAAGAGCAGTGTGGTTTCAGAAGTGGGAGAGGATGTGTGGATCAGGTGTTTGCTTTGAAAAATGTATGTGAGAAATACTTAGAAAAGCAAATGGATTTGTATGTAGCATTTATGGATCTGGAGAAGGCATATGATAGAGTTGATAGAGATGCTCTGTGGAAGGTATTAAGAATATATGGTGTGGGAGGCAAGTGAAAAGTTTTTATCGAGGATGTAAGGCATGTATACCTGTACGAAGAGAGGAAAGTGATTGGTTCTCAGTGAATGATGGTTTGCGGCAGGGGTGGTTGAAGTCTCCATGGTTGTTTAATTGTTTATGGATGGGGTTGTTAGGGAGGTGAATGCAAGAGTTTTGGAGAGAGGGGCAAGTATGCAGTCTATTGTGGATGAGAGGGCTTGGCAAGTGAGTCAGTTGTTGTTCACTGATGATACAGCGCTGGTGGCTGATTCGAGTGAGAATCTGCAGAAGCTGGTGACTGAGTTTGGTAAAGTACGTGAAAGAAGAAAGCAAGGTTATTAGGTACAGTAGGGTTGAGGGACAAGTCAATTGGGAAGTAAGTTTGAATGGAGAAAAACTGGAGGAAGGTAAATGTTTTAGATATCTGGGAGTGGATTTGGCAGTGGATGGAATCATGGAAGCAGAAGTGAATCATAGGATGGGGGAGGGGCCAAAAGTTCTGGGAGCGTTGAAGAATCTATGGAAGTCGAGAACATTATCTTGGAAAGCAAAAATGGGTATGTTTGAAGGAATAGTGATACCAACAATGATATATGGTTGTGAGGCGTGGGCTATAGATAGAGTTGTGCGGAGGAGGGTGGATGTGCTGGAAATGAGATGTTTGAAGACAATATGTGGTGTGAGGTGGTTTGATCAAATAAGTAATGAAAGGATAAGAGAGATGTGTGGTGGTAAAAAGAGTGTGGTTGAGAGAGCAGAAGAGGGTGTTTTGAAATGGTTTGGGCACATGAACAGAATGAGTGAGGAAAGATTGACAAAGAGGATATATGTGTCAGAGGTGGAGGGAATGAGGAGAAGTGGGAGACCAAATTGGAGGTGGAAAGATGGAGTGAAAAAGATTTTGAGTGATCGGGGCCTGAACATGCAGGAGGTGAAAGGAATGCAAGGAATGGAGTGAATTGGAACAATGTGGTATACCGGGGTCGACGTACTGTCAGTGTATTGAACCAGGGCATGTGAAGCGTCCGGGGTAAACCATGGAAAGTTCTGCAGGCCTGGATGTGGAAAGGGAGCAGTGGTTTCGGTGCATTATACATGACAGCTAGAGACTGAGTGTGAACAAATGTGGCCTTTGTTGTCTTTTCCTAGCGCTACCTCACGCACATGGGGGGGTTGTTATTTAATGTGTGGCAGGGTGATGACAGGAATGAATAAGGGCAGACAGTATGAACTATATACATGTGTATATATGTATATGTCTGTGTGTGTGTATATATATATATATATATATATATATATATATATATATATATATATATATATATATATATATATGTATACGTTTAGATGTATAGGCATGTATATGTGCGTGTGTGGACGTGTATGTATATACATGTATATGTAGGTGGGTTAGGCCATTCTTTCGTCTGTTTCCTTGCACTACCTCGCTAACGCGGGAGACAGCAACAAAGTATAATAATAATAATAATTTCTAAAGACTTAAAGCAAACAATGCACAGAAGAAATAAACAGGCAAACAAAATTCTAGGCTTCATAGTTAAGACATTCAAAGTCAAGTTTAAGAAACAAGCCTCACTCTTTACACTTCTATTGTGCATCCTCACCTTAAATATTGTGGACTAGGGTGAAGAATTTGTTAAATCTCTCCTATAAATATCTTTGGTGGTGTTTTCAATTATCATTATTGGTAAATTATTCTATATTTTAATACTGCTGAATAAAAAGTACATTGCTTCATAATGATTAAAAGTTTTGCCCACAAGCTTTTATCCAATACTACAAGTGAAAGCTAATTAGTTTGAGACTGTCAAAGCTTCAGATGATTTCGAATACCTTTAACAAATAACTCTGCAACCTATTCTTTGAGCAAAACAACTTTGAATTGTCTAACAGTCTTTCACAGGATTTTTTTTTTGTTTTGTTTCTCAGTTTAGGAATCATCTTCATAGCTTGCCTCTGTACTCCCTCTATTCTTTCTGTCTTTTTTGAAGTATGGTGACAAGAGAGTACAAAGGCAAGCTACCAAGATGATTCGTAGACTGAGAAGCAAATCCTATGAAAGTGTTAGACAATTCAAAGTTGTTTAGCTTCACAAAGAGAGGGTTACAAAGTAATTTGTTAAAGGTATTCAAAATCATCTGAAGATTTGACAATCTCAGTATACTCAGCTTTCACTTAAAATATTGGATACAAGCTTGTGGACAAAAATTTTACCTATTAAGAAGGAATGTACTTCTTATTCAACAGTATTAACATATGGAATAGCTTACCAATAACAATATTTGAAAGCATCACCACAGACATTATAAAGGAGAGATTTGACAAATACTTCACTTCTAGTCCACAACTTACATTATTTCCTCCTATGTAGTCATACAAAAAGTCTACATGTATAACTCAGAATGTCATGTGTTTGTTTTTCTGCTTTCATCATTCTAATCTCTAACTTTTTGATCTCTTACACTATGACCAACAGCATCAGTGGGAACCAGTGGTCTGTTGTTTTTCTTAGTATTATTTTTTGTATTCTGAAATTTGTGCCTAATTCATCTCTATCTATATTATGCATAATGCTCATCTAAACCTCTGCCAAAGTGAGCTTTCCCTATTTCATTCAAATGGAGACCATTTCACCATACTGCCAAGTAGTGTGAGGTTACTTGTACTTGATCCTCTACCACCAAGGTTTCAGTGTTGCTTCTTTCTTGTACGGGGTACCTAACTAACCAATTCTTTCTCTATCTAATATATACACAATATTTTTGTTTAAAACTCTGCCAAGATGAGCTTGCTTGATTTTGTTTAGTGTTGCTTCTTTCTTGTATGGGATGCCTAACAAACCAATTATTTCTTTGTCCAATTTTTTTTTTTTTTTTTTTTTTTTTTTTTATACTTTGTCGCTGTCTCCCGCGTTTGCAAGGTAGCGCAAGGAAACAGACGAAAGAAATGGCCCAACCCCCCCCCCCCACCATACACATGTACATACACACGTCCACACACGCAAATATACATACCTACACAGGTCCAATATATACCCAATATTTTTGTTTAAAACTCTGCTAAGATGAGCTTGCCTGACTTTGTTCAGATGGAGTCAATTCCTACTACCGAGGCTTTTGTCACTACTAAAGTGATTCCATTCACTAACATAAAATACATTTTCCTCTTTGCTAGACAGACTCAACTTAGCTTTAATACCCAGCAATCTTCTGGTTACAATATTAGTTCCAAAACAAACAATGAATACTGTTTCTTCCTTAGTGTTTGACATACTGTCATCAAACCTCCTTAAAAATCTCCAATTAAGGCCTCAGAATAGCAGTTTCCATTCAGTACCTTGAGCAAATAATTCCTGACCTGAATGTCTTGCTAGGGAATCTATGACCGGAATGATACCAAGGTAATCCTGCACTTTTTCCTTCAGTAAACTGAACCTATTTTGGGTTGATATCTATCTACCTTGAACTTCATTAGGCTTCATCCTATACTTCATCTTTCAGTCCACTGTACCTATTTTGAGATGGGTGGATGTGTTGGAAATGAAAAGTTTGAGAACAGTATGTAGTGTGAGGTGGTTAAATCAAATACATAATGAGAGGGTAAGAGAGATGTGTGATAATAAAAAGAGTGTGGTTGAGGGAGCAGAAGAGAGTGTGGTGAAATAATTTGGACCTATGGAGAGAATGAGTGAGGAAAGGTTGACAACGAGGATATGTGTCAGAAATGAAGGGATGAAGAGGCGGAAGACAAAATTGGAGATGGAAGGATGGGGTGAAAAAGATTTTAAGCAATTGGGGCTTGAGTATGCAGGAGGGTGAAAAGCATGAATGGGATAGAGTGAATTGGAATGATGTGGTATACTGGGGTCAATGTGCAGTCAATGGACTTAACCAAGGGCATGTGAAGTGTCATGGGGCAAACCATGGAAAGATATGTGGGGCCTGGTTGTGGATAGGGAGCTGTGGTTTCAGTACATTATGCATGACAGCTAGAGAATGGATGAGTGGATGTGGCCCTTCGTATATTCCTAGCATTACCTTGCTAATGTAGGAGAGGGCGATAAAGAATGAAAAAACTAACAAAATTCATTCAGTTGAAAAGTCTTGTTGACAGGTAACTCAATTATCTACATAATCTCTAGTTGCCATCCTAATCTCTATGATGTCTGCTCTTCTAGTTACTATTCCTTCCCTCTTTTCTTATCTTTAACCTTTGCAGTAATCAAGCCTGCTTCACTCTACCCTATACCTTTTCCCTATTGTCTAGACTCCCTGTGACCACTGTTTTTCTAATTTCTACACTAAACAGTTAATAAAACATAAAAGATATTTCCTAATCTTAATCTTTTGGTGGAAAACTTTTTGTGTATTTATGTTTGCAAGTAGACAACTGAAGCAGCGTGAAGGCCATATTTGGTAATGGGTTGCAGTGGAAAGTCATCAGAATCACATACACCCTTGACTGGGATCACAAATGAACTAATGTTACAGCAATGATTGAGGACTGGATGCAATAGTAGCATTTTGTTCATGGAGGAAATATGAATGGAGAAATTGGTCTCAACTCATGACTCAACTCACTGTGTATAATGAAAAAGTAAGAAGCACTCTATAAAAAAGTCCATATTTATCTGCAACATAGTGGGCATGGATTGAGGATACGTAAGTTATATGTGAAGGCCACATCTGGTGACAGGATGACCTGGGAGAACCAGCAATACATTCACTCTTGAATGAGGTCAGAGGTGAACTAAGTTCAGAGCAATGACTGGGGATCAGATGCAATGGCAGCAGTTTGTTCAGTTAGTATGAACATAGAAACTGGTCTCAACTGATGAATCAATTTAGAGCAGAATTCCATGTTTTACTTCAACACACTGGGCATGGGCTGGATGAGTGTGAGTAATGTAGCAGAGGCTTTATGTACTTGAACAACTGCAATAAACTGGGATTGGAGTAATGAAAACAAATGGACAGAGGAACTTGTACCCTTGGATGTGCATGGCATCTCTATATGCCATTCAAGTAAAAATATGCAACTTCATTATCCTAAAGCTAATTCCAAGTAATCATATGAGTGTTGTGCCATATAAGTCTGACAAACTTGTACCCTTCGATGCGCATGGCATCTCTATATGCCATTCAAGTAAACATATGCAACTTCATAATCCTAAAGCTAATTCCAAGTAATCATATGAGTGTTGCACCATAGAAGTCTGACAAACTTTTACTTGTCTAACTGTTTCTCTTGTTTATATCTTATCTTTCATTATACTTGATTGCCATTTCCCACGTCAGTGAGATAGCACAAGGAAACAAAGAATGAACTATCTACTCATGTACACATATATAAACATAAAGGCCCATACACAGAAATATACATACATAAGCATATCAACATACATACATACATACATACAAAGATTTATATATTTATTTATTTTGCTGTCACTGTCTCCCGCGTTAGCGAGGTAGCACAAGGAAACAGACGAAAGAATAGCCCAACCCACCCACATATACATGTATATACATACACATCCACACATGCAAATATACATACCATTACATCTCAACGTTATTACTATTTATTTTGCTTTGTCGCTGTCTCCCGCGTTTGCGAGGTAGCGCAAGGAAACAGACGAAAGAAATGGCCCAACCCACCCCCATACATATGTATGTACATACACGTCCACACACGCAAATATACATACCCATACATCTAAATGTACACATAAATACACACACACAGACACATACATATATACACATACACACAATTCACACTGTCTGCCTTCATTCATTCCCATCGCCACCTCGCCACACATTGAATAACATCCCCCTCCCCCCTCATGTGCGCGAGGAAGCGCTAGGAAAAGACAACAGGCCCCATTCATTAACACTCAGTCTCTAGCTGTCATGCAATATTGCCTGAAACCACAGCTCCCTTTCCACATCCAGGCCCCACACAACTTTCCATGGTTTACCCCAGACGCTTCAAATGCCCTGATTCAATCAATTGACAGCACGTCGACCCCGGTATACCACATCGATCCAATTCACTCTATTCCTTGCCCGCATTTCACCCTCCTGCATGTTCAGGCCCCAATCACTCAAAATCTTTTTCACTCCATCTTTCCACCTTCAATTTGGTCTCCCACTTCTCGTTCCCTCCACCTCCGACACATATATCCTCTTGGTCAATCTTCCCTCACTCATTCTCTCCATGTGCCCAAACCATTTCAAAACACCCTCTTCAGCTCTCTCAACCATGCTCTTTTTATTTCCACATATCTCTCTTACCCTTACATTACTTACTCGATCAAACCACCTCACACCACATATTGTCCTCAAACATCTCATTTCCAGCACATCCACCCTCCTCTGCACAACTCTATCCATAGCCAATGCCTCGCAGCCATACAACATTGTTGGAAGCACAATTCCTTCAAACATACCCATTTTTGCTTTCCGACATAATGTTCTCGATGTCCAAACATTCTTCAACGCTCCCAGGATTTTCGCCCCCTCCCCCACCCTATGATTCACTTCCACTTCCATGGCTCCATCTGCTGCCAGATCCACTCCCAGATATCTAAAACTCTTTACTTCCTCCACTTTTTCTCCATTCAAACTTACCTCCCAATTGACTTGACCTTCAACCCTACTATACCTAATAACCTTGCTCTTATTCACATTTACTCTTAACTTTCTTCTTTCACACACTTTACCAAACTCAGTCACCAGCTTCTGCAGTTTCTCACATGAATCAGCCACCAGCCCTGTATCATCAGCGAACAACAACTGACTCACTTCCCAAGCTCTCTCATCCCCAACAGACTTCATACTTGCCCCTCTTTCCAAAACTCTTGCATTCACCTCCCTAACAACCCCATCCATAAACAAATTAAACAACCATGGAGACATCACACACCCCTGCCACAAACCTGCATTCACTGAGAACCAATCACTTTCCTCTCTTCCTACACATACACATGCCTTACATCCTTGATAAAAACTTTTCACTGCTTCTAACAACTTGCCTCCCACACCATATATTCTTAGTGCCTTCCACAGAGCATCTCTATCAACTCTATCATATGCCTTCTCTAGATCCATAAATGCTAAATACAAATCCATTTGCTTTTCTAAGTATTTCTCACACACATTCTTCAAAGCAAACACCTGATCCACACATCCTCTACCACTTCTGAAACCACACTGCTCTTCCCCAATCTGATGCTCTGTACATGCCTTCACCCTCTCAAACAATACCCTCCCATATAATTTACCAGGAATACTCAACAAACCTATACCTCTGTAATTTGAGCACTCACTCTTATCCCCTTTGCCTTTGTACAATGGCACTATGCACGCATTCTGTCAATCCTCAGGCACCTCACCATGAGTCATACATACATTAAATAACCTTACCAACCAGTCAACAATACAGTCACCCCCTTTTTTTTAATAAATTCCACTGCAATACCATCCAAACCTGCTGCCTTGCCGGCTTTCATCTTCCGCAAAGCTTTTACTACCTCTTCTCTGTTTACCAAATCATTTTCCCTAACCCTCTCACTTTGCACACCACCTCGACCAAAACACCCTATATCTGCCACTCTATCATCAAACACATTCAACAAACCTTCAAAATACTCACTCCATCTCCTTCTCACATCACCACTACTTGTTATCACCTCCCCATTAGCCCCCTTCACTGAAGTTCACATTTGTTCCCTTGTCTTGCGCACTTCATTTACCTCCTTCCAAAACATCTTTTTATTCTCCCTAAAATTTAATGATACTCTCTCACCCCAACTCTCATTTGCCCTCTTTTTCACCTCTTGCACCTTTCTCTTGACCTCCTGTCTCTTTCTTTTATGTAAATCCAACTCATTTGCATTTTTTCCCTGCAAAAATCGTCCAAATGCCTCTCTCTTCTCTTTCACTAATAATCTTGCTTCTTCATCCCACCACTCACTACCCTTTCTAATCAACCCACCTCCCACGCTTCTCATGCCACAAGCATCTTTTGCGTAAGCCATCACTGCTTCCCTAAATACGTCCCATTCCTCCCCCACTCACCTTACCTCCTTTGTTCTCACCTTTTTCCATTCTGTACTCAGTCTCCCCTGGTACTTCCTCACACAAGTCTCCTTCCCAAGCTCACTTATTCTCACCACCCTCTTCACCTCAACATTCTCTCTTCTTTTCTGAAAACTCATACAAATCTTCACCTTCGCCTCCACAAGATAATGATCAGACATCCCTCCAGTTGCATCTCTCAGCACATTAACATCCAAAAGTCTCTTTTTCGCGCGACTGTCAATTAACACGTAATCCAATAACACTCTCTGGCCATCTCTCCTACTTACATATGTATACTTATGTATATCTCGCTTTTTAAACCAGATATTCCCAATCACCACTCCTTTTTCAGCACATAAATCTACAAGCTCTTCACCATTTCCATTTACAACACTGAACACCCCATGTATACCAATTATTCCCTCAACTGCCACATAACCCACCTTTGCATTCAAATCACCCATCACTATGACCCGGTCTTGTGCATCAAAACCACTAACACACTCATTCAGCTGCTCCCAAAACACTTACCTCTCTTGATCTTTCTTCTCATGCCCAGGTGCATATGCACCAATAATCTCCCATCTCTCTCCATCAACTTTCAGTTTTACCCATATTAATCTAGAATTTACTTTCTCACATTCTATCACATACTCCCACAACTCCTGTTTCAGGAGTACTGCTACTTCTTCCCTTGCTCTTGTCCTCTCACTAACCCCTGACTTTACTCCCAAGACATTCCCAAACCACTCTTCCCCTTTACCCTTAAGCTTCGTTTCACTAAGAGCCAAAACATCCAGGTTCCTTTCCTCAAACATACTACCTATCTCTCCTTTTTTCACATCTTGGTTACATCCAAACACATTTAGACACCCCAATCTGAGCCTACGAGGAGGATGAGCACTCCCCGCGGGACTCCTTCTTCTGTTTCCCATTTTAGAAAGTTAAGATACAAGGAGGGGAGGATTTCTGGCCCCCCCACTCCCATCTCCTCTAGTCGCCTTCTACGAAACGTATACATATATATATACAAACACAGACATATACATACATATATACACATGTAGATAATTCATAGTCTGCCTTTATTCATTCCCATCGCCACCCCCAACACACATGAAATAACAACCCCCTCCCCCCTCATGTGCATGAGGTAGCGCAAGTAAAAGACAACAAAGGCCACATTCGTTCACACTCAGTCTCTAGCTGTCATGTAATAATGCACCAAAACCGCAGCTCCCTTTCCACAATCAAGGCCCCACACAACTTTCCATGGTTTACCCCAGAAGCTTCATGTGCCCTGCTTCAATCCACTGACAGCACGTCAACCCCAGTATACTACATCGTTCTAATTCACTCTATTCCTTGCACGCCTTTCACCCTCCTGCATGTTCAGGCCCTGATCACTCAAAATCTTTTTCACCCCATCTTTCCACCTCCAATTTGGTCTCCCACTTCACCTCATTCCCTCTACCTCCGACACATATATTCTCTTGGTCAATCTTTCCTCACTCATTCTCTCCATGTGACCAAACCATTTCAAAACACCCTCTTCTGCTCTCTCAACCACACGATTTTTATTACCACACATCTCTCTTACCCTCTTATTATTTACTCGATCAAACCACCTCACTCCACATACTGTCCTTAAACATCTCATTTCCAGCACATCCACCCTCCTCCGCACAACTCTATCCATAGCCCACGCCTCGCAACCATATAACATTGTTGGAGCCAGTATTCCTTCAAACATACCCATTTTTACTTTCTGAGATAATGTTCTCGACTTCCACACATTCTTCAAGGCTCCCAGAACTTTCGCCCCCTCCCCTACCCTATAATTCTCATCCACTACCATGGTTCCATCCGCTGCCAAATCCCCTCCCAGATATCTAAAACACTTCACTTCATAAAGTTTTTTTCCATTCAAACTTACCTTCCAATTGACTTGTCCCTCAACCCTACTGTACCTAATAACCTTGATCTTATTCACATTTACTCTCAGCTTTCTTCTTTCACACACTTTACAAAACTCAGTCACCAGCTTCTGCAGTTTCTCACACGAATCAGCTACCAGCGCTGTATCATCACCGAACAACAACTGACTCACTTCCCAAGCTCTTTCATCCGCAACAGACTGCATACTTGCCCCTCTTTCCAAAACTCTTGCATTCACCTCCCTCACAACCCCATCCATAAACAAATTAAACAACCATGGAGACATCACACACCCCTGCCACAAACCTACATTCACTGAGAACCAATCACTTTCCTCTCCTCCTATATGTATACATGCCTTACATCCTCGATAAAAAGTTTTAATTGCTTCTAACAACTTCCCTCCCACACCATCCATCCCTAATACCTTCCACAAAGCATCCCTATCAACTCTATCATATGCCTTCTCCAGATCCATAAATGCTACATGCAAATCTATTTCCTTTTCTAAGTATTTCTCACATACATTCTTCAAAGCAAACACCTGATCCACACATCCTCTACCACTTCTGAAAACACTGAGTTCAGAATGCAAAAAGGTGAGAACAAAGGACGTAAGGGGATTGGGGGAGAAATGGGATGTATTTAGGGAAGCAGTGAGGGCTTGCGTAAAAGATGCTCTCGGCATGAGAAACGTTGGAGGTGGGCAGATTAGAAAGGCTAGTGAGTGGTGGGATGAAGAAGTAAGAGTATTAGTGAAGGAGAAGAGAGAGGCATTTGGACGATTTTTGCTGGGAAATAATGCAAATGACTGGGAGATGTATAAAAGAAAGAGGCAGGAGGTCAAGAGAAAGGTGCAAGAGCTGAAAAAGAGGGCAAATGAGAGTTGGGGTGAGAGAGTATCATTAAATTTTAGGGAGAATATAAAGATGTTTTGGAAGGAGGTAAATAAAGTGCGTAAGACAAGGGAATCAATGGGAACTTCAGTGAATGGGGCTAATGGGGAGGTGATACCAAGTAGTGGTGATGTGAGAAGGAGATGGAGTGAGTATTTTGAAGGTTTGTTGAATGTGTTTGATGATAAGAGCGGTAGATATAGGGTGTCTTGGTCGAGATGGCGGGCAAAGTGAGAGGGTTAGGGAGAATGATTTGGTAAACAGGGAAGAGGTAGTAAAAGCTTTGCGGAAGATGACAGCCAGCAAGGCAGCGGGTTTGGATGGTATTGCAGTGGAATTTATTAAAAAAGGGGGTGACTGTATTGTTGATTGGTTGGTAAGGTTATTTAATATATGTATGACTCATGGTGAGGTGCCTGAGCATTGGCGGAATGTTTGCATAGTGCCATTGTACAAAAGCAAAGGGGATAAAAGTGAGTACTCAAATAACAGAGGTATAAGTTTGTTGAGAATTCCTAGGAAATTATATGGGCGGGCATTGATGGAGAGGGTGAAGGCATGTAAAGAGCATCAGATTGGGGAAGAGCAGTGTGGTTTCAGAATTGGTAGAGGATGTGTGGATTCAGTGTTTGCTTTGAAGACTGTATGTGAGAAATACATAGAAAAGCACATCTGTATGTAGCATTTATGGATCTGGAGAAGGCATATAATAGAGTTGATAGAGATGCTCTGTGGAAGGTATTAAGAATATATGGTATGGGAGGCAAGTTGTTAGAAGCACTGAAAAGTTTTTATCGAGGATGTAAGGCATGTGTACATGTAGGAAGAGAGGAAAGTGATTGGTTCTCAGTGAATGTAGGTTTGCAGCAGGGGTGTGTGATGTCTCCATGGTTGTTTAATTTGTTTATGGATGGGGTTGTTAGGGAGGTGAATACAAGTGTTTTGGAAAGGGGGGCAAATATGCAGTCTGTTGTGAATGAGAGAGCTTGGGAAGCGAGTCAGTTATTGTTTGCTGATGATACAGCGCTGGTGGCTGATTCATGTGAGAAACTGCAGAAGCTGGTGACTGAGTTTGGTAAAGTGTATGAAAGATGAAAGCTGAGAGTAAATGTGAATAAGAGCAAGGTTATTACGTACAGTAGGGTTGAGGGTCAAGTCAACTGGGAGGTAAGTTTGAATGGAGAAAAACTGGAGGAAGTGAATTGTTTTAGATATCTAGGAGTAAATTTGGCAGCGGATGGAACCATGGAAGCGGAAGTGAATATAGGGTGGGGGGAGGGAGCGAAAGTTCTGGGAGCATTGAAGAATGTGTGGAAGTCAAGAACATTATCTCGGAAAGCAAAAATGGATATGTTTGAAGGAATAGTGGTTCCATAAATGTTATATGATTGCGAGGCATGGGCTATGGATACAGTTGTGCGGAGGAGGGTGGATGTGCTGGAAATGAGATGTTTGAGGACAATATGTGGTGTGAGGTGGTTTGATCGAGTAAGTAATAATAGGGTAAGAGAGATGTCTGGGAATAAAAAGAGTATGGTTGAGAGAGCAGAAGAGGGTGTTTTGAAATGGTTTGGTCACATGGAGAGAATGAGTAAGGAAAGATTGAACAAGAGGATGTATGTGTCAGAGGTGGAGGTAACGAGGAGAAATGGGAGACCAAATTGGAGGTGAAAAGATGGAGTGGAAAAGATTTTGTGTGATCAGGGCCTGAACATACAGGAGGGTGAAAGGCGTGCAAGGAATAGAGTGAATTAGAACGATGTGGTATGCCTGGGCCCCTGGGCCGACGTGCTCAATGGATTGAACCAGGGCATGTGAAGCATCTGGAGTAAAAGATGGAAAGTTCTGTGGGGCCTGGATGTGGAAAGGGAGCTGTGGTTTCGGTTCATTATTACATGACAGCTAGAGACTGAGTGTGAACGAATGTGGCCTTTTGTTGTCTTTTCCTAATGCTAACTCACGCACATGAGGGGGGAGGACGTTGTTGTTTTGTGTGTGGCGGAGTGGCGATGGGAATGAATAAAGGCAGACAGTATGAATTATGTACATGTATATATATGTATATGTCTGTGTGCGTATATATATATATGTATATGTTGAGATATATAGGTATGTATATTTGCGTGTGTGGATATGTATGTATATACATGCGTGTGTGGGTGGGTTGGGCCATTCTTTCGTCTGTTTCCTTGTGCTACCTCGCTAATGAGGGACACAGTGACAAAGCAAAATAAATAATATATATATATATATATATATATATATATATATATATATATATATATATATATATTTTTTTTTTTTTTATATATTTGGCTTTGTCGCTGTCTCCCGCATTAGCGAGGTAACGCAAGGAAACAGACAAAAGAATGGCCCAACTCACCCACATACACATGTATATACATACACGTCCACACACGCAAATATACATACCTATACATCTCAATGTACACATATATATACACAAACAGACATATACATATATATACATGTACATAATTCATACTATCTGCCTTTATTTATTCCCATTGCCAACTCACCACACATGGAATAACAACCTACTCCCGCATCATGTGTGCGAGGTAGCGCTAGGAAAAGACAACAAAGGCCCCATTAATTCACACTCAGTCTCTAGCTGTCATGTAATAATGCACCAAAACCGCAGCTCCCTTTCCACATCCAGGCCCCGTAGAACTTTCTTTGGTTTACACCAGACGCTTCACATGCCCTGATTCAATCCACAGCACATCGACCCCGGTATACCACATCATTCCAATTCACTCCATTCCTTGCACGCCTTTCACCCTCCTGCATGTTCACGCCCCGATCACTCAAAATCTTTTTCACTCAATCTTTCCACCTCCAATTTGGTCTCCCACTTCTCCTCGTTCCCTCCACCTCTGACACATATATCCTCTTGGTCAATCTTTCCTTACTCATTCTCTCCATGTGACCATACCATTTCAAAACACCCTCTTCTGCTCTCTCAACCACACTCTTTTTATTTCCACACATTTCTCTTACCCTTACATTACTTACTCGATCAAACCACCTCACACCACATATTGTCCTCAAACATCTCATTTCCAGCACATCCACCCTCCTCCGCACAACTCTATCCATAGCCGATGCCTCGAAGCCATACAACATTGTTGGAAGCACAATTCCTTCAAACATACCCATTTTTGCTTTCCAAGATAATGCTCTCGACTTCCAAACATTATTCAAGGCCCCCAGAATTTTCGCCCCCTCCCCCACCCTATGATTCACTTCCGCTTCCATGGTTCCATCCGCTGCCAGATCCATTCCCAGATATCAAAAACACTTTACTTCCACCAGTTATTCTCCATTCAAACTTACCTCCCAATTAACTTGACCCTCAACCCTACTGTACGTAATAACCGTGCTCTTATTCACATTTACTCTTACCTTTCTTTTTTCACACACTTTACCAAACTCAGTCACCAGCTTCTGCAGTTTCTCACATAAATCAGCCACCAGCTCTGTATCATCAGCGAACAACAACTGACTCACTTCCCAAGCTCTCTCATCCACAACAGACTCCATACTAGCCCCTCTTTCCAAAACTCTTGCATTCACCTCCCTAACAACCCCATCCATAAACAAACTAAGCAACCATGGAGACAACACACACCCCTGCCACAAACCTACATTCACTGAGAACCAATCACTTTCTTCTCTTCCTACTCGTACACATGCCTTACATCCTCGATAAAAACTTTTCACTGCTTCTAACAACTTGCCTCCCACACCATATATCCTTAATACCTTCCACAGAGCATCTCTATCAACTCTATCATATGCCTTCTCCAGATCCATAAATCCATTTGCTTTTCTAAGTATTTCTCACATACATTCTTCAAAGCAAACACCTGATCCACACATCCTCTACCACTTCTGAAACCACACTGCTCTTTCCCAATCTGATGCTCTGTACATGCCTTCACCCTCTCAATCAATACCCTCCCATATAATTTACCAAGAATACTCAACAAACTTATACCTCTGCAATTTGAGCACTCACTCTTATCCACTTTGCCTTTGTACAATGGCACTATGCAAGCATTCCGCCAATCCTCAGGCACCTCACCATGAATCATACATACATTAAATAACCTTACCAACCAAACAACAACACAGTCACCCCCTTTTTTAATAAATTCCACTGCAATACCATCCAAACCTGCTGCCTTGCCGGCTTTCATCTTCCGCAAAGCTTTTACTACCTCTTCTCTGTTTACCAAATCATTTTCCCTAACCCTCTCACTTTGCACACCACCTCGACCAAAACACCCTATATCTGCCACTCGATCATCAAACACATTCAACAAACCTTCAAAATACTCACTCCATCTCCTTCTCACATCACCACTACTTGTTATCACTTGTTATCACCTCCCCATTAGCCCCCTTCACAGAAGTTCACATTTGCTCCCTTGTCTTACGCACTTTATTTACCTCCTTCCAAAACATCTTTTTATTCTCCCTAAAATTTAACGATACTCTCTCACTCCAACTCTCATTTGCCCTCTTTTTCACCTCTTGCACCTTTGTCTTGATCTCCTGCCTCTTTCTGTTATATAACTCCCAGTCATTTGCATTTTTTCCCAGCAAAAATCGTCCAAATGCCTCTCTCTTCTCTTTCACTAATAATCTTACTTCTTCATCCCACCACTCACTACCCTTTCTAATCAGCCCCCCTCCCATGCTTCTCATGCCACAAGCATCTTTTGCGTAAGCCATCACTGCTTCCCTAAATATATCCCATTCCTCCCCCACTCCCCTTACCTCCTTTGTTCTCACCTTTTTCCATTCTGTACTCAGTCTCTCCTGGTACTTCCTCACACAAGTCTCCTTTCCAAGCTCACTTACTCTCACCACTCTCTTCACCCTAACATTCTCTCCTCTTTCCTGAAAACCCCTACAAATCTTCACCTTCGCCTCCACAAGATAATGATCAGACATCCCTCCAGTTGCACCTCTCAGCACATTAACATCCAAAAGTCTCTCTTTCACGTGCCTATCAATTAACACGTAATCCAATAACACTCTCTGGCCATCTCTCCTACTTCCATTCGTATACTTATGTATATCTCGCTTTTTAAACCAGGTATTCCCAATCACCACTCCTTTTTCAGCACATAAATCTACAAGCTCTTCACCATTTCCATTTACAACACTGAACATCCCATGTATACCAATTATTCCCTCAACTGCCACATTACTCACCTTTCCATTCAAATCACCCATCACTATAACCCAGTCTTGTGCATCAAAACCACTAACACAGTCATTCAGCTGCTCCCAAAACACTTACCTCTCATGATCTTTCTTCTCATGCCCAGGTGCATATGCACCAATAATCACCCATCTCTCTCCATCCACTTTCAGTTTTGCACATATCAATCTAGAATTTACTTTCTTACACTATCACATACTCCCATCACTCCTGTTTCAGGAGTAGTGCTACTCTTTACCTTGCTCTTGTACTCTCACTAACCCCTGACTTCACTCCCAAGACATTCCCAAACCACTCTTCCCCTTTACCCTTGAGCTTCGTTTCACTCAGAGCCAAAACTTCCAGGTTCCTTTCCTCAAACATACTACCCATCTCTCATTTTTTCTCATTTTGGTTACATCCACACACATTTAGGCACCCCAATCTGAGCCTTCAAGGAAGATGAGCACTCCCCGCATGACTCCTTCTTCTGTTTCCCCTTTTACAAAGATCAAATACAAGGAGGGGAGGGTTTCTGGCCCCCCGCTCCCGTCCCCTTTAGTCGCCTTCTACGACACGTGAGGAATGCATGAGAAGTATTCTTTCTCCCCTATTCCTAGGGATATATATATATATTTTTTTTTTCCTTTGTCGCTGTCTCCCGCGTTTGCGAGGTAGTGCAAGGAAACAGACGAAAGAAATGGCCCAGCCCACCCCCATACACATGTATATAAATACGTCCACACACGCAAATATACATACCTACACAGCTTTCCATGGTTTACCCCAGACACTTCACATGCCCTGATTCAATCCACTGACGGCACGTCAACCCCGGTATACCACATCGATCCAATTCACTCTATTCCTTGCCATCCTTTCACCCTCCTGCATGTTCAGGCCCCGATCACACAAAATCTTTTTCACTCCATCTTTCCACCTCCAATTTGGTCTCCCACTTCTCCTCATTCCCTCCACTTCCGACACATATATCCTCTTGGTCAATCTTTCCTCACTCATTCTCTCCATGTGCCCAAACCATATCAAAACACCCTCTTCTGCTCTCTCAACCACGCTCTTTTTATTTCCACACATCTCTCTTACCCTTACGTTACTTACTCGATCAAACCACCTCACACCACACATTGTCCTCAAACATCTCATTTCCAGCACATCCATCCTCCTGCGCACAACTCTATCCATAGCCCACGCCTCGCAACCATACAACATTGTTGGAACCACTATTCCTTCAAACATACCCATTTTTGCTTTATGAGATAATGTTCTTGACTTCCACACATTCTTCAAGGCTCCCAGGATTTTCGCCCCCTCCCCCACCCTATGATCCACTTCCGCTTCCATGGTTCCATCCGCTGCCAGATCCACTCCCAGATATCTAAAACACTTTATTTTGCTTTGCCGCTCTCTCCCGCGTTAGCAAGGTAGCGCAAGGAAAGAGACGAAAGAATGGCTCAACCCACCCACATACACATGTATATACATACACGTCCACACAAGCAAGTATACATACCTATACATCTCAACGTATACATATATATATACACACAGTCAAGTACATATATACACATGTACATAATTCATACTGTCTGCCTTTATTCATTCCCATCGCCACCTTGCCACACATGAAATAACAACCTCCTCCGCCCTCATGTGTGCAAGGTAGCACTAGGAAAAGACAACAAAGGCCACATTCATTAACACTCACTCTCTAACTGTCATGTAATAATGCACCAAAACCACAGCTCCCTTTCCACATCCAGGCCCCACAGAATTTTCCATGGTGTACCTCAGATGCTTCACAAGCCATTGTTCAATCCATTCACAGCATGTCGGCCCAGGTATACCACATCGTTCCAATTCACTCTCTTCCTTGCACGCCTTTCACCCTCCTGCATGTTCAGGCCCAGATCACTCAAAATCTTTTTCACTTCATCTTTCCGCCTCCAATTTGGTCTCCCATTTGCCCTCGTTTCCTCCACCTCTGACACATATATCCTCTTGGTCAATCTTTCCCCACTCATTCTCTCCATGTGACCAAACCATTTCAAAACACCCTCTTCTGGTCTATCAATCACACTCTTTTTATTACCACACACTCTCTTACCCTATTATTACTTACTCGATCAAACAACATCACACCACATATTGTCCTCAAACATCTTATTTCCAGCACATCCACCCTCCAACGCACAACTCTATCCATAGCCCACGCCTCGCAACCATATAACATTGTTGGAACAACTATTCCTTCAAACTTGCACATTTTTGCTTTCCGAGATAATGTTCTTGACTTCCACACATTCTTCAATGCTCCCAGAACTTTTGCCCCCTCCCCCACCCTATGATTCACTTCCGCTTCCATGGTTCCATCCGCTGCCAAACCCACTCCCACATATCAGAAACACTTCACTTCCAAAAGTTTTTCTCCATTCCAACTTACATCCCAATTGACTTGTCCCTCAACCCTACTGTACCTAATAACCTTGCTCTTATTCACATTTACTCTCAGCTTTCTTCATTCATACACTTTACCAAACTCAGTCACCAACTTCTGCAGTTTCTAACACAAATCAGCCACCAGTGCTGTATCATCAGCAAACAACAACTAACTCATTTCCCAAGCTCTCTCATCCACAACAGACTTCATACTTGCCCCTCTTTCCAAAACTCTTGCATTCACCTCCCTAACAACCCCATCCATAAACAAACTAAACAACCATGGAGATATCACACACCCCTGCCGCAAACCTACATTCACTGAGAACCAATCACTTTCCTCTCTTCCTACACGTACACATGCCTTACATCCTCGATAAAAACTTTTCACTGCTTCTAACAACTTGCCTCCCACACCATATATTTTTAAAACCTTCCACAGAGCATCTCTATCAACATCATCATATGCCTTCTCCAGATCCATAAATGCTACATACAAATCCATTTGCTTTTCTAAGTATTTCTCACATACATTTTTCAAAACAAACACCTGATCCACACATCCTCTAACACTTCTGAAACCACACTGCTCTTCCCCAGTCTGATGCTCTGTACATGCCTTCACCCTCTCAATCAATACCCTCTCATATAATTTCCCAGGAATACTCAACATACTTATACCTCCGTAATTTCAGCACTAACTTTTATCCCCTTTGCCTTTGTACAATGGCACTATGCTAGCATTCCACCAATCTTCAGGCACCTCATCATGAGTCATACATACATTAAATAACCTTACCAACCAATCAACAATACAGTCACCCCCTTTTTTAAAAAATTCCACTGCAATACCATCCAAACCCGTTGCCTTGATGGCTTTCATCTTCCACAAAGCTTTTACTACCTCTTCTCTGTTTACCAAATCATTTTCCCTGACCCTCTCACTTTGCAAACCACCTCAACCAAAACACCCTATATCTGCCACTTTATCATCAAACACATTCAACAAACCTTCAAAATACTCACATCACCACTACTTGTTATCACAACCCCATTAGCCCCCTTCACTGAAGTTCCCATTTGTTCCCTCGTCTAATGCACTCTATTTACCTCCTTCGAAAACATCTTTTCATTCTCCCTAAAATTTAATGATACTCTCTCACCCCAACTCTCATTTGCCCTCTTTTTCACCTCTTGCACCTTTCTCTTAACCTCCTGCCTCTTTCTTTTATACATCTCCCACTCATTTGCATTATTTCCCTGCAAAAATCATCCAAATGCCTCTCTCTTCTCTTTCACTAATACTCTTACTTCTTCATTCCACCACTCACTACCCTTTCTAATCTGCTCATCTCCGACGCTTATCATGCCACAAACATCTTTTGCGCAAGCCATCACTGCTTCCCTAACTACATCCCATTCCTCCCCACTCCCCTTGCCTGCTTTGTTCTCACCTTTTTCCATTCTGTACTAAGTCTCTCCTGGCACTTCCTCACACAAGTCTCCAATCAAAGCTCACTTACTCTCACCACCATTTTCACCCCAACATTCTCTCTTCTTTTCTGAAAAGCTCTACAAATCTTCACCTTTGCCTCCACAAGATAATGATCAGACATCCCTCCAGTTGTACCTCTCCGCACATTAACATCCAAAAGTCTATCTCGCGCGCCTATCAATTAACATGTAATCCAATAACGCTCTCAAGCCATCTCTCCGACTTACATACGTATACTTATGTAAATCTCTCTTCTTAACCAGATATTCCCAATCACCAGTCCTTTTTCAGCAAATAAATCTACAAGCTCTTCACCATTTCCATTTACAACACTGAACACCTCATGTACACCAATTGTTCCCTCAACTGCCACATTACTCACCTTTGCATTCAAATCACCCATCACTATAACCCGGTCTCATGCATCAAAACTACTAACATACTCACTCAGCTGCTCCCAAAACACTTGCCTCTAATGATCTTTTTTCTCATGCCCAGGTGCATATGCACCAATAATCACCCATCTCTCTCCATCAACTTTCAGTTTTATCCATATCAATCTACAGTTAACTTTCTTACACTCTATGACATACTCCCACAACTCCTGTTTCAGGAGTAGTGATGCTCCTTCTCTTGCTCTTGTCCTCTCACTAACCCCTGACTTTACTCCCAAGACATTCCCAAACCACTCTTCCCCTGTATCCTTGAGATTCGTTTCACTCAGAGGCAAACCATCCAGGTTCCTTTCCTCAAACATACTACCTATCTCTCCTTTTTTCTCATCTTAGTTACATCCACACACATTTAGACAATCCAGTCTCAGCGTTCGAGGAGGATGAGCACTCCCCGCATGACTCTTCTTCTGTTTCCCCTTTTAGAAAGTTAAAATACAAGGTGGGGAGGGTTTCCAGGCCCCCACTCCCATCCCCTTTATTCACCTTCTACGACACGTGAGGAATGCGTGGGAAGTCTTCTTTCTTCCCTATCCCCAGGGATAATATATATATATATATATATATATATATATATATATATATATATATATATATATATATATATATATTATACTTTTTTCTTATTATACTTTATCGCTGTCTCCCGCGTTTGCGAGGTAGCGCAAGGAAACAGACGAAAGAAATGGCCCAACCCCCCCCCCATACACATGTATATACATACGTCCACACACGCAAATATACATACCTACACAGCTTTCCATAACTTACCCCAGACGCTTCACATGCCTTGATTCAATCCACTGACAGCACGTCAACCCCGGTATACCACATCGCTCCAATTCACTCTATTCCTTGCACGCCTTTCACCCTCCTGCATGTTCAGGCCCCGATCACACAAAATCTTTTTCACTCCATCTTTCCACCTCCAATTTGGTCTCCCTCTTTTCCTTGTTCCCTCCACCTCCGACACATATATCCTCTTGGTCAATCTTTCCTCACTCATCCTCTCCATGTGCCCAAACCACTTCAAAACACCCTCTTCTGCTCTCTCAACCACGCTCTTTTTATTTCCACACATCTCTCTTACCCTTACGTTACTCACTCGATCAAACCACCTCACACCACACATTGTCCTCAAACATCTCATTTCCAGCACATCCATCCTCCTGCGCACAACTCTATCCATAGCCCACGCCTCGCAACCATACAACATTGTTGGAACCACTATTCCTTCAAACATACCCATTTTTGCTTTCCGAGATAATGTTCTCGACTTCCACACATTCTTCAAGGCCCCCAGAATTTTCGCCCCCTCCCCCACCCTATGATCCACTTCCGCTTCCATGGTTCCATCCGCTGCCAGATCCACTCCCAGATATCTAAAACAATTCACTTCCTCCAGTTTTTCTCCATTCAAACTCACCTCCCAATTGACTTGACCCTCAACCCTACTGTACCTAATAACCTTGCTCTTATTCACATTTACTCTTAACTTTCTTCTTTCACACACTTTGCCAAACTCAGTCACCAGCTTCTGCAGTTTCTCACATGAATCAGCCACCAGCGCTGTATCATCAGCGAACAACAACTGACTCACTTCCCAAGCTCTCTCATCCCCAACAGACTTCATACTTGCCCCTCTTTCCAAAACTCTTGCATTTACCTCCCTAACAACCCCATCCATAAACAAATTAAACAACCATGGAGACATCACACACCCCTGCCGCAAACCTACATTCACTGAGAACCAATCACTTTCCTCTCTTCCTACACGTACACATGCCTTACATCCTCGATAAAAACTTTTCACTGCTTCTAACAACTTTCCTCCCACACCATATATTCTTAATACCTTCCACAGAGCATCTCTATCAACTCTATCATATGCCTTCTCCAGATCCATAAATGCTACATACAAATCCATTTGCTTTTCTAAGTATTTCTCACATACATTCTTCAAAGCAAACACCTGATCCACACATCCTCTACCACTTCTGAAACCACACTGCTCTTCCCCAATCTGATGCTCTGTACATGCCTTCACCCTCTCAATCAATACCCTCCCATATAATTTACCAGGAATACTCAACAAACTTATACCTCTGTAATTTGAGCACTCACTCTTATCCCCTTTGCCTTTGTACAATGGCACTATGCACGCTTTCCGCCAATCCTCAGGCACCTCACCATGAGTCATACATACATTAAATAACCTTAACAACCAGACAACAATACAAGCACCCCCTTTTTTAATAAATTCCACTGCAATACCATCCAAACCTGCTGCCTTGCCGGCTTTCATCTTCCACAAAGCTTTTACTACCTCTTCTCTGTTTACCAAATCATTTTCCCTAACCCTCTCACTTTGCACACCACCTCGACCAAAACACCCTATATCTGCCACTCTATCATCAAACACATTCAACAAACCTTCAAAATACTCACTCCATCTCCTTCTCACATCACCACTACTTGTTATCACCTACCCATTTGCGCCCTTCACTGAAGTTCCCATTTGCTCCCTTGTCTTACGCACTTTATTTACCTCCTTCCAGAACATCTTTTTATTCTCCCTAAAATTTAATGATACTCTCTCACCCCAACTCTCATTTGCCTTTTTTTTCACCTCTTCCACCTTTCTCTTGACCTCCTGTCTCTTTCTTTTATACATCTCCCACTCAATTGCATTTTTCCCTGCAAAAATCGTCCAAATGCCTCTCTCTTCTCTTTCACTAATACTCTTACTTCTACATCCCACCACTCACTACCCTTTCTAATCAACCCATCTCCCACTCTTCTCATGCCACAAGCATCTTTTGCGCAATCCATCACTGATTCCCTAAATACATCCAATTCCTCCCCCACTCCCCTTACTTCCATTGTTCTCACCTTTTTCCATTCTGTACTCAGTCTCTCCTGGTACTTCCTCACACAAGTCTCCTTCCCAAGCTCACTTACTCTCACCACCCTCTTCACCCCAACATTCACTCATCTTTTCTGAAAACCCATACAAATCTTCACCTTAGCCTCCACAAGATAATGATCAGACATCCCTCCAGTTGCACCTCTCAGCACATTAACATCCAAAAGTCTCTCTCTCGCGTGCCTGTCAATTAACACGTAATCCAATAACGCTCTCTAGCCATCTCTCCTACCATAAGTATACTTATGTATATCTCGCTTTTTAAACCAGGTATTCCGAATCATCAGTCCTTTTTCAGAACATAAATCTACAAGCTCTTCAACATTTCCATTTACAACACTGAACACCCCATGTATACCAATTATTCTCTCAACTGCCACATTACTCACCTTTGCATTCAAATCACCCATCACTATAACCCGGTCTCGTGCATCAAAACCACTAACACACTCATTCAGCTGCTCCCAAAACACTTGCCTCTCATGATCTTTCTTCTCATGCCCAGGTGCATATGCACCAATAATCACCCATCTCTCTCCATCAACTTTCAGGTTTACCCATATTAATCAAGAATTTACTTTCTTACATTCTATCACATACTTCCACAACTCCTGTTTCAGGAGTACTGCTACTCCTTCCCTTGCTCTTGTCCTCTCACTAACCCCTGACTTTACTCCCAAGACATTCCCAAACCACTCTTCCCCTTTACCCTTGAGCTTCGTTTCACTCAGAGCCAAAACATCCAGGTTCCTTTCCTCAAACATACTACCTATCTCTCCTTTTTTCACATCTTGGTTACATCCACACACATTTAGGCACCCCAATCTGAGCCTTCGAGGAGGATGAGCACTCCCCGCGTGACTCCTTCTTCTGTTTCCCATTTTAGAAAGTTAAAAAAATACAAGGAGGGGAGGATTTCTGGCCCCCCGCTCCCGTCCCCTCTAGTCGCTTTCTACGACAGGCGAGGTATATATATATATATATATATATATATATATATATATATATATATATATATTTATTTTATTTATTATACTTTGTCGCTGTCTCCCGCGTTTGCGAGGTAGCGCAAGGAAACAGACGAAAGAAATGGCCCAACCCCCCCCATACACATGTATATACATACGTCCACACACGCAAATATACATACCTACACAGTTTTCCATGGCTTACCCCAGACGCTTCACATGCCTTGATTCAATCCACTGACAGCACGTCAACCCCGGTATACCACATCGCTCCAATTCACTCTATTCCTTGCCCTCCTTTCACCCTCCTGCATGTTCAGGCCCCGATCACACAAAATCTTTTTCACTCCATCTTTCCACCTCCAATTTGGTCTCCCTCTTCTCCTTGTTCCCTCCACCTCCGACACATATATCCTCTTGGTCAATCTTTCCTCACTCATCCTCTCCATGTGCCCAAACCACTTCAAAACACCCTCTTCTGCTCTCTCAACCACGCTCTTTTTATTTCCACACATCTCTCTTACCCTTACGTTACTCACTCGATCAAACCACCTCACACCACACACTGTCCTCAAACATCTCATTTCCAGCACATCCATCCTCCTGCGCACAACTCTATCCATAGCCCACGCATCGCAACCATACAACATTGTTGGAACCACTATTCCTTCAAACATACCCATTTTTGCTTTCCAAGATAATGTTCTCGACTTCCACACATTCTTCAAGGCCCCCAGAATTTTCGACCCTACCCCACCCTATGATCCACTTCCGCTTCCATGGTTCCATCCGCTGCCAGATCCACTCCCAGATATCTAAAACACTTCACTTCCTCCAGTTTTTCTCCATTCAAACTCACCTCCCACTTGACTTGACCCTCAACCCTACTGTACCTAATAACCTTGCTCTTATTCACATTTACTCTTAACTTTCTTCTTCCACACACTTTACCAAACTCAGTCACCAGCTTCTGCAGTTTCTCACATGAATCAGCCACCAGCGCTGTATCATCAGCGAACAACAACTGACTCACTTCCCAAGCTCTCTCATCCCCAACAGACTTCATACTTGCCCATCTTTCCAAAACTCTTGCATTTACCTCCCTAACAACCCCATCCATAAACAAATTAAACAACCATGGAGACATCACACACCCCTGCCGCAAACCTACATTCACTGAGAACCAATCACTTTCCTCTCTTCCTACACGTACACATGCCTTACATCCTCGATAAAAACTTTTCACTGCTTCGAACAACTTTCCTCTCTTCCTACACGTACACATGCCTTACATCCTCGATAAAAACTTTTCACTGCTTCTAACAACTTTCCTCCCACACCATATATTCTTAATACCTTCCACAGAGCATCTCTATCAACTCTATCATATGCCTTCTCCAGATCCATAAATGCTATACATATATACATAAGTATACTTATGTAAGTAGGAGAGATGGCCAGAGAGCGTTATTGGATTACGTGTTAATTGACAGGCGTGCGAAAGAGAGACTTTTGGATGTTAATGTGCTGAGAGGTGCAACTGGAGGGATGTCTGATCATTATCTTGTGGAGGCTAAGGTGAAGATTTGTATGGGTTTTCAGAAAAGAAGAGTGAATGTTGGGGTGAAGAGGGTGGTGAGAGTAAGTGAGCTTGAGAAGGAGACCTGTGTGAGGAAGTACCAGGAGAGACTGAGTACAGAATGGAAAAAGGTGAGAACAATGGAAGCAAGGGGAGTGGGGGAGGAATGGGATGTATTTAGGGAATCAGTGATGGATTGCGCAAAAGATGCTTGTGGCATGAGAAGAGTGGGAGGTGGGTTGATTAGAAAGGGTAGTGAGTGGTGGGATGAAGAAGTAAGAGTATTAGTGAAAGAGAAGAGAGAGGCATTTGGACGATTTTTGCAGGGAAAAAATGCAATTGAGTGGGAGATGTATAAAAGAAAGAGACAGGAGGTCAAGAGAAAGGTGCAAGAGGTGAAAAAAAGGGCAAATGAAAGTTGGGGTGAGAGAGTATCATTAAATTTTAGGGAGAATAAAAAGATGTTCTGGAAGGAGGTAAATAAAGTGCGTAAGACAAGGGAGCAAATGGGAACTTCAGTGAAGGGCGCAAATGAGGAGGTGATAACAAGTAGTGGTGATGTGAGAAGGAGATGGAGTGAGTATTTTGAAGGTTTGTTGAATGTGTTTGATGATAGAGTGGCAGATATAGGGTGTTTTGGTCGAGGTGGTGTGCAAAGTGAGAGGGTTAGGGAAAATGATTTGGTAAACAGAGAAGAGGTAGTGAAAGCTTTGCGGAAGATGAAAGCCGGCAAGGCAGCAGGTTTGGATGGTATTGCAGTGGAATTTATTAAAAAAGGGGGTGACTGTATTGTTGACTGGTTGGTAAGGTTATTTAATGTATGTATGACTCATGGTGAGGTGCCTGAGGATTGGCGGAATGCATGCATAGTGCCATTGTACAAAGGCAAAGGGGATAAGAGTGAGTGCTCAAATTACAGAGGTATAAGTTTGTTGAGTATTCCTGGTAAATTATATGGGAGGGTATTGATTGAGAGGGTGAAGGCATGTACAGAGCATCAGATTGGGGAAGAGCAGTGTGGTTTCAGAAGTGGTAGAGGATGTGTGGATCAGGTGTTTGCTTTGAAGAATGTATGTGAGAAATACTTAGAAAAGCAAATGGATTTGTATATATATATATATATATATATATATATATATATATATATATATATATATATATATATATATATATATTTATTTATATTTATTTATTTATTATACTTTGTCGCTGTATCCCGTGTTTGCGAGGTAGCGCAAGGAAACAGACGAAAGAAATGGCCCAACCCCCCCCCATACACATGTATGTACATACGTCCACACACGCAAATATACATACCTACACAGCTTTCCATGGTTTACCCCAGACGCTTCACATGCCTTGATTCAATCCACTGACAGCACGTCAACCCCGGTATACCACATCGCTCCAATTCACTCTATTCCTTGCCCTCCTTTCACCCTCCTGCATGTTCAGGCCCCGATCACACAAAATCTTTTTCACTCCATCTTTCCACCTCCAATTTGGTCTCCCTCTTCTCCTCGTTCCCTCCACCTCCGACACATATATCCTCTTGGTCAATCTTTCCTCACTCATTCTCTCCATGTGCCCAAACCACTTCAAAACACCCTCTTCTGCTCTCTCAACCACGCTCTTTTTATTTCCACACATCTCTCTTACCCTTACGTTACTCACTCGATCAAACCACCTCACACCACACATTGTCCTCAAACATCTCATTTCCAGCACATCCATCCTCCTGCGCACAACTCTATCCATAGCCCATGCTTCGCAACCATACAACATTGTTGGAACCACTATTCCTTCAAACATACCCATTTTTGCTTTCCGAGATAATGTTCTCGACTTCCACACATTCTTCAGGGCTCCCAGAATTTTCGCCCCCTCCCCCACCCTATGATCCACTTCCGCTATCATATATATATATATATATATATATATATATATATATATATATATATATATACCAGGAGAGACTGAGTACAGAATGGAAAAAGGTGAAATCAATGGAAGTAAGGGGAGTGGGGGAGGAATGGGAAGTATTTAGGGAATCAGTGATGGATTGCGCAAAAATGCTTGTGGCATGAGAAGAGTGGGAGGTGGGTTGATTAGAAAGGGTAGTGAGGGGTGGGATGAAGAAGTTAGATTATCATTGAAAGAGAAGAGAGAGGCATTTGGACAATTCTTGCAGGGAAAAAATGCAATTGAGTGGGAGATGTATTAAAGAAAGAGACAGGAGGTCAACAGAAAGGTGCAAGAGGTGAAAAAGAGGGCAAATGAGAGTTGGGGTGAGAGAGTATCATTAAATTTTAGGGAGAATAAAAAGATGTTCTGGAAGGAGGTAAATAAAGTGCGTAAGACAAGGGAGCAAATGGGAACTTCAGTGAAGGGCGCAAATGGGGAGGTGATAACAAGTAGTGGTGATGTGAGAAGGAGATGGAGTGAGTATTTTGAAGGTTTGTTAGATGTGTTTGATGATAGAGTGGCAGATATAGGGTGTTTTGGTCGAGGTGGTGTGCAAAGTGAGAGGGTTAGGGAAAATGATTTGGGAAACAGAGAAGAGGTAGTAAAAGCTTTGCGGAAGATGAAAGCCGGCAAGGCAGCAGGTTTGGATGGTATTGCAGTGGAATTTATTAAAAAAGGGGGTGCCTGTATTGTTGACTGGTTGGTAAGGTTATTTAATGTATGTATGACTCATGGTGAGGTACCTGAGGATTGGCGGAATGCGTGCATAGTGCCATTGTACAAGGGCAAAGGGGATAAGAGTGAGTGCTCAAATTACAGAGGTATAAGTTTGTTGAGTATTCCTGGTAAATTGTATGGGAGGGTATTGATTGAGAGGGTGAAGGCATGTACAGTGCATCAGATTGGGGAAGAGCAGTGTGGTTTCAGAAGTGGTAGAGGATGTGTGGATCAGGTGTTTGCTTTGAAGAATGTATGTGAGAAATACTTAGAAAAGCAAATGGATTTGTATGTAGCATTTATGGATCTGGAGAAGGCATATGATAGAGTTGATAGAGATGCTCTGTCGAAGGTATTAAGAATATATGGTATGGGAGGCAAGTTGTTAAAAGGGGTGAAAAGTTTTTATCGAGGATATAAGGCATGTATACGTGTAGGAAGAGAGGAAAGTGATTGGTTCTCAGTGAATGTAGGTTTGCGTCAGGGGTGTGTGATGTCTCCATGATTTTGTTTATGGATTGAGTTGTTAGGGAGGTGAATGCAAGAGTTTTGGAAAGAGGGGCAAGTATGAAGTCTGTTGGGGATGAGAGAGCTTGGGAAGTGAGTCAGTTGTTGTTCGCTGATGATACAGCGCTGGTGGCTGAGTCATGTGAGAAGCTGCAGAAGCTGGTGACTGAGTTTGGTAAAGTGTGTGAAAGAAGAAAGTTAAGAGTAAATGTGAATAAAAGCAAGGTTATTAGGTACAGTAGGGTTGGGGGTCAAGTCAATTGGGAGGTAAGTTTGAATGGAGAAAAACTGGAGGAAGTAAAGTGTTTTAGATATCTGGGAGTGGATCTGGCAGCGGATGGAACCATGGAAGCGGAAGTGGATCATAGGGTGGGGGAGGGGGCGAAAATTCTGGGAGGCTTGAAGAGTGTGGAAGTCGAGAACATTATCTTGGAAAGCAAAAATGGGTATGTTTGAAGAGATAGTGGTTCCAACAATGTTGTATGGTTGCGAGGCGTGGGCTATGGATAGAGTTGTGCGCAGGAGGATGGATGTGCTGCAAATGAGATGTTTGAGGACAATGTGTAGTGTGAGGTGGTTTGATCGAGTAAGTAACGTAAGAGTGAGAGAGATGTGTGGAAATAAAAAGAGCGTGGTTGAGACAGCAGAAGAGGGTGTTTTGAAATGGTTTGGGCACATGGAGAGAATGAGTGAGGAAAGATTGACCAAGAGGATATATGTGTCTTAGGTGGAGGGAAAAGGAGAAGTGGGAGACCAAATTGGAGGTGGAAAGATGGAGTGAGAAAGATTTTGTGTGATCGGGGCCTGAACATGCAGGAGGGTGAAAGGAGGGCAAGGAATAGAGTGAATTGGAGCGATGTGGCATACCGGGGTTGACGTGCTGTCAGTGGATTGAATCAGGGCATGTGAAGCGTCTGGGGTAAACCATCGAAAACTGTGTAGGTATGTATATTTGCGTGTGTGGACGTATGTATATACATGTGTGTGGGGGTGGGTTGGGCCATTTCTTTCGTCTGTTTCCTTGCGCTACCTCGCAAACGCGGGAGACAGCGGCAAAAAAAAAAAAATATATATATATATATATATATATATATATATATATATATATATATATATTTTGGAAAGAGGGGCAAGTATGAAGTCTGTTGGAGATGAGAGAGCTTGGGAAGTGAGTCAGTTGTTGTTCGCTGATGATACAGCGCTGGTGGCTGATTCATGTGAGAAACTGCAGAAGATGGTGACTGAGTTTGGTAAAGTGTGTGAAAGAAGAAAGTTAAGAGTAAATGTGAATAAGAGCAAGGTAATTAGGTACAGTAGGGTTGAGGGTCAAGTCAATTGGGAGGTAAGTTTGAATGGAGAAAAACTGGAGGAAGTAAAGTGTTTTAGATATCTGGAAGTGGATCTGGCAGCGGATGGAACCATGGAAGCGGAAGTGGATCATAGGGTGGGGGAGGGGGCGAAAATCTTGGGAGCCTTGAAGAATGTGTGGAAGTCGAGAACATTATCTCGGAAAGCAAAAATGGGTATGTTTGAAGGAATAGTGGTTCCAACAATGTTGTATGGTTGTGAGGCGTAGGCTATGGATAGAGTTGTGCGCAGGAGGATGGATGTGCTGGAAATGAGATGTTTGAGGACAATGTGTGGTGTGAGGTGGTTTGATCGAGTAAGTAACGTAAGGGTAAGAGAGATGTGTGGAAATAAAAAGAGCATGGTTGAGAGAGCAGAAGAGGTTGTTTTGAAATGGTTTGGGCACATGGAGAGAATGAGTGAGGAAAGATTGCCCAAGAGGATATATGTGTCAGAGGTGGAGGGAACGAGGAGAAGTGGGAGACCAGATTGAAGGTGGAAAGATGGAGTGAAAAAGATTTTGTGTGATTGGGGCCTGAACATGCAGGAGGGTGAAAGGAGGGCAAGGAATAGAGTGAATTGGATCAATGTGGTATACCGGGGTTGACGTGCTGTCAGTGGATTGAATCAGGGCATGTGAAGCGTCTGGGGTAAACCATGGAAAGCTGTGTAGGTATGTATATTTCCATGTGTGGACGTATGTATATACATGTGTATGGGGGTGGGTTGGGCCATTTCTTTCGTCTGTTTCCTTGCGCTACCTCGCAAACGCGGGAGACAGCGGCAAAATATATATATATATATATATATATATATATATATATATATATATATATATATATATATTCTATTTTTTTTTTTCAAACTATTCGCCATTTCCCGCGTTAGCGAGGTAGCATTAAGAACAGAGGACTGGGCCTTTTTCGTAATATCCTCACCTGGCCCCCTCTGTTCCTTCTTTTGGAAAATTAAAAAAAAAAACGAGAGGGGAGGATTTCCAGCCCCCCGCTCCCTCCCCTTTTAGTCGCCTTCTACGACACGCAGGGAATACGTGGGAAGTATTCTTAATCCCCTATCCCCAGGGATAATATATATATATATATATATATATATATATATATATATATATATATATATATATATATATTTATATCTATCTTATTTTGCTTTGTCGCTGTCTCCCACGTTAGCAAGGTAGCGCAAGGAAACAGACGAAAGAATGGCCCAACCCACCAACATACACATGTATATACATACACATCCACACACGCAAATATACATACCTATACATCTCAACCTATACATATACATATATATACACACACAGACATATACATACATACATATGTACATAATTCATATTATATGCCTTTATTCATTCCCATCGCCACCCCGCCACACATGAAATAACAATCCCCTCCTCTCTCATGTGCGGGGGTAACGCTAGGAAAAGACAACAAAGGCCACATTGATTGACACTCAGTCTCTAGCTGTCATGTAATAATACACCGAAACCACAGCTCCCTTTCCACATCCAGGCCCCACACAACTTTCCATGGTTTACCCCAGATGCTTCACATGCCATGGTTCAATCCACTGACAGTACGTCGACCCCGGTATTCCACATCGTTCCAATTCACTCTATTTCTTGCACGCCTTTCAACCTCATGCATCTTCAGGCCCAGATCACTCAAAATCTTTTTCACTCCATCTTTCCACCTCCAATTTGGTCTCCCACTTCTCCTCGTTCCCTCCACCTCGGACACATATATCCTTTTGTTCAATCTTTCCTCACTCATTCTCTCCATGTGACTAAACCATTTCAAAACACCCTCTTCTGCTCTCTCAACCACACACTTTTCATTACCACATATCTCTCTTACCCTATTATTACTTACTCGATCAAACCATCTCACACCACATATTGTCCTCAAACATCTCATTTCCAGCACATCCACCCTCCTCCACACAACTCTATCAATAGCCCACGCCTCGCAACCATACAACATTGTTGGAACCACTATTCCTTCAAACATACACATTTTTGCTTTCCAAGATAACGTTCTTGACTTCCAAACATTTTTCAACACTCACAGAACTTTCGCCCCCTCTCCCACCCTATGATTCACTTCCGCTTCCATGGATCCATCCCCTGCCAAATCCACTCCCAGATATCTAAAACACTTTACTTCCTAAAGTTTTTCTCCATTCAAACTTACATCCCAAGTGACTTGTCCCTCAACACTACTGTACCTAATAACCTTGCTCTTATTCACATTTACTCTCAATTTTCTTCTTTCACACACTTTACCAAACTCAGTCACCAGCTTCTGCAGTTTCTCATATGAATCAGCCACCAGCACTGTATCATCAGCAAACTATAACTGACTCACTTCCCAAGCTCTCTCATCCACAACAGACTGCATACTTGCCCCTCTTTCCAAAACTCTTGCATTCACCTCCCTAACAGCCCCATCGATAAACAAATTAAACAACCATGGAGACATCACACACCCCTACCACAAACCTACATTCACTGAGAACCAATCACTTTCCTCTCTTCCCACACGTACACATGCCTTACATCCTCGATAAAAACTTTTCACTGCTTCTAACAACGTGCCTCTTACACCATATATTCTTAATACCTTCCACAGAGCATCTGTATCAACTTTATCATATGCCTTCTCCAGATCCATAATTGCTACATACAAATCCATTTGCTTTTCTAAGTATTTCTCACATACATTTTTCAAAGCAAACACCTGATCCACACATCCTCTACCACTTCTGAAACCACACTGCTCTTCCCCAATCTGATGCTCTGTACAGGCCTTCACCCTCTCAATCACTACCCTCCCATATAATTTACCAGGAATACCCAACAAACTTATATCTCTGTAATTTGAGCACTCACTTTTATCCCATTTGCCTTTGTACAATGGCACTATGCAAGCATTCCGCCAATCCTCAGGCACCTCATCATGAGTCATACATACATTAAATAACCTTACCAACCAGTCAACAATACAGTCATCCCGTTTCTTAATAAATTCCAGTGCAATACCATCCAAATCCGCTGCCTTTCCAGCTGTCATCTCCCGCAAAGCTTTTACCACCTCTTCTCTGTTTACCAAATCATTTTCCCTAACCCTCTCACTTTGCACATCACCTCGACCAAAACACCCTATATCTGCCACTATATCATCAAACACATTCAACAAACCTTCAAAATACTCACTCCATCTCCTTCTCATATCACAGCTACTTGTTATCACCTCCTCATTATCCCCCTTCACTGAAGTTCCCATTGATTCCTTTGTCTTACACACTTTATTTACCTCCTTCCAAAACATCTTTTTATTCTCCCTAAAATTTAATGATACTCTTTCACACCAAATCTCATTTGCCCTCTTTTTCACCTCTTGCACCTTTCTCTTGACCTCCTGCCTCTTTCTTTTATACATCTCCCACTCATTTCTATTATTTCCCTGCAAAAATCATCCAAATGCCTCTCTCTTCTCCTTCACTAATACTCTTACTTCTTTATCCCACCACTCGCTACCCTTTCTAATCTGCCCACCTCCCACGCTTCTCATGCCAGAAGCATTTTTTGTGCAAGCCATCACTGCTTCCCTAAATATATCCCATTCCTCCCCCACTCCCCTTACCTCCTTTGTTCTCACCTTTTTCCATTTTGCACTCAGTCTCTCCTGGTACTTCCTCACACAAGTCTCCTTCCCAAGCTCACTTACTCTCACCACTTTTTACACCCCAACATTCTCTCTTCTTTTCTGAAAATCTCTACAAATCTTCACCTTTGCCTCCACAAGATAATGATCAGACATCCCTCCAGTTGCACCTCTCAGCACATTAACATTGAAAAGTCTCTCTTTTCCGCGCCAATCAACTAAAACGTAATCCAATAATGCTCTCTGGCCATCTCTCCTACTTATATACGTATACTTATGTATAACTATCTTTTTAAACCAGGTATTCCCAATCATCAGTCCTTTTTCAACACATAAATCTACAAGCTCTTCACCATTTCCATTTACAACACTGAACACCCCATGTACACCAATTATTCCCTCAACTGCCACATTACTCACCTTTGCATTCAAATCACCCATCACTATAACCTGCTCTCGTGCATCAAAACTACTAACACACTCATTCAGCTGCTCCCAAAACACTTGCCTCTCATGATCTTTCTTCTCATGTCCAGGTGCATACGCACCAATAATCACCCATCTCTCTCCATCCACTTTCAGTTTTACCCATATCAATCTAGAGTTTACTTTCTTACACTCTATCACATACTCCCAACACTCCTGTTTCAGGAGTAGTGCTACTCCTTCCCTTACTCTTGTCTTCTCACCAACCCCTGACTTGACTCCCAAGACATTCCCAAACCACTCTTCCTCTTTACCCTTGAGCTTCATTTCACTCAGAGCCAAAACATCCTGGTTCCTTTCCTCAAACATACTACCTATCTCTCCTTTTTTCTCATCTTGGTTACATCCACACACATTTTGACACCCCAATGTGAGTCTTCGAGGAGGATGAGCACTTCCTGCGTGACTCCTTCTTCTGTTTCTCCTTTTAGAAAATTAAAATACAAGAAGGGGAGGGTTTCCAGCCCCCTGCTCCCGTCCCCTTTAGTCGCCTTCTACGACACGTGAGGAATGCATGAGAAGTATTCTTTCTCCCCTATCCCTAGGGATGAAGAAAAACATATGCACAGATAAATAATTTTAACAAACTTTAAATCAGTTTGACTCAAAAAACTTTGCAGGTGGGGTATTCCATATTGCACTAGAAGTGTGTTTGTGGAATCTTCTGCGCTGAATAGGAAACATCTGCCTGAGATCAGGCATGATGAGGAGATTATATACATATATATATATTCATTTATTTATTTATTTATTATTTTGCTTTGTCGCTGTCTCCCGCGTTTGCGAGGTAGCTCAAGGAAACAGACGAAAGAAATGGCCCAACCCACCCCCATACACTACACATGTATATACATACACATCCCCACATGCAAATATACATACCCATACTTCTCAATGTATACATATATATACACACACAGACATATACATATATACACATGCACACAATTCACACTGTCTGCCTTTATTCATTCCCATCGCCACCTCGCCACACCTGGAATAACATCCCCCTCCCCCCTCATGTGTGCAAGGTAGCGCTAGTAAAAGACAACAAAGGCCCCATTCGTTCACACTCAGTCTTTAGCTGTCATGCAATAATGCCTGAAACCACAGCTCCCTTTCCACATCCAGGCCCCACAGAACTTTCCATGGTTTACCCCAGACGCTTCACATGCCCTGATTCAATCCATTGACAGCACGTCAACCCTGGTATACCACATCGATCCAATCCACTCTATTCCTTGACCGCCTTTCATCCTCCTGCATGTTCAGGCCCCGATCACTCACAATCTTTTTCACTCCATCTTTCCACCTCCAATTTTTTCTCCCACTTCTCATTCCCTCCACCTCCGATACATATATCCTCTTGGTCAATCTTTCCTCACTCCTTCTCTCCATGTGCCCAAACCATTTCAAAACACCCTCTTATGCTCTCTCAACCACGCTCTTCTTATTTCCACACATCTCTCTTACCCTTACATTACTTACTCGATCAAACCACCTCACACCACATATTGTCCTCAAACATCTCATTTCCAGTACATCCACCCTCCTGCGCACAACTCTATCCATAGTCCACGCCTCGCAACAATACAACATTGTTGGAACAACTATTCCTTCTAACATACCCATTTTTGCATTCCGAGATAATGTTCTCGACTTCCACGCATTCTTCAAGGCTCCCAGGATATTCGCCCCTTCCCCCACCCTATGATTCATTTCCGCTTCCATGGTTCCATCCGCTGCCAGATCCACTCCCAGATATCTAAAACACTTTACTTCTGCCAGTTTTTCTCCATTCAAACTTACCTCCCAATTCACTTGACCCTCAACCCTACTGTGCCTAATAACCTTGCTCTTATATATATATATTAATTTATTTATTTTGCTTTGTCGCTGTCTCCCACGTTAACGAGGTAGCACAAGGAAACAGACGAAAGAATGGCCCAACCCACCCACATACACATGTATATACATACACATCCACACACGCAAATATACATACCTATACATCTCAATGTATACATATATATACACACACAGACATATACATATATACACATGTACATAATTCATACTGTCTGCCTTTATTTCTTCCCATCGCCACCCCGCCACACATGGAATAACAACCCCCTCCCCCCTCATGTGTGCGAAGTAGTGCTAGGAAAAGACACCAAAGGCCCCATTTGTTCACACTCAGTCTCTAGCTGTCATGTAATAATGCACCGAAACCACAGCTCCCATTCCACATCCAGGCCCCACACAACTTTCCATGGTTTACCCCAGACGCTTCACATGCCCTGGTTCACTCCATTGACAGCACGTCGACCCTGGTATACCACATCGTTCCAAATCACTCTAATCCTTGCACGCCTTTCACCCTCCTGCATGTTCAGGCCCCGATCATTCAAAATCTTTTTCACTCCATCTTTCCACCTAAAATTTGGTCTCCCACTTCTCCTGGTTCCCTCCACCTCTGACACATATATCCTCTTTGTCAATCTTTCCTCACTCATTCTCTCCATGTGACCAAACCATTTCAAAACACCCTCTTCTGCTCTCTCAATCACACTCTTTTTATTTCCACACATCTCTCTTACCCTTACATTACTTACTCGATCAAACCACCTCACTCCACATATTGTCCTCAAACATCTCACTTTAAGCACATCCACCCATCTGTGCACAACTCTATCCATAGCCCACGCCTCGCAACCATACAACATTGTTGGAACCACTATTCCTTCAAACATACCCATTTTTGCTTTCCGAGATAATGTTCTCGACTTCCACACATTCTTCAAGGCTCCCAGGATATTCGCCCCTTCCCCCACCCTATGATTCATTTCCGCTTCCATGGTTCCATCCGCTGCCAGATCCACTCCCAGATATCTAAAACACTTTACTTCTGCCAGTTTTTCTCCATTCAAACTTACCTCCCAATTCACTTGACCCTCAACCCTACTGTGCCTAATAACCTTGCTCTTATATATATATCAATTTATTTATTTTGCTTTCTCGCTGTCTCCCACGTTAACAAGGTAGCACAAGGAAACAGACGAAAGAATGGCCCAACCCACCCACATACACATGTATATACATACACATCCACACACGCAAATATACATACCTATACATCTCAATGTATACATATATATACACACACAGACATATACATATATACACATGTACATAATTCATACTGTCTGCCTTTATTTCTTCCCATTGCCACCCCGCCACACATGGAATAACAACCCCCTCCCCCCTCATGTGTGCGAGGTAGTGCTAGGAAAAGACACCAAAGGCCCCATTTGTTCACACTCAGTCTCTAGCTGTCATGTAATAATGCACCGAAACCACAGCTCCCATTCCACATCCAGGCCCCACACAACTTTCCATGGTTTACCCCAGACGCTTCACATGCCCTGGTTCACTCCATTGACAGCACGTCGACCCTGGTATACCACATCGTTCCAAATCACTCTAATCCTTGCACGCCTTTCACCCTCCTGCATGTTCAGGCCCCGATCATTCAAAATCTTTTTCACTCCATCTTTCCACCTAAAATTTGGTCTCCCACTTCTCCTGGTTCCCTCCACCTCTGACACATATATCCTCTTTGTCAATCTTTCCTCACTCATTCTCTCCATGTGACCAAACCATTTCAAAACACCCTCTTCTGCCTTCTCAACCACACTCTTTTTATTTCCACACATCTCTCTTACCCTTACATTACTTACTTGATCAAACCACCTCACTCCATATATTGTCCTCAAACATCTCACTTTAAGCACATCCACCCATCTGTGCACAACTCTATCCATAGCCCACGCCTCGCAACCATACAACATTGTTGGAACCACTATTCCTTCAAACATACCCATTTTTGCTTTCCGAGATAATGTTCTCGACTTCCACACATTCTTCAAGGCTCCCAGGATATTCGCCCCTTCCCCCACCCTATGATTCATTTCCGCTTCCATGGTTCCATCCGCTGCCAGATCCACTCCCAGATATCTAAAACACTTTACTTCTGCCAGTTTTTCTCCATTCAAACTTACCTCCCAATTCACTTGACCCTCAACCCTACTGTGCCTAATAACCTTGCTCTTATATATATATTAATTTATCTATTTTGCTTTCTCGCTGTCTCCCACGTTAACAAGGTAGCACAAGGAAACAGACGAAAGAATGGCCCAACCCACCCACATACACATGTATATACATACACATCCACACACGCAAATATACATACCTATACATCTCAATGTATACATATATATACACACACAGACATATACATATATACACATGTACATAATTCATACTGTCTGCCTTTATTTCTTCCCATTGCCACCCCGCCACACATGGAATAACAACCCCCTCCCCCCTCATGTGTGCGAGGTAGCGCTAGGAAAAGACACCAAAGGCCCCATTTGTTCACACTCAGTCTCTAGCTGTCATGTAATAATGCACCGAAACCACAGCTCCCATTCCACATCCAGGCCCCACACAACTTTCCATGGTTTACCCCAGACGCTTCACATGCCCTGGTTCACTCCATTGACAGCACGTCGACCCTGGTATACCACATCGTTCCAAATCACTCTAATCCTTGCACGCCTTTCACCCTCCTGCATGTTCAGGCCCCGATCATTCAAAATCTTTTTCACTCCATCTTTCCACCTAAAATTTGGTCTCCCACTTCTCCTGGTTCCCTCCACCTCTGACACATATATCCTCTTTGTCAATCTTTCCTCACTCATTCTCTCCATGTGACCAAACCATTTCAAAACACCCTCTTCTGCCTTCTCAACCACACTCTTTTTATTTCCACACATCTCTCTTACCCTTACATTACTTACTTGATCAAACCACCTCACTCCATATATTGTCCTCAAACATCTCACTTTAAGCACATCCACCCATCTGCGCACAACTCTATCCATAGCTCACGCCTCGCAACCATACAACATTGTTGGAACCACTATTCCTTCAAACATACCCATTTTTGCTTTCCGAGATAAAGTTCTCGACCTCCAAGCATTTTTCAATGCTCCCAGAACTTTCGCCCCCTCCCCCACCCTATGATTCACTTCCGCTTCCATGGTTCCATCCGCTGCAAGATCCACTCCCAGATATCTAAAACACTTTACTTCCTAAAGTTTTTCTCCATTCAAACGTACCTCCCAATTGACTTGACCCTCAACCCTACTGCACCTAATAACCTTGCTCTTATTCACATTCACTCTTAACTTTCTTCTTTCACACACTTTACCAAACTCAGTCACCAGCTTATGCAGTTTCTTACATGAATCAGCCACCAGCGCTGTATCATCAGCGAACAACAACTAACTCACTTCCCAAGCTCTCTCATCCACAACAGAACGCATACTTGCCCCTCTTTCCAAAACTCTTGCATTCACCTCCCTAACAACCCCATCCATAAACAAATTAAACAACCATGGAGATATCACACACCCCTGCCACAAACCTACATTCACTGAGAACCAATCACTTTCCTCTCTTCCTACACGTACACATGCCTTACATCCTCGATAAAAACTTTCACTGCTTCTAACAACTTGCCTCCCACACCATATATTCTTAAAACCTTCCACATAGCATCTCTATCAACTCTATCATATGCCTTCTCCAGATCCATAAATGCTACATACAAATCCACTTGTTTTTCTAAGTATTTCTCACATACATTCTTCAAAGCAAACATCTGATCAACACATCCACTACCACTTCTGAGACAACACTGCTCTTCCCCAATCTGATGCTCTGTACATGCCTTCACCCTCTCAATCAATACCCTTCCATATAATTTACCAGTAATACTCAACAAACTTATACCTCTGTAATTTGAGCACTCACTCTTATCCCCTTCGCCTTTCTACAATGGCACTATGCAACCATTCCGCCAATCCTCAGGCACCTCACCATGAATCATACATTAAATAACCTTACCAACCAGTCAACAATACAGTCACCCCGCTTTTTTAATAAATTCCACTGCAATACCATCCAAACCTGTTGCCTTGCCGGCTTTCATCTTCCGTAAAACTTTTACTACCTCTTCTCTATTTACCAAATCATTTTCCCTAACCCTCTCACTTTGCACACCACCTCGACCAAAACACCCTATATCTGCCACTCTATCATCAAACACATTCAACAAACCTTTAGTGTCTTTTCCTAGCGCTACCTCGCACACATGAGGGGGGAGGAGGTTGTTATTCCATGTGTGGCGAGGTGGCGATGGGAAGAAATAAAGGCAGACAGTATGAATTATGTACATGTGTATATATGTATATGTCTGTGTGTGTATATATATGTGTACATTGAGATTTATAGGTATGTATATTTGCGTGTGTGGACGTGTATGTATATACATGTGTATGTGGGCAGGTTGGGCCATTCTTTCGTCTGTTTCCTTGCGCAACCTCGCTAACGCGGGAGACAGCAACAAAGGAAAATAAATAAAACAAAAAATAAATAAGTAAATAATATATATATATATATATATATATATATATATATATATATATATATATATATATATATATATATATATATATATATATACATATATATACATATATGTATATATATATGTATATATATATATATATATATATATATATATATATATATATATATATATATATATTTTTTTTTTGCTTTGTCGTTGTCTCCCGCGTTTGCGAGGTAATGCAAGGAAACAGACGAAAGAAATGGCCCAACCCACCCCCATACACATGTATATACATACGTCCATACACGCAAATATACATACCTACACAGCTTTCCATGGTTTACCCCAGATGCTTCACATGCCCTGATTCAATCCAATGACAGCACGTCAACCCCGGTATACCACATCGTTCCAATTCACTCTATTCCTTGCCCTCCTTTCACCCTCCTGCATGTTCAGGCCCCGATCACACAAAATCTTTTTCACTCCATCTTTCCACCTCCAATTTGGTCTCCCACTTCTCCTCGTTCCCTCCACCTCCGACACATATATCCTCTTGGTCAATCTTTCCTCACTTATTCTCTCCATGAGCCCAAACCATTTCAAAACACCCTCTTCTGCTCTCTCAACCACGCTCTTTTTATTTCCATACATCTCTCTTACCCTTACGTTACTTACTCGATCAAACCACCTCACACCACACATTGTCCTCAAACATCTCATTTCCAGCACATCCATCCCCCTGCGCACAACTCTATCCATAGCCCATGCCTCGCAACCATACAACATTGTTGGAACCACTATTCCTTCAAACATACCCATTTTTGCTTTCCGAGATAATGTTCTCGACTTCCACACATTCTTCAAGGCTCCCAGTATTTTCGCCCCCTCCCCCACCCTATGATCCACTTCCGCTTCCATGGTTCCATCCGCTGCCAGATCCACTCCCACATATCTAAAACACTTTACTTCCTCAAGTTTTTCTCCATTCAAACTTACCTCCCAATTGACTTGAACCTCAACCCTACTGCACCTAATAACCTTGCTCTTATTCACATTTACTCTTAACTCTCTTCTTTCACACACTTTACCAAACTCAGTCATCAGCTTCTGCAATTTCTCACATGAATCAGCCACCAGCGCTGTATCATCAGCGAACAACTGACTCACTTCCCAAGCTCTCTCATCCCCAACAGACTTCATACTTGCCCCTCTTTCCAAAACTCTTGTATTCCCCTCCCTAACAACCCCATCCATAAACAAATTAAACAACCATGGAGACATCACACACCCCTGCCGCAAACCTTCATTCACTGAGAACCAATCACCTTCCTCTCTTCCTACACGTACACATGCCTTACATCCTCGATAAAAACTTTTCACTGCTTCTAACAACTTGCCTCCCACACCATATATTCTTAATACCTTCCACAGAGCATCTCTATCAACTCTATCATATGCCTTCTCCAGATCCATAAATGCTACATACAAGTCCATTTGCTTTTCTAAGTATTTCTCACATACATTCTTCAAAGCAAACACCTAATCCACACATCCTCTACCACTTCTGAAACCACACTGCTCTTCCCCAATCTGATGCTCTGTACATGCCTTCACCCTCTCAATCAATACCCTCCCATATAATTTACCACGAATACTCAACAAACTTATACCTCTGTAATTTGAGCACTCACTCTTATCCCCTTTGCCTTTGTACAATGGCACTATGCACGCATTCCGCCAATCCTCAGGCACCTCACCATGAGTCATACATACATTAAATAACCTTACCAATCAGTCAATAATACAGTCACCCCCTTTTTTAATAAATTCCACTGCAATACCATCCAAACCTACTGCCTTGCCAGCTTTCATCTTCCGCAAAGCTTTTACTACCTCTTCTCTGTTTACCAAATCATTTTCCCTAACCCTCTCACTTTGCACACCACCTCGACCAAAACACCCTATATCTGCCACTCTATCATCAAACACATTCAACAAACCTTCAAAATACTCACTCCATCTCCTTCTCACATCACCACTACTTGTTATCACCTCCCCATTTGCGCCCTTCAATGAAGTTCCCATTTGATCCCTTGTCTTACGCACTTTATTTACCTCCTTCCAGAACATCTTTTTATTCTCCCTAAAATTTAATGATACTCTCTCACCCCAACTCTCATTTGCCCTCTTTTTCACCTCTTGCACCTTTCTCTTGACCCCCTGTCTCTTTCTTTTATACATCTCCCACTCAATTGCATTTTTTCCCTGCAAAAATCGTCCAAATGCCTCTCTCTTCTCTTTCACTAATAATCTTACTTCTTCATCCCACCACTCACTACCCTTTCTAATCAACCCACCTCCCACTCTTCTCATGCCACAAGCATCTTTTGCGCAATCCATCACTGATTCCCTAAATACATCCCATTCCTCCCCCACTCCCCTTACTTCCATTGTTCTCACCTTTTTCCCTTCTGTACTCAGTCTCTCCTGGTACTTCCTCACACAAGTCTCCTTCCCAAGCTCACTTACTCTCACCACCCTCTTCACCCCAACATTCATTTTTCTTTTCTGAAAACCCATACAAATCTTCACCTTAGCCTCCACAAGATAATGATCAGACATCCCTCCAGTTGCACCTCTCAGCACATTAACATCCAAAAGTCTCTCTTTCGCGCGCCTGTCAATTAACACGTAATCCAATAAAGCTCTCTGGCCATCTCTCCTACTTACATATGTATACTTATGTATATCTCGCTTTTTAAACCAGGTATGCCCAGTCACCAGTCCTTTTTCAGCACATAAATCTACAAGCTCTTCACCATTTCCATTTACAACACTGAACACGCCATGTATACCAATTATTCCCTCAACTACCACATTACTCACCTTTGCATTCAAATCACCCATCACTTTAACCCGGTCTCGTGCATCAAAACCACTAACACACTCATTCAGCTGCTCCCAAAACACTTGCCTCTCATGATCTTTCTTCTCATGCCCAGGTGCATATGCACCAATAATCACCCATCTCTCTCCACCAACTTTCAGTTTTACCCATATTAATCGAGAATTTACTTTCTTACCTTCTATCACAAACTCCCACAACTCCTGTTTCAGGAGTACTGCTACTCCTTCCCTTGCTCTTGTCCTCTCACTAACCCCTGACTTTACTCCCAAGACATTCCCAAACTATTCTTCCTCTTTACCCTTGAGCTTCGTTTCACTCAGAGCCAAAACATCCAGGTTCCTTTCCTCAAACATACAACCTATCTCTCCTTTTTTCACATCTTGGTTACATCCACACACATTTAGACACCCCAGTCTGAGCCTTCGAGGAGGATGAGCACTCCCCGCGTGACTCCTTCTTCTGTTTCCCATTTTAGAAAGTTAAAAAAATACAAGGAGAGGAGGATTTCTGGCCCCCCGCTCCCATCCCCTCTAGTCGCCTTCTACGACATATATTGATTGAGAGGGTGAAGGCATGTACAGAGCATCAGATTGGGGAAGAGCAGTGTGGTTTCAGAAGTGGTAGAGGATGTGTGGATCAGGTGTTTGCTTTGAAGAATGTATGTGAGAAATACTAAGAAAAGCAAATGGATTTGTATGTAGCATTTACGGATCTGGAGAAGGCATATGATAGAGTTGATAGAGATGCTCTGTGGAAGGTATTAAGAATATATGGTGTGGGAGGCAAGTTGTTAGAAGCAGTGAAAAGTTTTTATCAAGGATGTAAGGCATGTGTACGTGTAGGAAGAGAGGAAAGTGATTGGTTGGTTCTCAGTGAATGTAGGTTTGCGGCAGGGGTGTGTGATGTCTCCATGGTTGTTTAATTTGTTTATGGATGGGGTTGTTAGGGAGGTGAATGCAAGAGTTTTGGAAAGAGGGGCAAGTATGAAGTCTGTTGGGGATGAGAGAGCTTGGGAAGTGAGTCAGTTGTTGTTCCCTGATGATGCAGTGCTGGTGGCTGATTCATGTGAGAAACTGCAGAAGCTGGTGACTGAGTTTGGTAAAGTGTGTGAAAGAAGAGAGTTAAGAGTAAATGTGAATAAGAGCAAGGTTATTAGGTACAGTAGGGTTGAGGGTCAAGTCAATTGGGAGGTGAGTTTGAATGGAGAAAAACTGGAGGAAGTGAAGTGTTTTAGATATCTGGGAGTGGATCTGGCAGCGGATGGAACCATGGAAGCGGAAGTGGATCATAGGGTGGGGGAGGGGGCGAAAATTCTGGGAGCCTTGGGGGAGGGGGCGAAAATTCTGGGAGCCTTGAAGAATGTGTGGAAGTCGAGAACATTATCTCGGAAAGCAAAAATGGGTATGTTTGAAGGAATAGTGGTTCCAACAATGTTGTATGGTTGCGAGGCGTGGACTATGGATAGAGTTGTGCGCAGGAGGATGGATGTGCTGGAAATGAGATGTTTGAGGACAATGTGTGGTGTGAGGTGGTTTGATCGAGTAAGTAACATAAGGGTAAGAGAGATGTGTGGAAATAAAAGGAGCGTGGTTGAGAGAGCAGAAGAGGGTGTTTTGAAATGGTTTGGTCACATGGAGAGAATGAGTGAGGAAAGATTGACCAAGAGGATATACGTGTCGGAGGTGGAGGGAACGAGGAGAAGAGGGAGACCAAATTGGAGGTGGAAAGATGGAGTGAAAATGATTTTGTGTGATCGGGGCCTGAACATGCAGGAGAGTGAAAGGAGGGCAAGGAATAGAGTGAATTGGAGCGATGTGGTATACCGGGATTGACGTGCTGTCAGTGGATTGAATCAAGGCATGTGAAGCGTCTGGGGTAAACCATGGAAAGCTGTGTAGGTATGTATATTTGCGTGTGTGGACGTATGTATATACATGTGTATGGGGTGGGTTGGGCCATTTCTTTTGTCTGTTTCCTTGTGTTACCTCGCAAACGCGGGAGACAGCGACAAAGCAAAAAAAAAAAAAAAAATATATATATATATATATATATATATATATATATATATATATATATATCTTTTCTTTCTTTCAAACTATTCGCCATTTCCCGCATTAGCGAGGTAGCGTTAAGAACAGAGGACTGGGCCTTTGAGGGAATATCCTCACCTGGCCCCCTTCTCTGTTCCTTCTTTTGGAAAATAAAAAAAAAAAAAAAACCAAGAGGGGAGGATTTCCAGCCCCCCGCTCCCTCCCCTTTTAGTCGCCTTCTACGACACGCAGGGAATACGTGGGAAGTATTCTTTCTCCCCTATCCCCAGGGATAATATATATATATATATATATATATATATATATATATATATATATATATATATATATATATATATATATATATTCTTTTTTTCTTTTACTTTGTCGCTGTCTCCCGCGTTTGCGAGGTAGCGCAAGAAAAAAACAGAAGAAAGAAATGGCCCAACCCCCCCCCATACACATGTATATACACACGTCCACACACGCAAATATACATACCTACACAGCTTTCCATGGTTTACCCCAGACGCTTCACATGCCTTGATTCAATCCACTGACAGCACGTCAACCCCGGTATACCCCATCGCTCCAATTCACTCTATTCCTTGCCCTCCTTTCACCCTCCTGCATGTTCAGGCCCCGATCACACAAAATCTTTTTCACTCCATCTTTCCACCTCCAATTTGGTCTCCCTCTTCTCCTCGTTCCCTCCACCTCTGACACATATATCCTCTTGGTCAATCTTTCCTCACTCATTCTCTCCATGTGCCCAAACCACTTCAAAACACCCTCTTCTGCTCTCTCAACCACGCTCTTTTTATTTCCACACATCTCTCTTACCCTTACGTTACTCACTCGATCAAACCACCTCACACCACACATTGTCCTCAAACATCTCATTTCCAGCACATCCATCCTCCTGCGCACAACTCTATCCATAGCCCATGCCTCACAACCATACAACATTGTTGGAACCACTATTCCTTCAAACATACCCATTTTTGCTTTCCGAGATAATGTTCTCAACTTCCACACATTCTTCAAGGCCCCAAGAATTTTCGCCCCCTCCCCCACCCTATGATCCACTTCCGCTTCCATGGTTCCATCCACTGCCAGATCCACTCCCAGATATCTAAAACACTTCACTTCCTCCAGTTTTTCTCCATTCAAACTCACCCCCCAATTGACCTGACCCTCAACCCTACTGTACCTAATAACCTTGCTCTTATTCACATTTACTCTTAACTTTCTTCTTCCACACACTTTACCAAACTCAGTCACCAGCTTCTGCAGTTTCTCACATGAATCAGCCACCAGCGCTGTATCATCAGTGAACAACAACTGACTCACTTCCCAAGCTCTCTCATCCCCAACAGACTTCATACTTGCCCCTCTTTCCAAAACTCTTGCATTTACCTCCCTAACAACCCCATCCATAAACAAATTAAACAACCATGGAGACATCACACACCCCTGCCGCAAACCTACATTCACTGAGAACCAATCACTTTCCTCTCTTCCTACACGTACACATGCCTTACATCCTCGATAAAAACTTTTCACTGCTTCTAACAACTTTCCTCCCACACCATATATTCTTAATATATATATATTTTATTCTTATTTGCTCTGTCGCTGTCTCCGGCGTTAGCGAGGTAGCACAAGGAAACAGACGAAAGAATTGCCCAACCCACCCACATACACATGTATATATATACACGTCCACACATGCAAATATACATACCTATACATCTCAATGTATACATATATATACAAACACAGACATATACATATACACACATGTACCTAATTCATACTGTCTGCCTTTATTTATTCCCATCACCATCCCACCACACATGGAATAACAAACCCCTCCCCCCTCATGTGTGCGAGGTAGCGCTAGGAAAAGACAACAAAGGCCACATTCGTTCACACTCAGTCTCTAGCTGTCATGTAATAATGCACCGAAACCACAGCTCCCTTTCCACATCCAAGCCCCACACAACTTTCCATGGTTTACCCCAGACGCTTCACATGCCCTAATTCAATCCATTGACAGCAGGTGAACCCCGGTATACCACATCGTTCCAATTCACTCTATTCCTTGCATGCCTCTCACCCTCCTGCATGTTCAGGCCCCGATCACTCAAAATCTTTTTCACTCCATCTTTCCACCTCCAATTTGGTCTCCCACTTCTCCTCGTTCCCTCCACCTCTGACACATATATCCTCTTGGTCAATCTTTCCTCACCCATTCTCTCCATGTGACCAAACCATTTCAAAACACCCTCTTCTGCTCTCTCAACCACACTCTTTTCATTTCCACACATCTCTCTTACCCTTACATTACTTACTTGATCAAACCACCTCACACCACATAATGTCCTCAAACATCTCATTTCCAGCATATCCACCCTCCTCCGCACAACTCTATCCATAGCCCATGCCCAGCAACCATACAACATTGTTGGAACCACTATTCCTTCAAACATACCCATTTTTGCTTTCCAAGATAGTGTTCTTGACTTCCAATCATTCTTCAAGGCTCCCAGAATTTTCGCCCCCTCCCCCACCCTATGATTCACTTCTGCTTCCAAGGTTCCATCTGCTGCAAGATCCACTCCCAGATATCTAAAACATTTTACTTCCTCCAGTTTTTCTCCATTCAAACTTACCTCCCAATTGACTTGACCCTCAACCCTACTGTACCTAATAACCTTGCTCTTATTCACATTTACTCTCAGCTTTCTTCTTTCACACACTTTACCAAACTCAGTCACCAGCTTCTGCAGTTTCTCACATGAATCAGCCACCAGTGCTGTATCATCAGCAAACAACAACTGACTCACTTCCCAAGCTCTCTCATCCACAACAGACTGCATACTTTCCCCTCTGTCCAAAACTCTTGCATTCACCTCCCTAACAACCCCATCCATAAACAAATTAAACAACCATGGAGACATTACACACTCCTGCCGCAAACCTACATTCACTGAGAACCAATGACTTCCCTCTCTTCCTACATGTACACATGTCTTACATCCTCAATAAAAACTTTTCACTGCTTCCAACAACTTGCCTCCCATACCATATAATCTTAATACCCTCCACAGAGCATCTCTATCAACTCTATCATATGCCTTCTCCAGATCCATACATGCTACATAGAAATCCATTTGCTTTTCTAAGTATTTCTCGCATACATTCTTCAAAGCAAACACCTGATCCACACATCCTCTACCACTTCTGAAACCACACTGCTCTTCCCCAATCTTATGTTCTGTACATGCCTTTACCCTCTCAATCAATCATTTCTATTTTATTTATCTATTTTGCTTTGTCGCTGTCTCCCATGTCAGCGAGGTAGCGCAAGGAAACAGACGAAAGAATGGCCCAACCCACCCACATACACATGTATATACATACACGTCCACACACGCAAATATACATACCTATACATCTCAATGTACACATATATATACACACACAGACATATACATTTATACACATGTACATAATTCATACTGTCTGCCTTTATTTATTCCCATCGCCACCCCGCCACACATGGAATAACAAACCCCTCCCCCCTCATGTGTGCGAGGTAGCACTAGGAAAAGACAACAAAGGCCACATTCGTTCACACTCACTCTCTAGCCGTCATGTACTAATGCACCGACACCACAGCTCCCTTTCCACATCCAGGCCCAACACAACTTTCCATGGTTTACCCCAGACGCTTCACATGCCCTAATTCAATCCACTGACAGCACGTCAACCCCGGTATACCACATCGTTCCAATTCACTCTATTCCTTGCATGCCTCTCACCCTCCTGCATGTTCAGGCCCCGATCACTCAAAATCTTTTTCACTCCATCTTTCCACCTCCAATTTGGTCTCCCACTTCTCCTCGTTCCCTCCACCTCTGACACATATATCCTCTTGGTCAATCTTTCCTCACTCATTCTCTCCATGTGACCAAACCATTTCAAAACACCCTCTTCTGCTCTCTCAACCACACTCTTTTCATTTCCACACATCTCTCTTACCCTTACATTACTTACTTGATCAAACCACCTCACACCACATAATGTCCTCAAACATCTCATTTCCAGCACATCCACCCTCCTCCGCACAACTCTATCCATAGCCCACGCCCAGCAACCATACAACATTGTTGGAACCACTATTCCTTCAAACATACCCATTTTTGCTTTCCAAGATAGTGTTCTTGACTTCCAATCATTCTTCAAGGCTCCCAGAATTTTTGCCCCCTCCCCCACCCTATGATTCACTTCTGCTTCCATGGTTCCATCCACTGCAAGATCCACTCCCAGATATCTAAAACACTTTACTTCCTAAAGTTTTTCTCCATTCAAACTTACCTCCCAATTGACTTGACCCTCAACCCTACTGGACCTAATAACCTTGCTCTTATTCACATTTACTCTCAGCTTTCTTCTTTCACACACTTTACCAAACTCAGTCACCAGCTTCTGCAGTTTCTCACATGAATCAGCCACCAGTGCTGTATCATCAGCAAACAACAACTGACTCACTTCCCAAGCTCTCTCATCCACAACAGACTGCATACTTTCCCCTCAGTCCAAAACTCTTGCATTCACCTCCCTAACAACCCCATCCATAAACAAATTAAACAACCATGGAGACATTACACACCCCTGCCACAAACCTACATTCACTGAGAACCAATGACTTCCCTCTCTTCCTACATGTACACATGCCTTACATCCTCAATAAAAACTTTTCACTGCTTCTAACAACTTGCCTCCCATACCATATATTCTTAATACCCTCCACAGAGCATCTCTATCAACTCTATCATATGCCTTCTCCAGATCCATACATGCTACATAGAAATCCATTTGCTTTTCTAAGTATTTCTCGCATACATTCTTCAAAGCAAACACCTGATCCACACATCCTCTACCACTTCTGAAACCACACTGTTCTTCCCCAATCTTATGCTCTGTACATGCCCTCACCCTCTCAATCAATCATTTCTATTTTATTTATTTATTTTGCTTTGTCGCTGTCTCCCATGTCAGCGAGGTAGCACAAGGAAACAGACGAAAGAATGGCCCAAACCACCCACATACACATGTATATACATACACGTCCACACGCAAATATACATACCTATACATCTCAATGTACACATATATACACACACAGACATATGCATTTATACACATGTACATAATTCATACTGTCTGCCTTTATTTATTCCCATCGCCACCCCGCCACACATGGAATAACAAACCCCTCCCCCCTCATGTGTGCGAGGTAGCACTAGGAAAAGACAACAAAGGCCACATTCGTTCACACTCAGTCTCTAGCCGTCATGTACTAATGCACCGACACCACAGCTCCCTTTCCACATCCAGGCCCCACACAACTTTCCATGGTTTATCCCAGATGCTTCACATGCCCTAGTTCAATCCATTGACAGCACGTCAACCCCGGTATACCACATCGTTCCAATTCACTCCATTCCTTGCATGATTTTCACCCTCCTGCATGTTCAGGCCCCGATCACTCAAAATCTTTTTCACTCCATCTTTCCACCTCCAATTTGGTCTCCCACTTCTCCTCGTTCCCTCCACCTCTGACACATATATCCTCTTGGTCAATCTTTCCTCACTCATTCTCTCCATGTGACCAAACCATTTCAAAACACCTTCTTCTGCTTTCTCAACCACACTCTTTTCATTTCCACATGTCTCTCTTACCCTTACATTACTTACTCAATTAAACCACCTCACATGAGATATTGTCCTCAAACATCTCATTCCCAGCACATCCACCCTCCTGCGCACAACTCTATCCATAGCCCATGCCCAGCAACCATACAACATTGTTGAAACCACTATTCCTTCAAACATACCCATTTTTGCTTTCCAAGATAGTGTTCTCGACTTCCAAACATTCTTCAAGGCTCCCAGAATTTACGCCCCGTCCCCCACCCTATGATTCACTTCTGCTTCCATGGTTCCATCCGCTGCCAGATCCACTCTCAGATATCTAAAACACTTTACTTCCTCCAGTTTTTCTCCATTCAAACTTACCTCCCAGTTGACTTGATCCTCAACCCTACTGTACCTAATAACCTTGCTCTTATTCACATTTACTCTCAGCTTTCTTTTTTCAAACACTTTACCAAACTCAGTCACCAGCTTCTGCAGTTTCTCACATGAGTCAGCCACCAGTGCTGTATCATCAGTGAACAACAACTGACTCACTTCCCAAGCTCTCTCATCCACAATAGACTGCATACTTTCCCCTCTGTCCAAAACTCTTGCATTCACCTCCCTAACAACCGCATCCATAAACAAATTAAACAACCATGGAGACATCACACACCCCTGCCGCAAACCTACATTCACTGAGAACCAATCACTTTCCTCTCTTCCTACACGTACACATGCCTTACATCCTCAATAAAAACTTTTCACTGCTTCTAACAACTTCCCTCCCATACCATATATTCTTAATACCCTCCACAGAGCATCTCTATCAACTCTATCATATGCCTTCTCCAGATCCATACATGCTACGTACAAATCCATTTCCTTTTCTAAGTATTTCTCACATACATTAAACACCTGGTCCACACATCCTCTACCACTTCTGAAACCACACTGCTCTTCCCCAATCTGATGCTCTGTACATGCCTTCACCATCTCAATCAATCATTTTTATCTTATTTATTTATTTTGCTTTGTCGCTGTCTCCCGTGTTAGCGAGGTAGCACAAGGAAACAGATGAAAGAATGGCCCAACCCACCCACATACACATGTATATACATACACGTCCACACACGCAAATATACATACCTATAGATGTCAATGTACACATATATATGCACACACAGACATATACATATATACACATGTACATAATTCATACTGTCTGCCTTTATTTATTCCCATCACCACCCCGCCACACATGGAATAACAACCCCCTCCCCCCTCATGTGTGCGAGGTAGCGCTAGGAAAAGACAACAAAGGCCACATTCGTTCACACTCAGTCTCTAGCTGTCATGTACTAATGCACCGAAACCACAGCTCCCTTTCCACATCCAGGCTCAACACAACTTTCCATGGTTTACCCCAGACACTTCACATGCCCTAGTTCAATCCATTAACAGCACGTCAACCCCGGTATACCACATCGTTCCAATTCACTCTATTCCCTGCACGCCTTTCACCCTCCTGCATGTTCAGGCCCCGATCACTCAAAATCTTTTTCACTCCACCTTTCCACCTCCAATTTGGTCTCCTACTTCTCCTCGTTCCCTCCACCTCTGACACATATATCCTCTTGGTCAATCTTTCCTCATTCATTCTCTCCAAGTGAACAAACCATTTCAAAACACCCTCTTCTGCCCTCTCAACCACACTCTTCTCTCAACCACACTCTTTTTATTTCCACACATCTCTCTTACCCTTACATTACTTACTCGATCAAACCACCTCACACCACATATTGTCCTCAAACATCTCATTTCCAGCACATCCATCCTCCTGCGCACTACTCTATTGATAGCACAAGCCTCGCAACCATACAACATTGTTGGAACCACTATTCCTTCAAACATACCCATTTTTGCTTTCCGAGATAATGTTCTCGACTTCCAAACATTCTTCAAGGCTCCCAGAATTTTCGCCCCCTCCCCCACCCTATGATTCACTTCCGCTTCCATGGTTCCATCCGCTGCCAGATACACTCCCAGATATCTAAAACACTTTACTTCCTCCAGTTTTTCTCCATTCAAACTTACCTCCCAATTGACTTGACCCTCAAACCTACTGTACCTAATAACCTTGCTCTTATTCACATTTACTCTTAACTTTCTTCTTTCACACACTTTACCAAACTCAGTCACCAGCTTCTGCACTTTCTCACATGAATCAGCCACCAGCACTGTATCATCAGCGAACAACAACTGACTCACTTCCTCTCAATCAATACCCTCCCATATAATTTACCAGGAATATTCAACAAACTTATACCTCTGTAATTTGAGCACTCACTCTTATCCCCTTTGCCTTTGTACAATGGCACTATGCATGCATTCCGCCAATCCTCAGGCACCTGAACATGAATCATACATACTTTAAATAACCTTACCAACCAGTCAACAATACAGTCACCCCCTTTTTTAATAAATTCCACTGCAATACCATCCAAACCCGCTGCCTTGCATGCTTTCATCTTCCACAAAGCTTTTACTACCTCTTCTCTGTTTACCAAATCATTTTCCCTAACCCTCTCACTTTGCACACCACCTCGACCCACCCTATATCTACCACTCTATCATCAAACACATTCAACAAACCTTCAAAATACTCACTCCATCTCCTTCTCACATCACCACTACTTGTTATCACCTCCCCATTAGCCCCCTTCACTGAAGTTCCCATTTGCTCCCTTGTCTTACGCACTTTATTTACCTCCTTCCAGAACATCTTTTTATTCTTCCTAAAATTTAATGATACTCTCTCACCCCAACTCTCATTTGCCCTCTTTTTCACCTCTTGCACCTTTCTCTTGACCTCCTACCTCTTTCTTTTATACATCTCCCACTCATTTGCATTTTTCCCTGCAACAATCGTCCAAATGCCTCTCTCTTCTCTTTCACTAATAATCTTACTTCTTCATCCCACCACTCACTACCCTTTCTAATCTGCCCACCTCCCACGCTTCTCATGCCACAAGCATCTTTTGTGCAAGCCATCACTGACTCCCTAAATACATCCCATTCCTCCCCCACTCCCCTTACCTCCTTTGTTCTCACCTTTTTCCATTCTGTACTCAGTCTCTCCTGGTACTTCCTCACACAAGTCTCCTTCCCAAGCTCACTTACTCTCACCACTCTCTTCACCCCAACATTCTCTATTCTTTTCTGAAAACCCTACAAATCTTCATCTTCCCCTCCACAAGATAGTGATCAGACATCCCTCCAGTTGCGCCTTTCAGCACTTTAGCCTATCAATTAACACGTAATCCAGTAACGCTCTCTGGCCATCTCTCCTACTTACATACGTATACTTTTGTATATCTCGCTTTTTAAACCAGGTATTGCCAATCACCAGTCCTTTTTCAGCACATGAATCTACAAGCTCTTCACCATTTCCATTTACAACATGTATACCAATTATTCCCTCAACTGCCACATTACTCACCTTTGCATTCAAATCACCCATCACTATAACCCAGTCTTGTGCATCAAAACCACTAACACACTCATTCAGCTGCTCCCAAAACACTTGCCTCTCATGATCTTTCTTCTCATGTACAGGTGTATATGCACCAATAATCACCCATCTCTGTCCATCAACTTCCAGTTTTACCCATATCAACCTAGAATTTACTTTCTTACACTCTATCACATACTCCCATCACTCCTGTTTCAGGAGTAGTGCTACTCCTTCCCTTGCTCTTGTCCTCTCACTAACCCCTAACTTTACTTCCAGGACATTCCCAAACCACTCTTCCCCTTTACCCTTGAACTTCTTTTCACTCAGAGCCAAAACATCCAGGTTCCTTTCCTCAAACATACTACCTATCTCTCCTTTTTTCTCATCTAGGCTACATCCACACACATTTAGACACTTCCCGCATTTGCAAGGTAGTGTTAAGAACAGAGGACTGGGCTTTTGAGGGAATATCCTCACCTTGCCCCCTCCTCAGTTCCTTCTTTTGGAAAACTAAAAACTAAAAACACATGTACATATTCATACATGCTTGCCTTCAATCCATTCCCAGCATTACCCCACCCCACAGAAAACAGCATCACTACCCCCTGCTTAAGCGAAGTAGTGCCAGGAAACAGAAAAAAAAGGCCACAATCATTCACACTCGGTCTTTACATGTCATGTGTAATGCACTGAAACCACAGCTCCCTATTCACATCCAGGCCCCACACACCTTTCCATGGTTTACCCAATATTTCACATGCCATGGTTCAGTCCACTGACAGCACAATGGCCCCAGTATACCACATCGTGCCAATTCACTCTATTCCTTGCATGCCTCTCATCCTCCCATATGTTCAGGCCCCAATCACTCAAAATCTTTTTCACTCCATCCTTCCACCTCCAATTTGGTCTGCTTCTTGTCCCCCCCCCACCCCACCTTTGACATATATCTCCTTTATCAATCTTTCCTTACACTTTCTTTCAATATGTCAGAACAATTTCAACATACCCTCTTCCACTCTCTCAATCATATTCCTTTTATTACCACACATCTCTCTTACCCTTTCATCACTTATTCAATCAACTTTTATTCAATAATTCATTAACCCTTATCATAGAATGTTACCTTGTGAAAGTATTACAAACCTTGGTTCTCTAGGTTCTTTTTTTTGTGTGTTCTTGTTATTATTGTTATTATCTCCACTCTCTCCTCTGCTTCTCTCTTTATGCCATGTCTGCAAAGCAGACCGAATGCCAGCCCGTCCAAGGCGGACAGAACTTCCTTTGTCATCAGGGTTTAGAAGCCGTTCTAAACTGGACCCACGTTCACGTCGAAATTCTGAGTGTTCACCACGTTCCCTGCAAAATAAAATGATAGTAAATACATTCACTGTGGCAATACTAATACCTGCATTCTTACAAAAGAATATTGAGGGATATAAACTTGATAGGCTTCTCAGTCATATCAGTTTGACCCTAAGATACACAGCATAATTCCTTTACTAAAGTATTTGCTACTGACACTCCTTAAAGGGCTGAAGTGAATCATAGGCTAAGAGGGAGCCAAGGTCCTATGTGCATTAAGGAGTGTATTGGAGAGGAAAGTGTCTGTTAAGTTAAAGATGAGTATGCCTTACGGTATAGTAGTCCCATCAGTACTATCTGGATGTCAGTCTAAGGTCTCAAAAAAAGAAAGAAAGAAAAAAGGTGGTTGTATAGGTTATGAAATGCCTGAGGGTAATACAGTATGTGGCATGAGGCAGGTTGATCATGTATGGAATGACTGTATCAAAACTAAAGTGTATTCAATAGAATAGTATATGCAGTCTGGCTCATAGGGTCAAACCAGAGTGTGCTGAAATGGTTTGGGCATATGGAGACAATGAACTGCTGAAAAGACCCATGCATAAGATGAGGAGGAAGCAAGGGGAAGGGTCAGACCAAGGAAATGAGAAGATACAATGAAGTAGACTTTGGGATATTGGGGCCTGAAAACTGAAAAGGGCAAGAAGCATACATGAGATAAAATCAACTGGATCGATGTTGTAAATGAGGAAGTGATGTGCTGTAAATGGGCTTAACCAGGGCATATGAAAATGTCAAGGTAAATCAAGGGGCTTGGCTGTGGATGTTAAACTCTGGTTTCAGTATATTATACATGACTTAATTATTGGCTGTACACAAATGAGGCTCTTCTTTGTTTGTTCCTAGCACTACTTTGATTAGGCATGATGTGTAATCATATTGTACTTATTCATAATTACCCTAGGCACAGGATGCATTAAAAATGAGACATAATTACGCAACAACCTTTGTCTAAGAAAGAAAGCCTCTTTCTAAAGGTTCCTGCAGCCTACAGCTGTTCTACTTCCGGTAATAGGGAAATGTTGACCACTTTGGACTGAGAAGTTACTTGTCTAGACTGTACGCCTGGTGATAAGGCCTCGTCAAAAGTGACTTTTCACTCAGTGTAACCTCATGCAAGAGAAGTCCAGTAACACTACTGAAATTACTTATAATTTTTTTGTACATATTCACAATTTTTTGCATTAGTGAGTTAGCTTCAAGAAATGATGACTGCGCCTTAGAAGGAATAATTTTCATTTGGCCCCCTTTTCAGTTCCTTCTCATGGAAAAGAAAAAACAGGAGAGGAGGATTTCCTGTCCACTCCTCCCACCCCTTTTAGTCACCTTCTATGACATGCAGAGAATATGTGGGCAGTATTCTTTCCACCTTAGCCCTAGGAATAACTATTTACATATATCTTATATATTTATTTATTATACTTTGTCACCGTCTCCCGTGTTAACAAGGGAGTGCAAGGAAACAGACGAAAGAATGGCCCAACCCACCCACATACACATGTACATACATACACGTCCACACATGCACATATACATACCAATACATTTCAACATATACACATACATAAACATACAGAGGCATATACTCATGTACAAAATTCATACTTGCTGCCTTTATTCATTCCTGTCGCCACTCCGCCACACATGAAATAACATCCCACCTCCCCCGCACACACATGAGGTAGCGCTAGGAAAAGACAACAAAGGCCACATTTGTTCACACTCAGTCTCTAGCTGTCGTGTATAATGCACTGAAACCACAGCTCCCTTTCCACATCCAGGCCCCACAAAACTTTCCATGGTTTACCCAAGACGCTTCGTATGCCCTGGTTGTTCACGCCCAGATCGCCCAAAATCTTTTCCACTCCATCCTTCCACCTCCAATTTGGTCTCCCACTTCTCCTCGTTCCCTCCACCTCTGACATATATATCCTCATTGTCAATCTTTCCTCACTCATTCTCTCCATGTGACCACACCGTTTCAATACACCCTCTTCGGCTCTCTCAACCACACTCTTTTTATTACCACACATCTCTCTAACCCTTTCATTACTTACTCGATCAAACCACCTCACACCACATATTATCCTCAAACATCTCATTTCCAACACATCCACAAAACCCTATCTATAGCCCATGCCTCGCAACCATATAACATTGTTGGAACCACTATTCCTTCAAACATACCCATTTTTGCTTTCCGTGATAATGTTCTTGCCTTCCACACATAGTTCAACGCTCCCAGCACTTTCACCCCCTCCCCCAACCTGTGACTCACTTCCACTTCTATAGTTCCATCTGCTGCCAAATCCACTCCCAGATATCTAAAATACTTCACTTCCTCCAGTTTTTCTCCATTCAAACTTACCTCCAAATTGACTTGTCCCTCAACTCTACTGTACCTAATAAACTTGCTCTTATTCACATTTACTCTCAGCTTTCTTCTTTCACACACTTTACCAAACTCAGTCACCAGCTTCTGCAGTTTCTCACCTGAATCAGCCACCAGCACTGTATCATCAGTGAACAACAAATGACTCACTTGCCGAGCCCTCTCATCCACAACAGACTGAATACTTGCCCCTCTCTCCAAAACTCCTACATTCACCTCCATAACAACCCCATCCATAAACAAATTAAACAACCATGAAGACATCACACACCTATGCCGCAAACTGACATTCACTGAGAGCCAATCACTTTCCTCTCTTTGTACTCTTACACATGCCTTACATCCTCGATAAAAACTTTTCACTGCTTCCGCAACTTCCTTCCCAAACCATATACTCTTAATACCTTCCACAGAGCATCTCTATCAACTCTATCATATGCCTTCTCCAGACCCATAAATGCTACATACAAATCCATTTGTTTTTCTATTTCTCACATTTATTCTTCAACGCAAACACCTGATCCACACATCCTCTACCTTTTCTGAAACTACACTGCTCTTCCCCATTCTGATGTTCTGTACATGCCTTCACCAACTCAAAAATACCCTCCCATATAATTTCCCAGAACTACTCAACAAACTTATACCTCTGTAATTTGAACACTCACCTTTATCCCCCTTGCCCTTGTACAATGGCACTATACATGCATTCCGCCAATCCTCAGGCACTTCACCATGAGCCAAACATACAATGAATATCCTCACCAACCAGTCAACAACACAGTCACCCATTTTTAATAAACTCCACTGCAATACCATCCAAACCTGCCCCCTTGCCGGCTTTCATCTTCTGCAAAGCTTTCAGAACCTCTTCTCTGTTTACCGAATCATTCTCCTTGACCCTCTCACTTCACACACCACCTCGACCAAAACACCTTATATCTGCCACTCTATCATCACATACAGTCAACAAACCTTCAAAATACTAACTCCATCTCCTTCACACATCACCACTACTTGTTATTACCTCCCCATTAGCCCCCTTCACTGATGTTCCAATTTGATCTCTTGTCTTACGCACTTTATTTACCTCCTTACAAAACATCTTTTTACTCTCCGTAAAATCTAATGATACTCTCTCACCCCAACTCTCATTTGCCTCTTTTTCATCTCTTGCACCTTTCTATTGACCTTGCCTCTTTGTTTTATACATCTCCCGGTCATCTTCACCATTTCCCTGCAAAAATCGTCCAAATGCCTCTCTCTTCTCTTTCACTAATAATCTCACTTCTTCATCCCACCACTCACTGCCCTTTCTAATCTGCCCACCTCCCACGTTTCTCATGCCACAAGCATCTTTTGAGCAAGCCATTACTGCTTCCCTAAATACATCCCATTCCTCCCCTGCTACCCTTACGTCCTTTGCTCTCACTTTTTTCCATCCTGCACTCAGTCTCCCTGGTACTTCCTCACACAAGTCTCCTTCCTAAGCTCACTTACTCTCACCACCCTCTTCATCCCAACATTCTCTCTTCTTTTCTGAAAAACTCTACAAATCTTCACCTTCGCCTCCACAAGATAATGACCAGACATCCCTCCAGTTGCACCTCTCAGCACATTAACATCCAAAAGTCTCTCTTTCACGCGCCTATCAATTAACGCGTAATCCAATAACGCTCTCTGGCCATCTCTCCTACTTACATATGTATACTTATGTATATCTCTCTTTTCAAACCAGTTGATTTGATGGGAAACTGTTGATTTAACAGACAAATAGGGAAGTGGTGTCTAATAATGCCGAAAGTCAGTTAAATCAAATGTAACCTATTTCTGTGCCATATTTATATTCACATATCCTCTTTTATCACAGGAGGGTTTAGTGTGTGGTACGATAGCTGGGTGGTGAGAACCCAGCAGCATGGAAGCGCTTGCCAGGCAGTTGGAGGCAGGAGTCTTACTGAGATATAGGTGATGCCACCCATCTCCAGTGAAAGGATACTTCTTTATAATAAACTGAGGATGGACTACCTGTTTTCATTACACCACTTACTATTACTTGATGCCATTTTGAATTGTAAGGATTGCAAGATTATTCAATAAATAAAGTCACTATTCTGAAATAACAGAAACACTGTATACACCCTGACAACACAATAGCATGGGACAGACTGAGACCAAAAAAAAGTGGGTCTACCATATGCTACCAAAAAAAGGGCAATGTGGAGTGTGCATGGTGCAGCATTTGAGTAGAGGTTATCGAAGTATAAGATATGGGTAAGCTTTTTATATGTACTTGGCAGCTGATAGTGAGTTAAAGAGTGGTTTGGGTGGGAGGGTAATCAAGTGCCAAGCATGCTGAGGTGGGACTTTCTTGGTAGGATATTTGTTTCATTGTGGTGCTGAGTGCCATCTCTTAGCCTTTAGTGCTGCCTCACAATTAATAAGCCACTCGCACAAGGTAGCTCTAGCACAGTGTTTTGAAAGCAATTGTTCCAACTGTGTAATGTAGTGCTAATCATTTGATGTTACTGTGGGTGTTGTGACGTGATTGTGAGGGCATCTGCATATGAAAAGACCTTCACGCTGAGCCTTGCCTGAGATAAAGGAAGTTCATGTGAGAAGAATCTTTAGTAAGTGAAAGAACTGCATCTACCATAAAGATGACACCTAGCAATTACAACTCAGTAATGTACCATTCTCTGCACACACATCAAAACACTTAAAGATCTAAGGGCCAAGCTGGTGGGACCTAAGCGGTGCTACAGGAGCCTCTCAAGATCTTAGGTCCAAGCTGCTAGGAGTAAGGAGTTTCTACCAAGGATGTAAGGCATGCATACGAGTAGGAAGAGAGGAGAATGACTGGTTCCCAGTGAAGATCAGTCTGCAGCAGGGGTGTGTGATGTCACGAAAGTTGTCTAATTTGTTTATGATGAGATGGTCTGGGAGGTAAATGCAACAGTTTTGGAGAGAAGGGCAAGTATGCAGTCTGTTGGGGATGAGAGGGCCTGGGAAATGAGTCGATCATTGATTGCTGATGATACAGCACTGGTGGCTGATTTGAGTGAGAAACTGCAGAAGCTAGTGACCGAATTTGGAAAAAAGTGAAAGGAGAAAGTTGAGAGTAAATGTGAATAAAAGCAGAGTTATTAGGTTCAGCAGGATTGAGGGACCGAGTCAGTTGGGATGTAAGTTTGAATGGAGAAAAATTGGAGGAGGTGAAGTGTTTTAGACATCTGGGAATGTACCTGGCAAATGGAAACATGAAAGCAGAAGTGAGTCTTAGAGTGGGAGAAGGGGCAAAGGTTCTAGGAGCAATGGAGAACATGTGGAAAGAGAATGTTAACTCAGAGAGCAAAACTGGGTATGTCAAAAGGAAAAGTAGTTCCAGCAATATCATATGGTTGCAAGGCATGGGCTATAGGTTGTACAGAGGGGGTATAATGTGTTCGATATGAAATGTTTGAGGACAATATGTACTGTAAGGCAGTTTGATCAAGTAAGTGATGAAAGGGTAATAAAAGGAGTGTGGTTGAGAGAGCACAAGAGGGTGCGTTGAAATGGTCTGGACACAGAGAGAATGAGAGAGGAAAGGATGACAAAGTGGATGTATGTGTCAGAGGTGGAGGGAACAAGGAGAAGCAAAAAACCAAATTGGAGGTGGAAGGATAGAGTGAAGACAATATTGAGCAAAAGGGGCCTGAACATGCAGGAGGGTGAAAGGCATGCACAGAATAGAGCGAACTGGAATGATGGGGTATAATGGGGTCGATGTACTGTCAGTGGACTGAACCAGGGCATGTGAAGTGTCAGCGGTAAACCATGGAAAGGTCTGGATATAGATAGAGGGCTGTGGTTTCCGTGCATTACACTTAGTTGCTGTTTCCCACATTAGTAAGGTAGCGCAAGGAAACAGACAAAAGAATGGCCCAACCCATCCACATACACATGCATATACATAAAGGCCCACACACGCACATATACATATCTATACATTTCAACTTATACATACATAAACATACAAAGACATATACGTATATACACATGTACATATTCATACTTGCTGCCTTCATCCATTCCCATCGCCACCCTGCCACTCATGAAACAGCACCCCCCTTCCCCCTGCCTGTGCACAAGGTAGTGCTAGGAAAAGACAACAAAGGCCACATTTGTTCATACTCAGTCTCTAGCTGTCATGTGTAATGCACCAAAACCACAACTCCCTTTCCACATCCAGGCCTTACAAAACTTGCCATGGTTTACCCCAGATGCTTCACATGCCCTGGTTCAATCCACTGACAACACGTCTGCTTTGGTATATTGCATTGTTCCAATTCACTCTATTCCTTACAAGCCTTTCACCCTCCTCTATATTCAGGCCTAGATTGCTCAAAATCTTTTTCACTCCATCCTCCCACCTCCAATTTGGTCCCCCACTTCTCCTTGTTCCCTCCACTTCTGACACATATATCCTCTTTGTCAATCTTTCCTCACTCATTCTCTCCATGTGATCAAGCCATTTCAATACACTCTCTTCTGCTCTCTCAACCACACTCTTTTTATTACCACACATCTCTTACAATTTCATTACTTACTCGATCAAACCACCTCACACCACATATTGTCCTTAAACATCTCATTTCGAACACATCTACCCTCCTCTACATAACCCTATCTATAACCCATGCCTCACAACCATATAAAATTGTTGGAACCACTATTCCTTCAAACATACCCATTTTTGCTCTCCGAGATAACGTTCTCGCCTTCCACACATTCTTCAACGCTCCCAGAACCTTTGCCCCCTCCCCCACCCTGTAACTCACTTCCATTTCCATGGTTCCATCCACTGCCAAATCCAATCCTGGATATCTAAAACACTTCACTTCCTCCAGTTTTTCTCCAATCAAACTTATCTCCCAATTAACTTGTCCCTTAACCCTACTAAACCTAATAACCTTGCTCTTATTCACATTTACTCTCAGCTTTCTTCTTTCACACACTTTACAAAACTCAGTCACCAGCTTCTGCAGTTTCTCACCCAAATTAGCCACCAGTGCTGTATCATCAGCGAAAAACAACTGACTTACTTCCCAAGCCCTCTCATCCACAACTGACTTGCCCCTCTCTCCAATACTCTTGCATTCGCCTTCCTAACAACCCCATCCATAAACAAATTAAACAACCATGTAGACATCATTGCAACCCTGCTGCAAACCGACATTCACTGGGAACCAATCACTTTCCTCTCTTCCTACTCGAACACATGCCTTACATCCTTGATAAAAACTTTTCACTGCTTCTAGCAACTTACCTCCCACACCATATACTTTTAATACCTTCAACAAAGCATCTCTACTAACTCTATCATATGCCTTCTCCAGATCCATAAAAGCTACATACAAATCCATCTGTTTTTCCAAGTATTTCTCACATACATTCTTCAAAGCAAACACCTGATCCACACATTCTCTACCACTTCTGAAACCACTTGGCGCTTCCCCAATCTGATGCTCTGTATGTGCCTTTACCCTCTCAATCAATACCCTCCATATAATTTCCCAGGAATACTCAACAAACTTATCCCTCTGTAATTTGAACATTCACCTTTATCCCCTTTGCCCCTGTACAACAGCACTATGTATATGTATATTTATGTATATAATGTACATGCTGATATGTACAGGGCCGGCAGAAAAAAATGCCATGCCCTACTTACAGTGTGATGCATCACATAAAAATATCAATAGAGAAAACAGGTACTTCTCCCCTCCCCCTCAGTATTTCGTATGACCTCCCTTGGCCTTAATATAATCCTGAAAGGGCTTGGGAACAGATGCTGCAAGATGCTGAAGTTATTTAGGTTCAAGGCTGTCCCAAATATCCTGGAAGGCAGACTGGAGCTTAGGAATGCTGAATGTATCCTGACTACACAGCTGTGACCTTATAATCAACCACAAGTTCTCAATAGGGTTAAAATCAGGTTAGTTACCGGGCCAGTCCTGAATTTATGTCAAAGCACAAAATGAAAACCAGTCACTTATTAAATCACCAATGTGGCATGGTGCACCATCTTGTATAAAAATGTCACAACCAGTCTTCTCAAAACAGTCAGGTAATTCAACATACAACAGCTCCAAGTATCGATCTGATTAATAGCTATATTTCGAGGTAAAACACAAGATTTCCAACACCATTAAAGCCAAAAGCCACCCCCCAAACCATTAGCGAGTCGAGAAATTTTACAGATGCCTGAATGTACTCGGGGTCATACAAGTCACCACCTGTCCTCCAGTATACTTTACCTCTATGGCTGCCAGTAACATCAAATGTAGCCTCACTAAACCACAACACTCTCTTCCACTTTTTGTCATCCATTGCAAATATTTCTTGGCAAATGCAAGTCTATTCTTCCTCTGGCAGTCTGTTAGAAGCTGTTTCTGGTGAGGCATATACCTCTTGAATTTCAAGTCATCATGAAGCCAGTTACAAATAATACGTACGGACTCATGACCAAGTAGCCTAAGTTTGTCTTCCTTTAACTGTCATGCTGAGATGTGGGGATTCTTGTTTACTCAACTTTGGATAATTTTCAGAGTGCAATGGGAAGTGGTACAAGGTCATCCGGGTCATTTCTTCTGGGTAGGAACGTCAATGCCACCACTGTCAAAAGAACTCTTCATCCATCTTTGCACACTTCGTAGTGCCAGCCCTGTAGTTTCAGCTACTTCTTTGTTACACTTCCCTGACTTGTACAAGGCTACAATAGCAGCAATATTCTCTTTAGACAAGTCCTTTGGGCCAAGCATTGTAGCACAAACCTACCACAAAGCACATGTGGGTAAGGTAGAAAAGAGAATGTCAGGGGGACAACAGAAAAAACCGTCAACCTACTACAACAGCTCCAGGCAAACTGACCACCACCTGTTGCTACCCCAAGGGTCCCCCCCCCCAACATCACTGAGCTGCTTCAGTATCTTTTATAATTTCTGAGTCATGTTTTGGGGTATGATACAAATGGGCAAAAAATATTGGCACGGGCCCTATTATGCCAATTTTTTCTGCCAGGACTGTATAGTATGTATATGTACATGTATGTGCCTGTATGTATATAAGTGGATGGGTCTTCCTTCGTCTGTTTCCTGGAGCTACCTCACTACCACAGGAAATGGCGATTAAATACAATGATAGTAAAAAAGTAATATTTCTATATATATTCACGTTATTCACCATCAATACTATACCTGTGTAAGACATCAGGGTCGGGTGTGATGGAAAGTTTGAAACATAAAACCATTATGTCCTCCCCTCTTGTCCCCACCTGTCAGCCACACCTCCTCCTCCTCCTGCTTAACCTCACTGTGGTGGGCAACGTTACTAACGTTCATGTGGTACAAGCCAGGCAACATCACAAAACGTTGGACTATCTTACGTCAATTGTCTTGTGAATTTTGGCAATGTGGCATCACTGTCATTTGCTCTCATGACCTCTGTTTACCAATTCTTGTAAACAGCTACCCTCGCTTAACCATCCGTAGTCAGCACAAGCATTAGCTGTTATCTAATGTTCATACAGTAGTAAGCAGGCAACGTTACTTAACATGGGGCCCTTTTACGTCATAATTGTAAGGTGAAATTGGGTGAAGTGGCATCTCTGACATGTACAATCATGCTCTCTGTTTGGACACACCTGTAAGCAGCCACCCACGTTTGCCCAGCCAGGGTCAACATCAGCATTAGTCGAGACAACAGAAGGTGAAGATAGGTAGCATTCTCCCCTACCTAGCACCTTACGTAGTGATACACCATCTGTTCACTGGAAAGTGCCCAGAGTGAGAGGATGACACATGTTGACATCAACACCTAGGAAATTTTCATCTAAACTCCTAGAATCATCACCCAAATTCGCTTTGCTCTAGATCTAGCAGGTGATGATTTTTAATCATCTGGTGATGAAGAGGGTAGTAACAGTGATGAAGGTGTGGGTCAGCTTGAAGCTGGCAATGTAGTGAATGAGTATGTGCCAGAAAGTGATCACAGAATTCCCTAGCCTCGTCCCAGTCACGTTTGATAAGCTGCCCACCCTGGGTTCTCCTGAGTTACTCCTCCCCTCTTCCCACAGCTAGCTGTGATGCAGTATCATGCAACACCTCTTACCTTTGTTTTTCATCCAACTCTTTCTATTTATGGATGCATTGGCTTATTTTTTGATACTTTATTATTCCTAGAATATGCCACTTTACACGGATGTATAAAAAAGTCTCCTGCCTTTAAGGGTTAATATGCATATTCATGCCAATCAATTCATAAAGGACAACAAACACTCCTGTCACTTTGGGGTTCATTTGTGACATATACAAAGCCTGAAATGCTTAAACTAGTGACCCTAGATGTGCATGATACAGACACAAAGCTTAATAAACAAAAGTATCCATTTTTACCAAAATTCACAAAAGATACAGACTCATCAGGCAATTTCTTCAGAACATATCCTGAGAATGTCCTTCAGCTCTTTAGTCAGGACATGAAAAGACAATCCCAATGATAAAGACTTAATTCACAAGGATCCTTATTCTTTATCTTTTACTAAAAGTTGCAGAGCTACCTCACTTCATCTTATGAACAAACTGCATCTCATACCACTGAAGCCTTGTCAATGTATGGATCAAACAGGCCAGATGGTTGAATAATTAACAGCAGCTGGGTAAAGGTGCCAACTGGGGTTTAACTGGTAGTTAGCCTAACTAAAAGGAGACAATACTCTTTATAGTCGACAACTCTGAGATGTGTGAGCTCTTGGTGACCAGCTGCTGAAAAAGATGTGATTACTCAATCCATCTTTCAACCTGAATGACTATAGGGATAAGTTTCTGTAGCCTAAATGTATAACAAATAAATTACCATTCTATTACTATACTAATACACACCATGTATGGAACAAGATAAAATCTAGTAGGGAGTAACTGGTAGGTAGCCACTAACCATGAAGGTATATTAGCAATACTACTCACCTGGGTATTGGGAAGGGGAGTGATGGCTGCGTAGTGAGCCAGCACTTCAGTGGATGTCAAGTTGCACTCCTCTGACCCAGGTGGCCATCTTTTCTCTCTGTCTTACCCACACGTGGATTGCTGGCATTCTTTCCACAAACATACAGGCTCTCCTTGTCACACATTACGCTTGAAAACACCTAATTCACACAACTCTTCCTTCTTATCTCTAGATTTTTCCTGTGGTGAGTGCTGTGCACCAGCCCTGGCTTTTAACAAAATAGAAGAAGTGGGTAGGAACATTAGTTAGAAATGTTAGTAGGAAAATCAGGTGGGACCAGTAGGTTAAAGTAATAGCTTGGAACATTAGGTAGACACAATAGACAGAAGTAATCAGTAGGAACATTAGGTAGGTGCCTCTGAAAACACTGTGCTAGAGTTGCCCTCTGCCAGTGGCCTGTTAAAGGTGAGGTATCAAAGCCTAAAAAGTGGCACTAAAGTTAACCAGTTATGGAGATTCTTTTGCCATGGCCAGTCCTAAATCATGATGTAGATAACTTTTATCAAACCCAATAGCTTCTCCCACCTTAGCAAGGTAACACTGAGAAAAAGAGAAACAGCCTCATTTACATATATCTACTTTCTTAATGTTATATATAATGTACTGAAGCCATAAAAACATAAAAAAGTATACTTTAAACTAAACGGGCGAACTGTTCAAATTCAAGTTAAATGTAAAGTGTGACATACATATCCTTCTTTCATGATGAGTGGAAGAGTGAAATGGGTTTCCTATCTTTGAAGACCATTCCCTCTAGGAACTCCCATCAAGGGGGGTAACTGTGGCAAAAGAGTTGAAAGTTACAGAAATACAGAGCTCTGAAGTACACAAATACCTGGAGCAGTTAAATCCTAACAAATCCACTGGACCAGATTTTTAAGAGGTCAGGAGACAGCTGATATGCCCCATAACAAAAATATTCAACAAATCTCTACCAGATGGTTAGGTGCCAGCAGAGTGGAAACTAGCAAGTGTGACTCCTATATATATAAAAAGGAAGCAAAACGTGTGCCTTGAACTACCACCCAACTAGCCTTGCATCAGTGTCAGGTAAAATGATGGAAAAATAACACAAGATAGAACTGTCACATTTCTCAAAGAACACAAAATCATAACGGACAGCCAACACAGTTTCCACAATAGAAGATCCTGCTTGACAGATTTCCTGGGATTCTTTAATGTTATTTATCAGAAATGGGACAGAAAGTACCAAATGATGTAGTAATAAAGTACCTCAAAAAAGACTTTTACATAAACTCAAGTGGTATGCCACAGAGGTCGGTCCTAGGCCCAATTCTTTTCATAATATACATTAATGATCTGGAACTCGGTCTAATATCTAAGTTCTCCAAATTTGCTGACAATAATAAACTAGGAGGTAGAGCTGTAAATGGTTGGGAATGCAAAATGGTTCATAGAGATCTTAACTTACTAGCAGAGTGGTCAAACATATGGCAAATGAAGTTTAATGTAGACAAGTGTAAAGTTATACACTTTGGAGACAAGAATATATGTTACAAATACGAACTATTCAGAAACTCTCTAACTAAAGTAAATGAAGAAAAGGACTTGACAGCTGCCATTAGCAACAATCTGAAATGCACTAAACAGTGTCAAGCAGCAAGTAAAAAAGGCAACCAAATGTTAGGCTTCAGAGCCAGGAACAAAGACTACAAGACACCAGAAACAATTCTCACACTTTATAATTCTTTAGTAAGACCATACTTTGAATATCCAGTCAAGTTTTGGTCCCCAAACTATAAAACAGATAAGGAAAATTTAGAGCAAGTACAAACACACGAGACAAAAGTGATCCCATCCCTTAGAAATCTGGCATACGAAGCGATGCTAAAATGATTGGATCTCTCCTCCCTTAAAACACATAAACTTCACAGCAACTAAATCTAAGTGTTCAAAATTCTGAACATGTTCAATGAAGCAAATCAAAAAATCTTTTCGAAATACAAGAAAATACAGTTACCAGGATAAATGGAATAAAACTCAAAGATGAAATATGTAGTACAGACATGGAAAAAACCTGCTTTTCCTGTAGGTGTGTTGAGCACTGGAATGAGTTACATCAGACGTAGTGAATGCTTAGACTATAAATACCTTCAAAAGTTGTTTAGAGAAATACTTTATAAATTCAGGTATACTCTAAGAAAATTGCCTGAAATAAATGACAGCAGTAACAGGGACACTAAAAGGGTAATGTGCAGCAGCAGGGAGTCGGTGATAGCTTATAAAGCTGCTCAGTGGAATTGCATTTCCTTGTCAACTTTTTTTCTCCAGACAACCCAATCATGGGCCAATCAGACCTCCTCTTGTCTATCTTTCTCATATAAACTGGTGTAATTATCCCTATCCTTACATGCCTCTCTCACATACACCACTCCATGCATTCTTCTACCATTTATCTCCCTACAGTACTCTTCCACTCTATTTATCCACGTCACAGGTGGTCTTCCTCTCATACCAACCACTTTCACTGTGCTATCATACACTCTCTTTGTGAACTCCCTGTCTTGCATTCACTCCACATGCCCAAACCATCTCAAAGTATTTATTCATTTATTTATGATACTTTGTTGCTGTCTCCCGTGTTAGTGAGGTAGCGCATGGAAACAGACGAAACATGGCCCAACCCACCCATGTACACATGTATATACATACATGTCCACACACACTCATATACATAACTATACATTTCAACATGTACACATATATACATACACAGACATATACATATATACACATTTACATAATTCATACTTGCTGCCTTTATTCATTCCTGTTGCCACCCTGCCACACATGAAATGACAACCCCCTCCCCCCACATGCATGCCAGGAAAAGAGAACAAAGGCCACATTTGTTCACACTCAGCCTCTAGCTGTCATGTATCATGCACCGAAACAACAGCTTCCTTTCCACATCCAGGCCCCACAAAACTTTCCATGGTTTACCCAAGACACTTAACATACCTGGTTCAATCCACTGATAGCACATCGACCCCGGTAAACCACATCATTCCAATTCACTCTATTTCTTGCACGCCTTTCACCCTCTTGCATGTTCAGGCCCCGATCACTCAAAATCTTTTTCACTCCATCCTTCCACCTCCAATTTGGTCCCCCACTTCTCCTTCCTTCCACCTCTGAGACATGTATCCTCTTTGTCAATCTTTCCTCACTCATTCTCTCCACGTGACCATCCCATTTCAATACAACCTCTTCTGCTCTCTCAACCATACACTTTTTATTACCACATATCTCTCTTACCTTTTCATTACTTGCTCAATCAAACCACCTCACACCACATATTGTCCTTAAACATCTCATTTCCAACACATCCACCCTCTTCTGCACAACCCTATCTATAGCCCATGCCTCGCAAACATATAACATTGTTGGAACCAACATTCCTTCAAACATACCCATTTTTGCTTTCAGGAGATAATGTTCTCACTTTCCACACATTTTTAAATGGTCCCAGAACATTCGCTGCACCCCCTCCCCCACCCTATGACTCACTTCCGCTTCCATGGTTCCATCCATTGCCTAATCCACTCCCACATATCTAAAACACTTCACTTCCTAAAGTTTTTCTCCATTCAAACTTACCTCCACACTGACTTGTCTCTCAACCCTACTGTACCTAATAACCTTGCTCTTATTCACATTTACTCTCAGCTTTCTTCTTTCGCACCACTTTACCAAACTCAGTCACCAGCTTCTGCAGTTTCTCACATGAATCAGCCGATAGCACTATATCATCAACGAACAACAACTGACTCACTTGCCAAGCCCTCTCATCCACAACAGACTGCATACTTGCCCCTCTCTCCAAAGCTCTTGCATTCACCTCCCTAACAACCCCATCCATAAACAAATTAAACAACCATGGAGACATCATGCACCCCTGCCGCAATCCGACATTCACTGAGAACCAATCACTTTCCTCTTTTCCTACTCGTACACATGCCTTACATCCTTGATAAGAAATTCTCACTGCTTCTAGTAACTTACCTCCCACACCATATACTCTTAACACCTTCCACAAAGCATCTCTATCAACTCTATCATATGCCTTCTCCAAATCCCTAAATGCTACATACAAATCCATTTGTTTTTCTAAGTATTTCTCACATACATTCCTCAAAGCAAACATCTGATCCACACATCCTCTACCACTTCTGCAGCCACACTGCTCTTCCCCAATCTGATGCTCTGTACATGCCTCCAACCTCTCAATCAATACCCTCCATATAATTTCCCAGGAATACTAAACAAACTTATACCTCTGTAAATTGAACACTCACCTTTATCCCCTTTGCCTTTGTACAATAGGACTATGCATGCACTCTGCCAATCCTGAGGCACTTCACCATGAGACATACATACATTGAATATCCTCAACAGCCAGTCAACAACACAGTCACCCACTTTTTCAATAAATTCCACTGCAATGCCATCCAAACCCACCGCCTTGCCGGCTTTCATCTTCTGCAAAGCTTTAACTACCTCCTCTCTGTTTACCAAATCATTCTCCCAAACCCTTTCACTTCTCGCACAACCTCTACCAAAACACCTTATATCTGCCACTCTATCATCTAACACATTCACCAAACCTTCAAAATACTCACTTCATCTCCTTCTCACATCACCACTACTTGTTATTACCTCCCCATTAGCCCCCTTCACTGAAGTACCCATTTGTTCTCTTGTCTTATGCACTTTATTTACCTCCTTCCAAAACATCTTTTTATATTTATTATAGTTAGTGATGTAGCCCAAGGAAACAGACAAAAGAATGGCCCAACCCGCCCACATACACATGCATATACATACACGTCCACACACGCAAATATACATACCTATACATTGCAATGTACGCATATATATATACACACACAGACATATACATATACACACATGTACATAATTCACACTGTCTGCCTTTATTTGTTCCCATCGCCACCTTGCCACACATGGAATAACAACCCCCTCCCCCTCATGTGTGCGAGGTAGCGCAAGGAAAAGACACCAAAGGCCCCATTCGTTCACACTCAGTCTCTAGCTGTCATGTAATAATGCACCGAAACCACAGCTCCCTTTCCACATCCAGGCCCAACACAACTTTCCATGGTTTACCCCAGATGCTTCACATGCCCTGGTTCAATCCATTGACAGCACGTCAACCCTGGTATACCACATCGTTCCAATTCACTCTATTCCTTGCATGCCTTTCACCCTCCTGCATGTTCAGGCCCCGATCACTCAAAATCTTTTTCACTCCATCTTTCCACCTCCAATTTGGTCTCCCTCTTCTCCTCGTTCCCTCCACCTCCGACACATATATCCTCTTGGTCAATCTTTCCTCACTCATTCTCTCCATGTGCCCAAACCATTTCAAAACACCCTCTTCTGCTCTCTCAACCACGCTCTTTTTATTTCCACACATCTCTCTTACCCTTACGTTACTTACTCGATCAAACCACCTCACACCACACATTGTCCTCAAACATCTCATTTCCAGCACATCCATCCTCCTGTGCACAACTCTATCCATAGCCCACGCCTCGCAACCATACAACATTGTTGGAACCACTATTCCTTCAAACATACCCATTTTTGCTTTCCGAGATAATGTTCTTGACTTCCACACATTCTTCAAGGCTCCCAGAATTTTCGCCCCCTCCCCCACCCTATGATCCACTTCCGCTTCCATGGTTCCATACGCTGCCAGATCCACTCCCAGATATTTAAAACACTTCACTTCCTCCAGTTTTTCTCCATTCAAACTCACCTCCCAATTGACTTGACCCTCAACCCTACTGTACGTAATAACCTTGCTCTTATTCACATTTACTCTTAACTTTCTTCTTTCACACACTTTACCAAACTCAGTCACCAGCTTCTGCAGTTTCTCACATGAATCAGCCACCAGCGCTGTATCATCAGCGAACAACAACTGACTCACTTCCCAAGCTCTCTCATCCCCAACAGACTTCATACTTGCCCCTCTTTCCAAAACTCTTGCATTCACCTCCCTAACAACCCCATCCATATATATATATATATATATAGCCAGAGGTTGAACCATTATGTGACATTCATTTTTTTCATTCATTTCAAGCTAGAAGTTTCAGTTTTCTAATTGTTTCTTACATTTTTCATATGTATATATGTGTATGTGTGTGTGTGTGTGTATGTGTGCGTGTGTGTGTGTGTGTGTGTGTGTGTGTGTGTGTGTATATGTATATATATATATGTATATTGTCCCTGGGGATAGGGGTGAAAGAATACTTCCCACGTATTCCTTGCGTGTCGTAGAAAGCGACTAGAGGGGACGGGAGCGGGGGGCCAGAAATCCTCCCCTCCTTGTATTAACTTTCTAAAATGGGAAACAGAAGAAGGAGTCACGTGGGGAGGGCTCATCCTCCTCGAAGGCTCAGAGTGGGGTGCCTAAATGTGTGTGGATGTAACCAAGATGTGAAAAAAGGAGAGATAGGTAGTATGTTTGAGGAAAGGAACCTGGATGTTTTGGCTCTGAGTGAAACGAAGCTCAAGGGTAAAGGGGAAGAGTGGTTTGGGAATGTCTGGGGAGTAAAGTCAGGGGTTAGTGAGAGGACAAGAGCAAGGGAAAGAGTAGCAATACTCCTGAAACAGGAGTTGTGGGAGTATGTGATAGAGTGTAAGAAAGTAAACTCTCGATTAATATGGGTAAAACTGAAAGTTGATGGAGAGAGGTGGGTGATTATTGGTGCATATGCACCTGGGCATGAGAAGAAAGATCAAGAGAGGCAAGTGTTTTGGGAGCAGCTGAATGAGTGTGTTAGTGGTTTTGATGCACGAGACCGGGTTATAGTGATGGGTGATTTGAATGCAAAGGTGAGTAATGTGGCAGTTGAGGGAATAATTGGTATACATGGGGTGTTCAGTGTTGTAAATGGAAATGGTGAAGAGCTTGTAGATTTATGTGCTGAAAAAGGACTGATGATTGGGAATACCTGGTTTAAAAAGCGAGATATACATAAGTATACTTATGTAAGTAGGAGAGATGGCCAGAGAGCGTTATTGGATTACGTGTTAATTGACAGGCGCGCGAAAGAGAGACTTTTGGATGTTAATGTGCTGAGAGGTGCAACTGGAGGGATGTCTGATCATTATCTTGTGGAGGCTAAGGTGAAGATTTGTATGGGTTTTCAGAAAAGAAGAGTGAATGTTGGGGTGAAGAGGGTGGTGAGAGTAAGTGAGCTTGAGAAGGAGACCTGTGTGAGGAAGTACCAGGAGAGACTGAGTACAGAATGGAAAAAGGTGAGAACAATGGAAGCAAGGGGAGTGGGGGAGGAATGGGATGTATTTAGGGAATCAGTGATGGATTGCGCAAAAGATGCTTGTGGCATGAGAAGAGTGGGAGGTGGGTTGATTAGAAAGGGTAGTGAGTGGTGGGATGAAGAAGTAAGAGTATTAGTGAAAGAGAAGAGAGAGGCATTTGGACGATTTTTGCAGGGGAAAAATGCAATTGAGTGGGAGATGTATAAAAGAAAGAGACAGGAGGTCAAGAGAAAGGTGCAAGAGGTGAAAAAAAGGGCAAATGAGAGTTGGGGTGAGAGAGTATCATTAAATTTTAGGGAGAATAAAAAGATGTTCTGGAAGGAGGTAAATAAAGTGCGTAAGACAAGGGAGCAAATGGGAACTTCAGTGAAGGGCGCAAATGGGGAGGTGATAACAAATAGTGGTGATGTGAGAGGGAGATAGAGTGAGTATTTTGAAGGTTTGTTGAATGTGTTTGATGATAGAGTGGCAGATATAGGGTGTTTTGGTCGAGGTGGTGTGCAAAGTGAGAGGGTTAGGGAAAATGATTTGGTAAACAGAGAAGAGGTAGTGAAAGCTTTGCGGAAGATGAAAGCCGGCAAGGCAGCAGGTTTGGATGGTATTGCGGTGGAATTTATTAAAAAAGGGGTTGACTGTATTGTTGACTGGTTGGTAAGGTTATTTAATGTATGTATGACTCATGGTGAGGTGCCTGAGGATTGGCGGAATGCGTGCATAGTGCCATTGTACAAAGGCAAAGGGGATAAGAGTGAGTGCTCAAATTACAGAGGTATAAGTTTGTTGAGTATTCCTGGTAAATTATATGGGAGGGTATTGATTGAGAGGGTGAAGGCATGTACAGAGCATCAGATTGGGGAAGAGCAGTGTGGTTTCAGAAGTGGTAGAGGATGTGTGGATCAGGTGTTTGCTTTGAAGAATGTATGTGAGAAATACTTAGAAAAGCAAATGGATTTGTATGTAGCATTTATGGATCTGGAGAAGGCATATGATAGAGTTGATAGAGATGCTCTATGGAAGGTATTAAGAATATATGGTGTGGGAGGAAAGTTGTTAGAAGCAGTGAAAAGTTTTTATCGAGGATGTAAGGCATGTGTACGTGTAGGAAGAGAGGAAAGTGATTGGTTCTCAGTGAATGTAGGTTTGCGGCAGGGGTGTGTGATGTCTCCATGGTTGTTTAATTTGTTTATGGATGGGGTTGTTATGGAGGTAAATGCAAGAGTTTTGGAAAGAGGGGCAAGTATGAAGTCTGTTGGGGATGAGAGAGCTTGGGAAGTGAGTCAGTTGTTGTTCGCTGATGATACAGCGCTGGTGGCTGATTCATGTGAGAAACTGCAGAAGCTGGTGACTGAGTTTGGTAAAGTGTGTGGAAGAAGAAAGTTAAGAGTAAATGTGAATAAGAGCAAGGTTATTAGGTACAGTAGGGTTGAGGGTCAAGTAAATTGGGAGGTGAGTTTCAATGGAGAAAAACTGGAGGAAGTGAAGTGTTTTAGATATCTGGGAGTGGATCTGGCAGCGGATGGAACCATGGAAGCGGAAGTGGATCATAGGGTGGGGGAGGGGGCGAATATTCTGGGGGCCTTGAAGAATGTGTGGAAGTCGAGAACATTATCTCGGAAAGCAAAAATGGGTATGTTTGAAGGAATAGTGGTTCCAACAATGTTGTATGGTTGTGAGGCGTGGGCTATGGATAGAGTTGTGCGCAGGAGGATGGATGTGCTGGAAATGAGATGTTTGAGGACAATGTGTGGTGTGAGGTGGTTTGATCGAGTGAGTAACGTAAGGGTAAGAGAGATGTGTGGAAATAAAAAGAGCGTGGTTGAGAGAGCAGAAGAGGGTGTTTTGAAGTGGTTTGGGCACATAGAGAGAATGAGTGAGGAAAGATTGACCAAGAGGATATATGTGTCGGAGGTGGAGGGAACGAGGAGAAGAGGGAGACCAAATTGGAGGTGGAAAGATGGAGTGAAAAAGATTTTGTGTGATCGGGGCCTGAACATGCAGGAGGGTGAAAGGAGGGCAAGGAATAGAGTGAATTGGAGCGATGTGGTATACCGGGTTTGACGTGTTGTCAGTGGATTGAATCAAGGCATGTGAAGCGTCTGGGGTAAACCATGGAAAGCTGTGTAGGTATGTATATTTGCGTGTGTGGACGTATGTATATACATGTGTATGGGGGGGGTTGGGCCATTTCTTTTGTCTGTTTCCTTGCGCTACCTCGCAAACGCAGGAGACAGCGACAAAGTATAATAAAAAAAATAATAATAATATATATATATTTTTTTTTTTTTTTTTTGCTTTGTCGGTCTCCCGCGTTTGCGAGGTAGCGCAAGGAAACAGACGAAAGAAATGGCCCAACCCACCCCCATACACATGTATACACATACGTCCACACACGCAAATATACATACCTACACAGCTTTCCATGGTTTACCCCAGACGCTTCACATGCCCCGATTCAATCCACTGACAGCACGTCAACCCGGTATACCACATTGCTCCAATTCACTCTATTCCTTGCCCTCCTTTCACCCTCCTGCATGTTCAGGCCCCGATCACACAAAATCTTTTTCACTCCATCTTTCCACCTCCAATTTGGTCTCCCTCTTCTCCTCGTTCCCTCCACCTCCGACACATATATCCTCTTGGTCAATCTTTCCTCACTCATTCTCTCTATGTGCCCAAACCACTTCAAAACACCCTCTTCTGCTCTCTCAACCACGCTCTTTTTATTTCCACACATCTCTCTTACCCTTACGTTACTCACTCGATCAAACCACCTCACACCACACATTGTCCTCAAACATCTCATTTCCAGCACATCCATCCTCCTGCGCACAACTCTATCCATAGCCCACGCCTCACAGCCATACAACATTGTTGGAACCACTATTCCTTCAAACATACCCATTTTTGCTTTCCGAGATAATGTTCTCGACTTCCACACATTCTTCAAGGCTCCCAGAAATTTCGCCCCCTCCCCCACCCTATGATCCACTTCCGCTTCCATGGTTCCATCCGCTGCCAGATCCACTCCCAGATATCTAAAACACTTCACTTCCTCCAGTTTTTCTCCATTCAAACTCATCTCCCAATTGACTTGACCCTCAACCCTACTGTACCTAATAACCTTGCTCTTATTCACATTTACTCTTAACTTTCTTCTTCCACACACTTTACCAAACTCAGTCACCAGCTTCTGCAGTTTCTCACATGAATCAGCCACCAGCGCTGTATCATCAGTGAACAACAACTGACTCACTTCCCAAGCTCTCTCATCCCCAACAGACTTCATACTTGCCCCTCTTTCCAAAACTCTTGCATTCACCTCCCTAACAACCCCATCCATAAACAAATTAAACAACCATGGAGACATCACACACCCCTGCCGCAAACCTACATTCACTGAGAACCAATCACTTTCCTCTCTTCCTACACATACACATGCCTTACATCCTCGATAAAAACTTTTCACTGCTTCTAACAACTTTCCTCCCACACCATATATTCTTAATACCTTCCACAGAGCATCTCTATCAACTCTATCATATGCCTTCTCCAGATCCATAAATGCTACATACAAATCCATTTGCTTTTCTAAGTATTTCTCACATACATTCTTCAAAGCAAACACCTGATCCACACATCCTCTACCACTTCTGAAACCACACTGCTCTTCCCCAATCTGATGCTCTGTACATGCCTTCACCCTCTCAATCAATACCCTCCCATATAATTTACCAGGAATACTCAACAAACTTATACCTCTGTAATTTGAGCACTCACTCTTATCCCCTTTGCCTTTGTACAATGGCACTATGCACGCATTCCGCCAATCCTCAGGCACCTCACCATGAGTCATACATACATTAAATAACCTTACCAACCAGTCAACAATACAGTCACCCCCTTTTTTAATAAATTCCACTGCAATACCATCCAAACCTGCTGCCTTGCCATCTTTCATCTTCCGCAAAGCTTTTACTACCTCTTCTCTGTTTACCAAATCATTTTCCCTAACCCTCTCACTTTGCACACCACCTCGACCAAAACACCCTATATCTGCCACTCTATCATCAAACACATTCAACAAACCTTCAAAATACTCACTCCATCTCCTTCTCACATCACCACTACTTGTTATCACCTCCCCATTTGCGCCCTTCAATGAAGTTCCCATTTGCTCCCTTGTCTTAGCACTTTATTTACCTCCTTCCAGAACATCTTTTTATTCTCCCTAAAATTTAATGATACTCTCTCACCCCAACTCTCATTTGCCCTTTTTTTCACCTCTTGCACCTTTCTCTTGACCTCCTGTCTCTTTCTTTTATACATCTCCCACTCAATTGCATTTTTTCCCTGCAAAAATCGTCCAAATGCCTCTCTCTTCTCTTTCACTAATACTCTTACTTCTTCATCCCACCACTCACTACCCTTTCTAATCAACCCACCTCCCACTCTTCTCATGCCACAAGCATCTTTTGCGCAATCCATCACTGATTTCCTAAATACATCCAATTCCTCCCCCACTCCCCTTACTTCCATTGTTCTCACCTTTTTCCATTCTGTACTCAGTCTCTCCTGGTACTTCCTTACACAAGTCTCCTTCTCAAGCTCACTTACTCTCACCACCCTCTTCACCCCAACATTCACTCTTCTTTTCTGAAAACCCATACAAATCTTCACCTTAGCCTCCACAAGATAATGATCAGACATCCCTCCAGTTGCACCTCTCAGCACATTAACATCCAAAAGTCTCTCTTTCGCGCGCCTGTCAATTAACACGTAATCCAATAACACTCTCTGGCCATCTCTCCTACTTACATAAGTATACTTATGTATATCTCACTTTTTAAACCAGGTATTCCCAATCATCAGTCCTTTTTCAGCACATAAATCTACAAGCTCTTCACCATTTCCACTTTGGTAAAGTGTGTGAAAGAAGAAAGTTAAGAGTAAATGTGAATAAGAGCAAGGTTATTAGGTACAGTAGGGTTGAGGGTCAAGTCAATTGGGAGGTGAGTTTGAATGGAGAAAAACTGGAGGAAGTGAAGTGTTTTAGATATCTGGGAGTGGATC